>NC_090327.1:70833981-71138166 GCF_035084215.1 Heptranchias perlo
AAGGATCCCTTCATCAAAATAAAGATTTAAAAAGGTTATTTAAATGCATTTCAAGTGTACCTTCACATGACACATCTGGAGTAGTCAAAGGCCTTGAATGAAACAGCTCAAGACCTAGGAATACTAGTTGGCACTTTCGCATTGCATGCTCTGACTAGTCTTAACAAATTTAGGTGTCCGGGTCCAAATGGGCATAGGAACCTCATTTCGATATTAAAATGAGGCCTGAGTTCATTTCAGGCGTCCGCCAGAGTCACCTAAAAAAGGGCCCCAACCAATTTAGCAGTGGCCCAAACACCGTTGTAAATTGGGCCCGGACCTCCGCCCTGCTAAATTGGTTATCATTACGCCCGTTTTACACCTGGAAAACTGATGCAATTATGTTGAATTTAGACCCCATGGTGTCCAATTTAACAGCTTCTTTATGTACATTCACCAGAACACAACTCTACAAAGAATATTCTTCACAACCATTACCACTGTTCTTTGATATAATGGATCTATGTTTCTAATTGCAACAGGATTTGGGCTGTGGCTTTTAATTTCCATTAAGGAAAAGCTGAATTGTTTCTTATGGCTGTTAAAGTATATAGTGACATAGTTGCAAGTTGCTAGAGTCAAGAGTTGTTATCCTTAATGTACCTAAGTCTAACTGGAATTTAATCAAGTTGGATGGTTCTTTAAAAAGTGCTTTTCCTCAAGACTCGTATCTGGTTAAACTACATTGAAGCATTCTGTGCTGTTATCCCATATGTTAATGTATTTAAATTGCCGTAAGATTCTTTTGGCTGTGTCTGCTTTATTTCAAGATTGAGAAACAGGCTGCTGAGAACAATTTGCACCTCAGTACTGGAATCTGCTGAAACAGATGTGTTGGTAGAATATAAAACCAGCTTCAATCATTATTGTGCTGTCTGCTTCTTAAAATAAATGAAATAAATGACTTGAAGAAAATGGTAACTAAATGCTTCTACTTCAGCAAAAATAATGAGAGGAACACGAGCAGTTTCACGCCCCAGTCAATATAAATCAATGTTTATTTGTATGGAAAGGGAGAGGGAAGGAATATTTTGCTCTTAAAGATGAGGGAAGCCTGTGCTAAGGAATGTTCAGCAGTTTTACTTAATCAATCATTATATAGTCAGATATAGAATGAGCACCCCTGTCCTCACGAAATGCAGCAAATGAAGAGTGATCAAGCATATTTCACTTAAGACACTTAACTTAACACACTTGATACAGGAGAGTGTGATATTGATTAGGTAGAGCAATTAAACAGGATAAATATGGATGAAGAAGTAGTGCTGAAAATAAATGGTGAAACTCAAAAGTGGAAAATATACTGGACCCAGACAGCGTGCATTATAGAATGATGACAGAGACCAGAGAGCCTCTGACCACAATCTTTCAAACATCCTTGAGTATGAAAATTGTATCAGAGGACTGACAGTTGACAATTTAATACGTCTGTTCAAAAAGGGATAAACTAGGTAACTATAGATCAGTCAATGCGACGTTGATTGTGGGTACGCTTCTAGAGGCCATAATGTAGAATAAAGTTAATACTCACCTCGAAAAACATGGATTAATAAAGGACAGCCATGTCTGGCAAATTTAAGAGAGTTCTTTGAGGTAATAACATAAATGAATTAGATATGTATATGGAATTTCAAGAGGTATTTGATAAGGTGGTACATGGGAGGCTTATTGATAAAATTAAGGCTCATGCATGAAAGGGAATGCAGCAGCAAGGCCAGGAGGTTGATTAAAGAAAGAAAGACAGAGAGAAGTGGTTAACAGATATTTTCGAACTGGAGGAATGTAAACAGCTGTGTTTGTACCAGCAGTCCGTGTAGGGACCATTGCTTTTCTCAATATATATAAATGGTCTGGACTTGATATATGGAGCATGTCATGTTTCTGGATTTTTGATTTTTTTTTTTCTTCACAGAAAAGATTCAGGATTGAATTGTGTTTAAGTGTTGTGTTTTAAGACAGAATGAATGTGTACAGGTTTAAATAAAAAGCCATTGGCTGTAGGCATTGAAGATGTGTATTAAAGCTAGATGAGCCAGTGTGTGGAATGTCACAGCTCACAGTCTACTTCAAATTGATGTAATGAGGGTTAATTCTCTCATCCCAGGTCCATTAAACCAGATTGCCCCTTACTCATATTGAGAATGACAGGAAATGTTTCCTTTAAACCTGCACCCCAAAGAGGTACAGAGAAGTTGCTGGTTTTATTGACAGGCCTACAGTCGAATCACGAACCATGGACAGAGAGACAGGCCTCTCACTAACTGGGCACACAAAGAAAAGGACAAAGAAGCGTGTAATGATTCAGCTAGCTAGATCTGGGGAGCAAGCTAGGCCTCGCAAGGAGAAACTTTCCTATCTAAAGCCCAGAACTAGTCAGAATCAGAAAGGCTGACCAGGAAAAGTTAAGCCCGCTAAT
The DNA here is from genome assembly GCF_035084215.1 of Heptranchias perlo. Lineage (NCBI taxonomy): Eukaryota > Metazoa > Chordata > Chondrichthyes > Hexanchiformes > Hexanchidae > Heptranchias > Heptranchias perlo. Next base: position 70,836,437 of record NC_090327.1, read on the forward strand.
AAGGGACAGTATTTTATTATTTTTCTTGTTCTCAAGAAAGGTTCTGTAGTAAGTTGAACCAAGGTGAAATTTGATTACATCTGTTACTCTATATGTTCACTTGCTCTCTGTAAAGTGAAGCAGCTTAACGATTTGTACCTAGGCTTATTTCACTTTGTTTCTTGGTCTGCCTTTGAAAAGATTGCAGAGTGCGTGTGAGGGAAATGCCAAAGCCATGATATCCAGTTTAGATCATGGGGGGGCTCCATTGTTACAGCCCTGGGTTATGCTATTGTATAATTAGATATTAGGCAGTACAGGTGCACTCCTGAATGGGAGGTGCTTGGACCGCTTGTAGGGCTGACCACCATGATTGCTGCGTGCAGCCAGCACTACCTGCACTGTTGAGTGGCTGCTCACCAGCAGGGGGCCCTAATATCATGAGCAGCTAGCACCACTTTAAGGCAATGGTGAAGTGAATCCGTGCTGCAATATGGTGAAGCATGGTGATGATGGGAACTCTGGAATTTTTAAGGAACAACAACTTGGCTGCTCAAAGTTTGCGGTACTCTTATATTTTCAAAATATAAGGTACAGGTCTGAGCAGAGTCTGAACGGAGATCAGAAATCGCACACGTAAAACACAGATGCAGGTGCCGTCCTTATGTTTACAAACTGTTGAGTTGTTTCAAAACATTGAATAAAGGTTGCTTATAACTACATCCTACATTCTCCAATCTGCACGCCAGACCCTGCCAATCTGCCAACCTGAGTTTGTACCGGGCCTGTGAGAGAGTGTGCATCAAGGTTCTCTGATGATGCTCTAGAGGCCTTGGTGCAAGAGGTGGAGAGAAGGAGGGGCATCCTATATCCTCAGGGGGGCAAGAGGCCCTCCACACATATGCTTCCAAGGCAGTGAGAGGAAGTAGGGACGAGGTCAATGCCAGGCGCATAGCACCATGAACATGGATGCAGTGCAGGAAGAAGTGCAATGATTTGAACACGAGTGATCAAGGTGCATGAGTTCAACTGTCAAGTAGCATCTCCTACCAACTGCACCAATAGCCTCATCCACTGCTCCACACACTACACCCCCCATCAACCACCTACCAACAAACTCTTTCAATCAGTACTCAACTCTTCCATTCAGATGCTTCATCTCACCCTCACACATTACCATTGTTGCAAGCTGCACACCCACAAATCACAGGTAACACACAATGGCAGCTATTCAACCATGACAGCCACATCACCCAAACATCTTGCAGGACACTCATCGCTTTCTTGCAGGAGAAGGTGGCGCATAACAGGAGGCAGCAAGTGACAGGGGTTCCATGGAACATGAACCTATTGTCCTCTCTCAGGATGACTGCCATTCCACCAGTGCCCTTGCTGTTGCTTGTTAGCTAGCCAGCCCACTCCCTGTAGAGTATTGAAACTTTATTATAGGAACATAGGAAGATAGGGACAGGAATAGGCTATTTAGCCCCTTGAGCCTGTTCCACCATTCAATGAGATCATAGCTGATCTGTGACCTAACACCATATACCCTCCTAAGCCTCATACCCCTTAATACCTTTGGCTAACGAAAACCTATCAATCTCAAATTTAAAATGAACATTTGAGCTAGCATCAACTGCCATTAGCGGAAGAAAGTTCCAAACTTCTACCACCCTTTGCGTGTAGAAGCGTTTCCTAACTTCATTCCTGCACGTCCTGGCTCAAAATGTTAGGCTACGTCTCCTCGTCCTAGTATTGAAGTCTAGGAGACCTCCAAAAACAGGTGCAAGTGCATCAGCAGCCAGAAGCAAGAATCCAGCAACAAATCTGTAGCTCCTGCAAGATCCCTTTAAATAGCGCAGGTGGTGGAGGTTTAAGACCTGATCAGCTGTGTGAGGTTAAGACAGTGCCTTGGCTGGAGCGTGGAGTTCCAAAATCGCATCTGTACCTTTAAATCCGCTTTGCACACTGATCTATCGCATAATCTCCCTATTTTACATGCTGCCGGCGTTCGTTAGGTGTGCATGCCCATCTTTACCAATATGGTGTCCTACGCATGTCACTCCGGAAATGTGCATGCACATCTTGGATGCCATTTTCGGTGCTGAGGAGTCCGCGTAGCACCTACACAACGGGTGCTACGCGGCCCAATTTAGCCCCCTTAGTGCATAGATGTACAAATCTTTAAAAATGGGAGGTCAAGTTGATAAAGCTTTAAAAAAAACTTTTGGGATCCTAGGCTTTATACATAATGGCATAGAAAAAAGGACAAAGAGACACACAATGGATTAGCCAACTAATTTAAGTAGGTTTAATCATGCATGGCACATGGTCTGTCAGGAACTAATTTTGTATAGGGACTTGAAATAATCATTAGGCCCTCGATTTGCATAGGCAGTGGGCCAACAGCAGTTTCAGGCAGGTACCCTGGGTGACTACAGGACTCCCTAACCAACATGGCGTGCGGCGCATACCTGGTGTGGAATGAGCCCGTGTATGCTGCAGCCATATCGGACCCTTCACTGTCTGTGTTTCACCTGAAAAGCGGACGCGGCGTGTTACAATTTCTAGGCTTTTTTCTGGTCATTCATTTGCTGTTTATGAGGCCCTTGCTGTGCACAAATTGACTGCATGTGTGTCTCCATAACAACAGTGATTGCACGTCAAAAGTAATCCATTGGTTGTGAAGTGCTTTGGGATATTCTGAGGATGTAATAAGATGCTATATAAATGCAAGTTCTTTTTTTCATTTGCTCTATTTAAAAAACACATTGGGCCATAATTTGCGAAGGCAGAGCATTAGGTGAGTCTAATGGTGCTCGCAGTTATTTATATATAAATGATACAGCAACTTCAAGCGAGGGTCAGATGTGCAGTTAAACTCAAAAATCCAAAAGTTGCTGTCCAAGTTACGCTGCTCCGCTGTTAGCTGTTAGCTTTGCGAAAACGGCATCTCACTGTCTTACCACTGAAATGCATTGAATGGTATGAAGTTGTTGTATTTGCATGGTAGATACAAACTAAACTCGCCACACCTAAATGTGCAAGGGCATGTCTACCTATTGGCAGAGGGTGTCTGCCAATAGGTAGACATGCCCTTGCACATTTAGGTTTTTAAAGTTTTTATATGGCAAGTTGCTGAAAGTGCGAGCTGATAACGTTGCAGTGAGGGAATCCGGGCATCTGGGACCTGAGTGAACAGGGCAAGCAACTGGGTATTTCCTTAACCAATCAGATTGAATGACTGTGAAATAAACAGTGCAAGGACTGAGAAGGAAGTGTAAATTAGAGTGGGTGAATTCAATGTTAAATCAGGTACAGAAAGAGAAATAAAGAGAGGGAAAGAAAGATTGGATTAAGAGAGAAAAAAGAGACAAAAAGGAAAAGTAAAAAAGAATTAAAAATTTTAAATTTTACATTTTTAAAATCTCAAACAATAATTAAAAGCTGATGGAATGAGACTCCACACTTGTAATAGTTAATTTTCAGTGCCAGAGAGGTTGATTGGCAGTAATTAACAATTATCATATCATTAAAAGGGTACTTACACTTAAAAAGACTTGACTTAACTTTCTGTGGCGAGTTTAGTTTGTATCTACCATGCAAATACAACAACTTCATACCATTCAATGCATTTCAGTGGTAAGACAGTGAGATGCCGTTTTCGCAAAGCTAACAGCGGAGCAGCGTAACTTGGACAGCAACTTTTGGATTTTTGAGTTTAACTGCACATCTGACCCTCGCCTGAAGTTGCTGTATCATTTATATATAAATAACTGCGAGCACCATTAGACTCACCACTATTTTGACAGCAAAATCTGGCCCATTGTTTCAATGCACTTCTCATATTGCAAGCAACTAACTAGAGAGGATATATTAAGAAAAAAATTACTTTATTGTCCTTTGGTTGTTAAATTTGCTCTGTTGAATTTTTCTGTTATCAGATTGATGGGAGCAAATTTATCAGCAAATTACATGCCTTCGACCAGATTTGTGAAGAACTTGACAGTATGCTTCAGGCTGCCAATAGGAAATGTTACATAGAGCTACCTATCCAAAACACATGTTGTGAGGGTACAGATGATAGCATAATTTTGAGTGACCTTTGCTGAAAATGTAGATACAGTAATCATGATGCATGTGAATTTAAACATTTTCACGCCTTTAAAATAGGACTGTTGTCATTCCATTTAGCTTGTATAACAAGTTTCTCCAATCATTTCCAAAGTTGCAGACTTCCAGTTTGAATTCCATTGCACTTGGTCTTTAATTCATCTGTAGTGTTCCAAGCAATCTATCGACTTGTCAAAACGTTTCTGGACTAATGGATTTTTAAAAATAGAATGTTATGCAAATGTGAACGACCGCACTTAATAGGGCCATTATTCAAAAGTGTTGCAACTCATCAAAGGCATCTGTGACTTGTAATTTTGTCACGAGTGGTTCTTGCTGAGCTTTTGCAATTGTGATTTATTTACAGCTTGAGAACTGTGGAGGTATCAAGAGCCTGGGGGGAACATGTTCAAAATGTTTTGTCACACAACTGGAGGATTTACTCATTAAAAAAAGCGATATGTCCTCTCCAAATGTTATGCCTGGAATTTCTGCAGTGGTTCTACTGATTGACCTTGTAACTTCAGCAGATGATCAGCAGAAAGCCCGGAGAAATGACGTAAACCGCCATTTATACTGTTTCTCCGTGGTTTCGTAGATCTTCTGCCGAAGTTATGGCAGGTGATCAAGGAACCTCCACAGAAATTCTGCCCTAGAGTTTCAGAATACTTTTCTTCAGCAATAAGAACAACTTGCATTTAATGGTACCTATAATGTAGTGAATGCAGGCAGAGGCAGAACGTACACTGAGTAGGAGGAGAATTAAGGGAGGTTTTGCAGAGGCCATGGACTGATGGAGGAATAAACAAGGGTAAGTATTTTGAATTCATTACTTTGGGGATTTGAAGCTGGTGAGGACGAGAGTGTTGGGGAGCAAGACTTAGTGCAGCATAAGATGCAGATGGTGCAGTTTGGATAAGTTGGAATTTATGTAGGATGGAGCAAGACAGGCCAGCGGGACAGCACTGTCGAAGTCAAGCCTGGAGGTGATGAATATGTGAATGAGAATTTTGGCACCATTGGGGATGAGGTAAGGGAAGAGGCAGTTGATCTTTCAATGGTGAAAATAGGCAGTTTTGGTGATGGTTAGGAGATGACATTTGAAGGGTAGCTCGGGGTTAAACAGAATACCAACGCTATGCACCATTAGATTCAAGGAAGCATGGTATTGTTTAAGATGGTCTAGCTAGATCTAGCAGGAATAACAAGGCGAATTGAGCTCCAGGGGCACTCAAGTCCATGGAACTTCAAATTGAGGGTGCAGTGCTAGAAATTGAATCAAGGGGAAAGGCAGGGGTGAGAAACCATGAGGGACTTGGAGGGGATTAGAATGTTAAAGATGGATGCAAGAGTGCTGCTGAGCAAGTGAACAGTGGCAGCGATGTCATCATAGGGGAAGGCATGAGGACAGAGCATGCCTAAGGTAGAGCAGGGGAAAGTTTCAGGCTCTTTCAATAGCCCTCAAACTTGCAGCAAGATCAAGGCCTCAATATTAACCCCCCCAACAATGAATGGGAGGAAGTCGGAGGAGGGGGGACTTAAAGAATAAAATACGTGAAATGCGTCCCCAACATGCCTCGTGGAGAGGCGGGACACTTAATTAACATATTTAAATTGGGGTCCCACAGTGCAATTGGGAGTCCGATTTAAAATTGACTGTTGATGCACAGGCTTCCTAGGGGCCAGGAAACATGGCAGTGAAAGGGAGGTGGGAGCTGCTGGCTCCATAAGGTAAGTGACTTTTTCGGCATTCCTTGTGGCCAGGAGGAGCAGGAGTGCTCCCCCCAAGTCCCACAGGGAAGCCTCCGACCTCCCCAGCCCCGATCACCAGCCTTCGCCCCCAACCCTCCCAATTGCCGACATCTCTCCCCCGTCCCGATCGTGGCCCCTCTTCCCCCGTCCCGATCGCGGCCTCTCCTTCCCCCTCTTGATTGCGGCCACTCTGCCCCCACCCCCCTCCTAATTGCCGGGGACCGTCCCCAAGAATCCCCAGCTGCGGTCTCCTGCCCCTCCATGTCCCCTCCCTGCCGGCAGCCAGGCTGTCCATTTGGCCAGCTGCTGGGTGGGAAATGAACTAAAAAATGTTAATGAGATCCTGCTGTTAAATTCGGCAGGACCTCCTTGCCCCCGGCCTTGCCAGGTTCTTTGACCATTCTTGGCCTCCCCGTATCCTTCCCACCTCCCTGTAAATATTGGGGCCCAATTTGCATTAAGGGGAAAGTGTAGGAAGTGTTGACAATAGGGACCAAGGAGGAAGGGAGCCAATAGGAAGAGAGGGATGAACAGAGCAAGATTGGATGTTAGTCATGGAGAGGGAGGGGAGCTCAAGTGTTGGATGTCAGCCAAATCTCAAATTTAGGTTGGCATGGAGATAATAAAAATGGTTCCGCTTGGCTCTCAGACTGCAGGCTTGATTCCACAGCAACGATAGAAACAGAAAAACAACTGTGAAAGGCCAGCCATTCAAATATCACAAATCAAGACTTTCATTTCTAGCTTCATTTCTTTTCTTGGTGCTTGGGGGAAGTCTCTTCCAGTTGGGGAAGGTCAAACAGGCCTTCTGAAAACCACATTGCTGCCTTGTACAGGCAGCTCAGCATTTAGCAAGCCCACTGCCAGAAAAAAATGATCACCAGCAGCAGTGTGCCATGCATTCTTAAACTTTTACACTCTCTTTACAGTGGTAATTGTTACAGCCATTCCTTTGGGTGTATTTGTGAGATCTGCAAAGTGATCTTACTCTGATCTCTTAACTGCAGAACCAAATCACAGGAATGATAATGTGACTTTAGCACTCTACATTACATTAATAAGTTGCTCAGTGATAAAGAACACAAAATAATGGTAGATCACAAGGCAAGTGGATTTTTAAGGATCTTTGTGATTTGTCCATTAATCTGACTGATCAATTGTGCTTCTAATCACTTCAATTGAAACAAATAACGTCAAGATTCCACAGAGAAATAGATATAACATATAAAAGGGAAAGGGAAAGCCTTTTAAATGGTGTGCTTCACAGCAATAAAATAAATGGGATGTTCAATATGGATCTGTGGACTGTGATAACAGCCTGTTTCCTTGGTCACAATTATTTTTTTCTTGCACAAGCAATTCCAAGAACTCGAAAATTAATCATCTGTGAAATTATAAGGAGTCATGCCTTTTGTTCAATAATCTGGATCTGCTGTAATACATAAGATAAAATAACTCATCTTAAAATGAAGATTGGATCAGGTAGTGAATCCTAATAAATGTTACGTCTTTTCAAGTAATTTAGTTTCTCTGGCAAGGAGGTTACTTTTTTTTAAATGAGTGAATTTTTGTGCTCATTAACGTGAGGGATATTAGTGATGGAATGGAACACTTTTCATTTTAGGCATTCAGTGTCAGCATCAAGTACACCCAGATGCTGATATAGCACAGTTAGATGCACACTGTACTGCACCTGTATGATATTTCCCATTTCTAACAGAAGTCATCTTGCGGCCTCTCTGAGTGAGTTTCTAACTTAGTGCTAATTAGCACTGAATTAGGGGGAAATTGGGCTGTTGCAACAACACATCAAAAATGCCACCAATTACCATTGGATTAATACTGATCTATTGCATGCGACACTGGACAACTAATCATTGTGCTACTTTGGATATGTTGCCGGACAACCCCTCTTTGCCAACCCATGGCAAGGATGACGATGTGTTCACTGGGCTGATCAACATCTCCAGATCTTCAGATACACCAACAAGATTTTATTCTGTGAGCAACATGATCAACATTACACAGAATAGAAGCACCTGCTGTCTCCATTTTTCTCAGTCCACTGTGACCATATCAGCTATGCGAAATAGACTGACTTATTTGGCCTGTGGTCCGATGGCAACTAAGAACTAGACTGCGCATGTCGAAACTTATTTCAGATTGGACCCTTATAGCCAGCAGACCAAGGAGACTTTGATCCTATCAGTCAGATTTGAACCCAGGATCCAGAGGTGAAAGTCTAGCCCTTCACCACTTAGTTGCTATTGTTACAATCTTATAATCTCTCCTTCAACATGCTTGTGCATTGTCAGGAAAAGTAATATTTGATTATTGAAGGAGGACATTGTTTTTATGAGAAAGTGTTTAAAAACCTTTTATTGTTTGCAAACACACAACACAATGATGTAAATCAAGCAAAACATGGTATTGTATCACTTGTGTGTGATGCCACTGTGATAACGATGATGTACAGCTTTACTGGTGGTTCTCCCTTCTCAAAAAAAGAAAGGTTTTCCAAACATTTTTTCATGAAGATAGTGACCATTTAACAAAATTGGTTATTTCAAATTGATTAATCAAAAATTGTCAAGTTACTTTGTGATCTTTGTTGTCAAGTTTGGTAATTTGTGGACAAAAAACTTACAGTGATGAATTTTGAAACATGTCAACAGAAAATCGATGGCTAGCATTCTCTTCCATTTTATAAATCATATCGGTGAGAATGTTGCACTGGACAGATTGCTGGAAATTTTAACAACTCTATTGCTCAGAAATGTGCACTTGACTCAGAATTATGCTGGGAATGGGGAATTTTATGCAGATAAAAATAAGCAATTGGCAAATCTTTGTTTCAGTCTTTCATTCAGCAATTTAGTCTAAAGAAACAGAAAAAACAGAATTAAACCTATACCATACACAAAACTGCTGATATTTCTAACGTGTTCTTATGCAGGATGACCGTTTACATTTTTAGGGTTTTGGCTTCGCTTTTACATCACGGGCCAGCAAAATTTTATTTGCATCTTTCGAAATCAATAATTTCACCTAACTATGAGGACATAGATTCTGTTGAGTCACATTGAGGGTCATAGATGCTATCAGACTAATCAGGTAACACTGACAGGGAAATAGACCATGCAGACAGACATACACACATTCACACGGAGTAGATCACCTGACGCTAAATTTGAAAAAGAAAATACTTTTAGTGCTGTGGATCCAAGCATAGATGTTTACTATTAATTTAGTAATGGGTAATACTTGTGAAAGGACACACAATGTAGTGTTACACATAAACAGAATGACCTTGTCTCCCTCTGTGCTGTCCAGCGTGGTCCTGAACTGAAGTGCTAAACATCACCACCTTTTTGATGTTATACAAAAAGAACTCCTGAAAAGGGAGGGAGAGCAGCCAAAAGTTATTTTTGAAATACAATTGAGGTTTTGCAGAGAGTGTTTCAACAGTTGGGCACTAGATTGAAAAACAAGATCTCAAGAGTGGTAATCTCTCCATTGCTTCCTCTTCAATGTCCTGGGCAGATTAAGGAGACGCAGATTAGGAAGGTCAATGTGTGGCTGCAGGTCTGGTGCAGGAAGGAAGGGTTTACATCCTTGAGGTATTGGAATGATTTCTGGAACAAGGGAAGGCTGTACCAAAGGGATGGCCTTCACCTGAACAGAAACGACACCAATGTCTTTGTGGTGAGGACAAATAGAACAGTGGGTGGATTTAAACTAATATGGCGGGAGGTGGGTAAAGTCTAGCTTTAGGACTAGAAAGGGAAAGCAGGATTAATAAAGCTAATGGAATAGAGTCAGAAAGCTTAGCTGAAACAAATAGTGAGAAAGTGAAAGAAACCAGCTATAAAGAAATGAGGGACAAAAACACTGCTGTAGAAAAGGCAAGAGATATCAAAAAATTAAATGAGAAAATGAAGAAAAAGAATAGGGGTCAACATTCCAAAAAATTGGAATCAAAATTGAGAGTATGTGAATGCAAAAAGCATTCAAAACAAAATTAGAAGCATTAATAGCAATGGAGGGACATGATACAATACCTGTAGCACAGAGGTGGCATAAGTTTGAACAGGCCTGGGAAATTAATATTCCTGCTAATAACATTTTCAGAAGAATTAGGGAGGGCAAAAAGGGAATGGGTGGCAGTATTCGTGAAGGATTCTACGACAGCACTAGAACATAAGGATGTTCGAAAGGCTGCAGATACGTGGTCATCTTACACATGTACGCTGACAACAGCCAGCTCTACCACTCCACCACCTCCCTCGACCCCTCCACTGCCTCTGCTGTCGGATTGCTAGCCTGATACCTAGGGATCGATTTTAATCCAACTGCCTGGCAGAAACCGGGTAGGCGGGCAGTTAAAAACAAGGGGGTTACTTATCTGCTAATAACTTGACTCTTTACCGACATTGCCGATTTTAACCTGGAGGGTTGTGCAGGTGGGTGAGACGCCTGCCTAAAGCACGTGGGGGCCTCATGAATTTATGTGAATCGGGGTCCTATTACATCAAGAGGTCCCTGATTGCATTTTAAATGGGGCCTGAGCGAGGAAGCCGCCATGGTTTTCGTGCTAGGCTGAATCAGGTCTGCAGAAAAAGCAGGGCCAGGAGGGACAGGAGTGCTCCTCCGGGCCCCACAAGGAAAGTTACAAACTCCTTTTCTCTCCTGCGAGACCCTTCTGAAATCCCCTCCACCTCATTTGCTGACTTGCGGGAGAGAATTCCCTTAATGCTGGCTGGTAGTGTTTGGCCACCTGAACCTCCTCTCCGTCTGCTGGCCAGCTGTCACTTTCCACCTGTTTCAGGCGAGCAACTGACCAGCAGCTTGTAGATGAGGCCCAGGAGTTAAAATACCCAATGGCCTCAAACTCAGGCTAGCAATTCACAATCGCCAAACCTCCCGTCCGCCCGACACCCGCTCAGGGTTAAAACGAACCCCAAGTCTTAGATTGATCACAATTTCCTTCAGTTAAACATTTTGAAAACCATGATAATTGTCTTCAGCACCTGCCACAAACTCTGTATCTTAGTCACTGATTCTACACCCTCCTCATCCTTTATCTCAGGCTGAACAAACTGTTCACAGCCTTAGCACCCTATTCGACATCAAGCTGAGCTTCTGGTCCCATATCCTTTCCATCACAAATATTCCCGACTCTCATCTTCATAATATTGCCCGTCTCCACCCCTATCTCAGCTGTTCAGCTGCTGAAAAACTCATCCATACCTTTGTCACCACCAGACTTGACTATTACAATGCTTTCCTAGCCAATCTGTCGTCATCCATCCTCTGTAAATGGCAGCTGATCCAAAACTCTGCTGCCCGTATCCTATCCTGCTCATGCATCACTCCTGTTCTTGCTGACCTACATTGTCTCCCAGCTCCCCGACGCCTCCAATTAAAAATTAAAAATTATTATCCTGGTAGATGAACAGCAAGACATAGGGGTTCAAATTCGTAATTCTCTGAAAGTGCAACTGCAGGTCAAGTCAGGAGTGTGATGGAATACTCTCCACTTGCCTGGAAGAGTGCAGCTCCAACAACACTCAAGAAGCTCAACACCATCCAGGACAAAGTAGCCTGCTTGATTGGCACCCCATGCACCACCTTAAACATTCACTCCCTCCACCTCCGGCGCACCTTGGCTGCAGTGTGTACCATCTACAAGATGCACTGCAGCAACTCATCAAGGCTTCTTCGACAGCACCTCCCAAACCCGCGACCTCTACCACCTGGTGGATAAGGGCAGCAGGCACATGGGAACACCGTCACTTGCACGTTTCCCTCCAAGTCACACACCATCCTGACTTGGGAATATATCGCCGTTCCTTAAGCGTCACTGGGTTAAAATCCTGCAACTCCCTATCTAACAGCACTGTGGGAGAACCTTCACCACACGGAATGCAGCGGTTCAAGAAGGCAGCTCACTACCACCTTCTCAAGGGCAATTAGGGATGGGCAATAAATGCTGGCCTTGCCAGCGACGCCCACATCCCATGAACAAATAAAAAAAAAGTAGATGAAGCCATAAAAGTGGCAATAGAATCTTGAGATTATAAATAGGGGCATAGAGTACAAGACTAAGGAACTAATGATGAATTTATACAAAAATTGGTTAGGTCACATTTAGAGCACTGCATCCAGTCCTGGGTGCCTCATTACAGAAAAGACGTTAACGACATAGGGAGCATAGACTAGATTTATCAAGATAACACCAGGATGGGAAATTGTAATTTTCAGGAGAGACTTGAGATACTGGGACTATTTCCATTGGAGCAGAAAAGGCCAAGAGGTGATTTAAGAGAGGTTTTTAAAATTATAATGAGTTTTGATAGGGTTGGACATTTAGGATTGAAATGAGGAGGAATTTCTTCACTCAGAGGGATGTGAATCTTTGGAATCCTCTACCCCAGAGGAGTGTGGATGCTCAGTTGTTGAGTATATTCAAGAATGAGATCGATAGATTTTTGGACTCTAAAGGAATCAAGGGATATGGGGATCGGGCAGGAAAGTAGAGTTGAGGTCGAAGATCAGCCATGATCTTATTGAATGGCAGAGCAGGCTCAAGGGGCTGTATGGCCTACTCCTGCTCCTATTTCTTATGTTCTTATGTGAATAGGGAACACATCACTGACTCACCAACCTCTGGTTGGTGAGTCAGTGATGAGGGGGGGGGGGTCAGCTTTCAAATTGTCACTTAGGATGAGGATAGAAGTTACGAGAAATTTCTTTGCAAAGAGAATTGTTGGAGCATGGAATGCTTTACCACAGGGGATGGTTAAGGCAGAGACTGTTGTATCTGTTAAGGGAAAATAGAATAATTATTTAATGCAGAGGATGGTATTGGGCTATGGGAGAATGCATGGGGTAATGGGATTAGTCTTGAATTGTACTTACAACAACTGTTACTGACACAATGGAACATAGGAACAGGAGTAGGCCATTCAGCCCCTTGAGCCTGTTCCGCCGTTCAATTAGATCATGGCTGATCTGTACCACAACTCCATTTACCCGCCTTTGTTTCACATCCCTTGATACTTTTACCTAACAAAAATGTATCGATCTCAGTCTTGAAAGCTCCAATTGACCCAGCATCCACAGTCTTTTGGGGGAGAGAGTTCTAGATATGCACTTTGTGTGAAAAAGTGCTTCCTCATTTCACTCCTAAATGTCCTCGCTCTAATTTCAAGATTATACCCTCTTGTTCTGGATTCCTTCCCCAGAGGAAATAGTTTCTCTGTATCTATGCTATTGAATCCCTTAACCATTTTAAACACCTTGATTAGATCACCCTTCAACCTTCTGACCTCATGGGAATACAAGCCAAGTTTATGCAACCTGTCCTCATAAATTAACCCTTTAAGCCCAGGTATCATTCTGGTGAATCTGCACTGTACCCCTTCCAAGGCCAATATATCTTAACGAAGTTCGCTGCCCAAAACTGAAAACAGTACTCCAGACGAGGTCTGAACAAGACTCTGTACAACTGAAGCATCACTTCCTCACTTTTGAATTCTGATCCCCTTGAGATAAAGGTCACAAAGATAATAGTCTTTTTGATTACTTTTTGTACCTGTGCACTAGCTTTTAGTGATTTGTGTACATGGAAACCTAAATCCTTTTGATCCTCCACAGTTTCTAGTCTCTCACCATTAAGAAAATATTCCGATTTGTCTTTCTCAGATTCAAAGTGGATGACCTCACACTTTCCCACATTGAACTTCATCTGCCGTTGTTTTGTCCACTCACTTAATCTGTTTATGCCCTCATGTAACTTCCTGCTCCCATCCACGCAACTTACTGTGCTTCCTAACTTAGTGTCATCTACAAAGTTGGATATAGAACTCTCTATTCCTTCATCCAAATCATTATATATATGGTGAAAAGCTAAGGCGTCAGTACAGATCCCTGGGGAATAAGACTTGTCAAATACCACCAATCAGAGAATGAACCCTTTATCCCTACTCTCCTGCCTCCCAGCTAATTACTGGCCTATGCCTCAAGGTTACATCCAATTCCGTGTGCTCTCATTTTTGCTAATATTCTTTTTACAAATGCCTTCTGGAAGCCCATATAGACAATATCCATAAACAATCCCGTAAAAAATTTAGCTAGATTAGTCAGACATGACCTAGCCTTCACAAATCGATGCCGACTCTCTTTGATCAGCTGATACTTGTCCGAGTGCTCAGTAACTTTAACTGTGATGATAGATTCCAGTAACTTGCCCACAATTGATGCTAAACTGACAAGTCTGAAGCCCTCCCTTCTTACATAATGGGCTGAATGGCCTCCTGTGCTGTAAACCTCTAAGATTTTATCATCCTGCCTGGTTAACCCCTGCTTCTGTGTCTAGCTGAAATTTGGCTTTGAATTGATTACATTAAGCTTGCTGACCAATATTAATTGGATAGGTAGGGAACACCTTTTGCTTGGATGTGGAATAGTTAATTGGAAAGGAAGTAATTCTATGGAATTGCATGGATATTTAGTTGCAGTTGGGTCTATCTTTAGAAAATAGAATTCCAAATAGTGGCAGTGGTGTTCAGTAGTCATTATCTATCCTTGATAGTTGTCAATGATCACAATGGAAGATGAATTGTCAGATGAATTTTCAAGATCAACATTATTCCAAACTCAATCTATATAATTTTAGTGTTTCAGCCTGGCATCAGTGTGTGGTAAATTATAGCAATATGTGTTCTCAGTGAAGCCTGAAAATACTCATTGTTAAACTACCTCGGTTCATCTGTCAGTCTGTTTATCATTGGATCTATAATAGATTCAGCCAACTGGTGTATTAAGTGAGGAACTGGTTTGCCTCACCTTATTGTATGTGATGCAAAATGGAACCTTGATATTTAGTGGCTCTAAGTATTTTCTGACATACTTAAAATAGAGTAAAATTTATGTAAAACAGTGGAGATTAAAATAGAACCACAGTGCTGGAAATCTGAAACAAAAACAAAAAATGAATGGAAAATGGATGAAAATGCAGGTCCGTCAGCTAGTGAGAGAGACAAAATAGATTAACTTTTTAGCTATGACCCTTTGTCAGAATTATACTGAAATGTTAACCTATCTTCCTCTCTCATATGCTGATTGACCTGTTGTGCATTTCCTGCATTTTCTACAGAACTATAGCAGTGGTAAGAATAACAGCAACTGCATTTATGATTGTGACAGTGGCTGTAGCACTGTGCATGAATCTATGTTGATAAACTGGGAATATTGCTGAAGATTTGGAGAAACAGAGCAGGGAGACTGCAAGAACAATTAGGAGATGAGAAAGAGAGAGAACCAGAATGAAAAAACAAATAAAGGAACCGCAATCCTAGAAAAGTAATCAAAGGAAAAAGTAGAAACGCTCTAAAGGGAGAAATGGCAGGAAAATGAGAGAGAGACCAAGAGAGAAAGAACAGAAACAAAAACAGTGAAAGAGTAAAGCAACAAAAAAGTGAAGCAGGCATTGAGAATTAATAGAAAGACAAAGAATAATAAGAGAATTGAAGTTGAAGAGAAAACCAGAGATAGGAAAAAAGAAAAAACATCTGTAGATGCAGAGGAAGAAATAATGAGAGCAAATAGGATTTGAAGAAACAAGTCTGGCAGTGTTATTCCAACTTGTTAACTTTTTATTTATTTCCTTACTTATTGAGTGGTTATTAAAGTTATGGATGACTGGGCTGAAGGTTTACAACCTGAGACAGTTCACCAAAATCCTGTGTTATTTATGATACAGGTTATTAGATCTGCTGGGTGGCTTTGGCCCTCCACATCCTCACTCCAGCACTAGAATAGAATCATAGAAAGGTTACAGCATGGAAGGAAGCCATTGGGCCCATCGAGTCCATGCCAGCTCTATGCAAGAACAATCCAGCCAGTCCCACTCCCCGCCCTATCCCTGTAGCGGTGCAAATTTTTTCCCTTCAAGTGCTTATCCAGTTCCCTTTTGAAAGCCACGATTGAATCTGCCTCCAACACCCCCACAGGCAGTGCATTCCAGATCCTAACCACTTGCTGCGTAAAAAAGTTTTTCCTCATGTCACCTTTGGTTCTTTTGCCAATCACCTTAAATCTATGTCCTCTGGTTCTTGACCCTTCCGCCAATGGGAACAGTTTCTCTATATCTATTCTGTCTAGAACCTGCATGATTTTGAACACCTCTATCAAATCTCCTCTCAACCTTCTCTGTTCCAAGGAGAACAACCCCAGCTTCTCCAGTCTATCCATGTAACTAAAGTCCCTCATTCCTGCAATCATTCTAGTAAATCTTTTCTGCACCCTCTCGAAGGCCTTCACATCTTTCCTAAAGTGCGGTGCCCAGAACTGGACACAATACTCCAGTTGTTGAACCAGTGTTTTTTTATAAAGATTCATCATGACTTCCTTGCTTTTGCACTCTATGCCTCTATTTATAAATGTAAAGAATCTTACAACACCAGGTTATAGTCCAACAATTTTATTTTGGACTATATTTATTTATATTCTATTTATAAAGCCCAGGATCCCGCATGCTTTTTTAACCGCTTTCTCAGTCTGCCCTGCCACCTTCAACGATTTGTGCACATATACTCCCAGATCTCTCCATTCCTGTACCCCTTTTAGAATTGTGCCCTCTAGTTTATATTGCCTCTCCTCGTTCTTCCAACCAAAATGTATCACTTTGCATTTTTCTGCGTTAAATTTCATCTGCCACGTGTCCGCCCATTTCTCTAGCCTGTTTACATCCTCTTGAAGTCTATCACTATCTTCCTCACTGTTCACTACACTTCCAAGTTTTGTTTCATCTGCAAATTTGGAAATTGTGCTCTGTACAACTAAGACCAAATTATTAATATATATCAAGAAAAGCAGGGGTCCTAGTACTGACCCCTGGGGAACACCACTGTACACCACCCTCCAGTCAGAGAAACAACTGTTCACCACTACTCTCTGCTTCCTGTTAATTAGCCAATTTTGTATCCATGCTGCTACTGCCCCCCCTTATTCCATGGGCTTCAATCTTGATGACCAGCCTATTATGCGTCACTTTATCAATCGCCTTTTGAAAGTCCATATACACCACATCAACCACATTGCCCTCATCTACCCTCTCTGTTACTTCATCAAAAAACTCTATCAAGTTAGTTAAACATGATTTGCCTTTAACCAACCCGTGCTGGCTTTCCCTAATCAATCCACACTTGTCCAAGTGACTGCTAATTCTGTCCCGGATTATCATTCCTAAAAGTTTCCCCACCACCAAGGTTAAACTGACTGGCCTACAGTTGCTGGGTTTATTCTTACACCCTTTTTTGAACATGAGTGTAACATTTGCAATTCTCCAGTCCTCTGGCACCGCCCCCGTATCTATTACCGGATGTTTGGAAGATTATGGCCAGTACCTCCGCAATTTCCACCCTTACTTCCCTCAGCAACCGAGGATGCATCCAATCTGGACCAGGTGACTTATCTACTCTAAGTACAGCTAGCCTTTCCAGCACCCCCTCTTTATCAATTTTTAGCCCATCCAGTATCTCAACTATATCTTCCTTTACTGAGACTCTGGCAGCATCTTCTTCCCTGGTAAAGATAGATGCAGAGTACTTATTTAGTACCTTGGCCATGCCCTCTGCCTCCATGAGTAGATCGCCTTTTTGGGCCCTGATTGGCCCTACCCCTCCTCTGACTACCCGTTTACTGTTTACATGCCTTTGGAAGACTTTTGGATTCCCGTTTATGTTTGCTGCCAATCTATTCTCACACTCTCTCTTTGCCCCTCTTAATTCCTTTTTCACTTCCTCTCTGAACTTTCTATATTTAGCCTAATTATCAACCTGACATCTGTCACTTGCATCTTGAGGCAGAAGCAGGAATCCTTTTTGCTTCATCTCTTAATATAGGGCAAAATGAACAATGAGATTGGCCCAGTTTTTGTGCTTACTGTGAAAAGTGTATCAGTGCACGTAGAGCATTCCATCTTCTCACGACATGCACAGGACAATTTATATTTATTAGTGATCATTCTGGGAGTTTTTTCATTCTTCCTTGGTTGACAGCTGACTAAGTCCCTTTCCCTATGGATGGATGCTGCATTCCTACGTGCAGGTCAGTTATCCTGATAGGCATCTCTACAGCTTTAACAGTGCAAAAGAACATTTCTCATCCCCAACCATCCCACTATCTACATTGTAAATTTCATGCCACATTCCAGACAGTTTACTCTTGATTGACTCATGTCCACTATGAAGTGAATTGTACCACATTAGTAGTAGCCTTTCCTCATCCTATAGTGACATCTGTCCTGTATTGGTCCAAACAGTCCTTTTTTCAGTGTCTTAGAGAAAATTTCTCAAACATAAAATAAAGGTGTTTAGTTGAGGTGTTTAAAATGATAAAAGGATTTGATAGGCTAGATACAGAGAAGCTACTTCCTCCGATGGGGGAATCCAGAACAAGGGGACACAATCTTAAAATTAGAGCTAGGTCATTCAGGAGTGAAATCAGGATGCACTTTTTCACACAAAGGATAGTGGAAACCTGGAACTCTCTTCCCTAAAAGGCTGTGGATGCTGGATCAATTGAAATTTTCAAGACTGAGATTGACAGATGTTTTACTAGGTAAGAGTATCAAGGGATATGGAGCTAAGGCAGATAAATGGAATTAAGTTACAGATCAACTATGATCTAATTGAATGGCGGAACAAGCTTGAGGGGATGGATAGCCTACTCCTGATCCTATGTTCCTACCTGAGATCAATCTCATAGGTGAGTCCCATCTCCCTATACTTTTGAGAGTATCTTCACTAAATTTGATATCTAAATAAGCTTTTGTTAAGTTGCCCAGGATAAGGCACAGAACAACCTTCTGGAATTTTTTTTTAGTTACTGGAATTATCCTTTGCTTCCATAGGTTCTCTCTCCCGTCTTTGATGAGGATAAGCAGTAGAGCATCACAACAGCAGACTTGTTTTAGGGTTTAAACCATTAAGAAAATTTACTTAACAAAAGAAGAGCAAGTAAAGAAATACTGTAACAGTTATAGAATACATATATATTTATAGTAGAAATTCTTCTATTTAGCTCCTTGAAAAGAAAACAATAAGAAGATTGCAATCTAAATGCTAATTCTGTAGAATATTTTTATGTACACAGCAGCTAAGAAATTGGTTTTGTGCTAGAAACCTGCGTGAAGTAGGTCTGGAACACCTGTCCATAGACGTTGGCCTGAGGCTCGCTCCAAATTTGGCCTTGGGCCTCATTTCCATAAAACTAACAAGCTACGGGTGCCATTCGGACGTCCCAATGCAACTTGTCGGTCAGGGGCATTTCCAAAATTGTCCGGCTTAGATGCATAGTGTCTCATTTCTTGAGTCATGTTGCGGCTGCGCCCATCTAGGCGAATGATGTGTATTCCATCACACTCCTGACTGTTGCCTTGTAGATGGTGGAGATGCTTTGACAGATCAGGAGGTGAGCCACTCATTGTAGGGTACCCAGCCTCTGTCCTGCTCTTGTAACTACGGTGTTGATATGGCTAGTCCAGATCAGATTCTGGTTAATGGTGATTTCCAAGGATGTTGGTGGAGGAGGACTCGCCAATGGTGGTGTCATTGAAGAATAAGGGGAGGTGGCTGTGCTTTCTCTTGTTTGAGATGGTCATTGCCTATCACTTATGTGGTCCAAATATTACCTATTAATTGTCTGCCTATCCAGCTGTAGGTTGGTATGGGCTGCTTCATTATCGGAGGACTTGTTAATGGTGCTGAAAACTGTGGAATCATTAGTGAACAGCCTCACTCCTGACCTTATGATAGAGGGAAGGTCTTTAATGAAGCAGCTGAAGATCATTGGTCCGAGGACACTTCCCTGATGAGCTCCTACAGTGATGTCTTGGGGCTTTGATGATTGGCTTCCGACAACCATGACCATTTTCTTTTGTTTCTGTTATGTCCCCAGCCATTGCAGGGTTGTTTCCTTGACCTCCATTGACTTCAGTTTTGCTTGGTGTCATACTCAATCAAATGCTGCCTTGATGCTGAGCGATGTAATAAGGTGCTATATAAATGCAAGACTTTCTTTTCTTTCTAATTCCCTACTGTATTCATTCAAAAAAAGGATCGAGGCTGGATTACTAAGGTATTGTCAGAGGTCCCAGTAGCATTGTAATTGACACAAACAATGCATGACCAATGAAAGCATACCACTCTATGTGCGGAAATATCACATTCCGTAATATTGCCAGTCGGCATCAGAAACCATTAGTAAAACCTATATGATGTATTGAGTTTGACAGTACAAGGTACTCGGAAGCAGCTTAGCACATTGACTTTCTACCTTGATTTAGAAGTCTAGTCATCTTGATAGCAGAAAGAATTGTCATTTGAGTAGTATTTTTGCATAATGACTCTAGTCGATGACGTCTCTGATTGAAAAGTAGATATGAAAAGTAGATACTTTTCATATAATTCAAAGCATTCCAGAGATGAAAGGTGAAGCAGTCTTTTGTGATTCCGAGCACATCCTGCCACTTTGAAAATGAACAAAGGCCTCAGGGGGGCATAGGATTCATCGAAACTTAGCAGCTGCTAAAATTAATGATGTGTGCCGTTGCGCTAAGATTATAATAATTGGATGTCAAGCTTACAGTGACTGAGTGTCTTTTAAAAGTGAGGAACATTTTCTTAGCAATTCATTACATTGTCACCTCAGAAGTAAACAGTCTCACAGACATTGTTGTCAACATGCTATTGAAAATAGCTTTCAGCTACAAAGAGGCAATATGACGACGACAATATTCTATCTTTTGTTACGTTAAATTTCAAACATAATCTTGCTACCTTTATGAATTACAAAGGTTCCCATTCCATTAACATGCAACTGGTGTGTGATGCCCAGAAACTCATTATGCGGGTCTGTGCCAGCTATCCTGGCAACTGTCATGATGCTTTCATCTTGCGCCAATCTTTCATCCTCCTACTCTTTAATCCCGCAGAGCAAGTCAGAGGCTGGCTGATGGTAGGCTGGTTGGAGACCATGGCTATCCTCTCCACTCTTGGCTCATAACTCCTTTCAGGGACTCACCCTCACTGGTGGAACTGTGCTATAACCAGATCCATGCCTCCACCAGAGCAGATCATTGGACATCTCAAACATCTGGACAAGACTGGTGGCATGCTGCAAAACAGCTCACTTTGAGAGGCCAATATCATAGTGGATTGCTGTGTACTGCATAACTTTGCGTTGCAACGGAACAATAAATGGGGCCACCAATGGAGAAGGACCTTCAGCATGATCAGGGAGACGACACTGATGACATCATGGATGGAGAGGAAGTGGGAGGGGTCCAACAGTTGCCTGCAGCCAGGGCTGTTTGGCAGCAACTCATTGAAGAGCGCTTCAGCTGAACAATCCCTGCTCCCCTGTATTAAGAGTCATGTCTAGTATCTGTCCCAGTCCTTCCACCCTCCAATAACTGGAGTCCACCCAAAGATTAACATTGGTATTAATGTCAACTAATATTGCAGGGTCAGCAGATACTACAGCAACACTGCTTGGACACGAAGATTTCAGAAAGCATTATCAATTCCAAATTATCGTAGCAAGTTGTAATACTAATGATCACCCTGGTGAAAGCTCCCAGTGCCCGTCTTAAGTGCTCTTTTAGCTATTCTATTGCTTCTACGAGGCACTCCCCCCGAGGCTACAGCATGGGAGATGGAAATCTGCTGTGCCTCAGTCAAGGGCTCATGTGATGATCATGGTCAGTGGCCTCTAGGAGCTCAGCTTGAGAAGGCCCAGCTGCAGCCTGCATCATCTTGCTGGCTGCCGGGGCAGTCTGGCCCATTGGGCTTCCTGGCACTATGACAGGCATTTGTTGAGAGGATAGAGGGGGAGCTCACCATTCCCACTGAATTGTGGGAGAGCAGACTATAGGTGATCTGATTGAAACCTCTATCCATTCGGCCTCCCAATCTGTCCAAGATTGAGGAGATGGTGGAGCACAGAACCTACATGGTAACAGTATGAGCAACCCTGAGAGTTGCTATTGCTGGTGTCAGGGACTCCTGCATGGAGAACCCACTGTAGCATCCATTGAAGTGACCAGATGACTGTAGAGTGTCGGTGCCATGCAATAGAACCCCACACAAGTTAGTAATGGACTCATCCACACTGTTCGCCATACAATGGAAGCTTCCTGGCAGGTAGTTCAAAGCATTGAGCAATGGGTGGTGCACAGGAATCATCCCTTTAAAGGTTGGGTCCCTGAAGTCCATATCTCTGTCCTCTAAAGCAGAGCCAGAATGCGAACTTGCCCTCCAGTGAGCACCAATTTCAGTGGTGGTTCTTGTAAAGGTCAGAACGAGTGATGGTACATCTTTGGAGGTTTCTCCTCTTCAGCGTCTGCTGGAGCTTGATCTGAGACTTCTGTTTCAAGCGAGGGCCTTGGACATTTGTACTTCAACCTTTACCAATATGGCGGGTGCATCAACGAATTTCTCGGCTGCTGTCTTTCCTATGCAGTGGTAGAAAGGCCGGAGTGAGTGTCAGTAAGTAAATTGCTGTTGCTGCAAAATTTTATAACTTGTTTCCAGCATAACTGATGTGTTGTTATTCTCTTGTCACTTTGGAAAAAGAAGTCCTATAAAAATTAACAAGTGCCCTGACAAAGTGTAAATATTAGCGACATCATGTCTGGTTTCATTAATGTTGGTGCGCAAGGGGAACTAAATATTGGTTTTAGCATTTGGATAGTCCCCAGTCTTGTTAATTTGTGCTCCTATCTTCCAGTTCCTCATCCACAGTTAAAGTTAAGTTGTAAGTTAATTTGTAAAATTTTTCTTCCACTGCCAATAATCAAAAAGTTGATTTTTAAACATGAATTTTGCATTTATTTACATTTTGTTTTTGTTATAAAAGCTCCTAACTTCATAGCCCATCGTCATGAGCTTGCAGCTTGGGTAACTGCAAATTTATTTCAAAAGGAAACAGTCATCACTTAAAATGATGTGATGATGATAGGAGTACCAAAGCTCAGTAAATGTTCTTTTGAAATTTTATTCAAGTTAGATTTTATAAAAAGATAGCTTGAGTAGTTTCTGGATATGTCAGACTTGATGCTATATATCATCTCTCGTTTTTCAAAATATTTGACAATCCATTAAACAAATGGAAACGCTTGCTGTGTGCTGAAGATGAAATTGTGAATAATTCTTAATAACTGTGCCAGTCTTTAACATTTCACATTAGCTATCGCCAATTAATATTGTTAACTATCAGAAATCTATTTTGTGCCCAAATATGAATAGATATGTGGGGAGGGGGCAAGAATCCTGGTTGTTGTAATAAATCCACTTCTAATGCCTTTACTTTCACTCTGGAAATCATTCAATACAAGTGCAATTTTCTTTTGCATGGAAATATTTTCATGCAATGAATATTTAGAATTGTCTGATCTATTTCTATAATATATGTGTTGAGAGATGCAGTGATTGAGTTTGCAGTGTGGTTTCCCTGCTCCTTAAAATGTACTGTAAACTCAGTGTGCACACACACCGTAACTAAAAACTGCTACAATGTCCAGTTATAAAGGAGCAGTCCAACCAAACCTTCTTCTAATTTTCCAGTTTTCTTCTCTCTTGAGGGTAGTAATTCAAGCTAGCATACAGATGCACAGGCACCAGCTGCCCTCTGGTACCTTACTGAAATGGTCACCCTTTAATGTGTGAATCTAGACAGTGTCAGCAAGCTATTCAACTGTGGACCCTGTCCTCACCAAAAGTCCAGATATGCACAACTTCCAGCAGGTATCAGATTAATTGATCGAGAACAGGAACCCTGGCTGATTTCCCCCTCCCTAGCCTGGGGGCGGTAAGGCAATTGCGCTGCCCCTCAGTCAAGATGGGCTAACCCATAACAGATCGGGAATCCAATCTGGGACCTTGTGGTCTGTAGTGCTCAATTTCATGTTGGCTTTTGGAATTGACCTATTGGACAGCTGGCAGTTGTGTTATCTGGTGGGTCCAGGTTTTAGGTCACATGTAATTTGTTCCGAGAGATCAAAAAAAGAACTTACAGAAAGTGGAGGGGGGTGTTTGAGGACTCTATGCTTATGACATCTCAGACTAATCATTGTTAGCTGAAACAATTCAAAGAAATCTTACAAAGGATTTATTTGCGATGGTGAATATTCTATCTGGGATTGTGCTAAGAAGAAACTGGAATAGTGTGTGAGGGGGAACAATCATTTCTCAGCACATTCATTTTTTGAGCAAGGTGAGAGGCAAGGTTGTGGTCCATGTGGGTACCAATGATATAGGAAAGAAAAGGGATGAGATCCTGCTGTCAGAGTTCCAAGAGCCAGGAAGGAAGTTAAAAAGCAGGACCTCAAAGGTAGTAATCTCTGGATTACTCCCAGTGCCATGTGCTGGTGAGTACAGAAATAGGAAGTTATGGCAGGTTAATGCATGGCTAGAGACATGGTGCAAGAGGGAGGGCTTCAGATTCTTGGGGCATTGACACCAGTTCTGGGGCAGGAGGGATCTGTTCAAGATGGATGGATTGCATCTCAACAGAGCTGTCTTGATAAAGATTCAACCTGACTCCAATTGAATGTAGTGATACTTTATTAATTTCACACAAGGATCAACACATGCAAGTGTCTAAGCAATAGTTATCAGTACAGAACAAGAATTATATTACCTGTTCCGTTCTGGGTAGAAGGTGTGTCCGCTTCTCACTCCTCTTGCTTCTACCCTAACAAAGTCTCAGACTCCTCCAGTTACACCCCAAAAGAAAAAAACTGCAGTGAAATACATCTAATCAAGTATTTCCCAAAACAACACGTACTTGTCCAGGTGAGACATAACCTTGGTAACCCCCTTATCTCTCCTTATTCTCAATAGCAAGATTCTTAGCACAATGCTTCCCTGTCCCTGCAGTTGATGGATCATCCTTTAGGCCTTGAAGCTAATGGGAGTTCTGGCTAGCTTCAGCATTCTAGTATGTCCGAAGGTGTGGAGATACCATTGTGGAGTGAAAATACCATTGAGTTCTTTGTCCCCTAGTTTGCAATAACAGGATGCTCATAGGATGTTAGTCATCCTCAGCAAGTTAATTCAAAAGCAGTGATACAGCAATTTCAACTCGAGCTTTGACTATGTAACCCTTTCAAGCTCGGCTCTCCTAAATATCTTCCAAACCTATATTCCCTTACAACTGGGACCAATGTCCTCATGGGAGGTTCACTAGTGCCATGTGGGAGAGTTTAAACTAATGCGGCAGGGGGATGGGCACCAGGATGTAGCTTTAGAAAGGAGAAACAAGGTGCACAAAGGATTGGGAAAGACAGATAGCACTAGAGTAAGAAATAGTACAGTATTAGGTGGGATCAGATTAAGAGAGAATACAAGAAGGTCTAAGATAGGTTTAGAGTGCATGTGTGTAAACGCACGAAGCATGGTAAATAAGGCTGGTGAGCTCCAGGCACAAATAGCCATATGGGAACATGAAGTAGTGGCGATAACAGAGACCCGGCTCAAAAAAGGGTAGGATTGGGTACTAAATATTCCTGGATACAAAGTGTTCAGGAAAGATAGGGAAGGAAAGAAGCGGGGTGGGGGTGGGGGTTGCAGTATTGATTAAGGAGAATATTGCAGTACTGGAGAGAGAGGATGTCCTTGAGGGGTCAAAGACATAATCTATTTGGTTAGAGTTATGAAACAATAGAGGTACCATTACACTACTGGGTGCATTCTATAGGCTGCCAACTAGTGGGAAGGATATAGAGGAGCACATTTACAGGGAAATTACAGAGAGGTGCAAGAACTATAGAGCAGTGATAATGGGAGACTTCAACTATCCTAATATAGACTGGGATAGTAATAGTGTAAAGGGGAAAGAGGGGGTGGAATTTCTGAGGTATGTTCAGGAGAACTATCTTGATCGGCATGTGTTTCCAGCCCAATGAGGAAGGAGGCATTACTGGATCGAGTTCTGGGGAATGAAGTGGATCAAGTGGAGCAAGTGGCGGTGAGGGACTATTTAGGGAACAGTGATCATAGTATCATAAGGTTTAGCTTAGTTATGGAAAAGGACAAGGAGCAATCTAGAGTAAAAATTCTTAATTGGCGGAGGGCCGATTTCAGTGGCTTGAGAACAGATCTGGCCCGGGTAAATTGGAATCAAAAATTGGCAGGCAAAACTGTAATCGAACAATGGGTGGCCTTGAAAGATGGTTCAGGTACAGTCTAGGTACATTCCCATGAGGGGGAAGAGTAAGGCAACCAAAGCCAGAGCTCCCTGGATGATGAAAGAGATGGAGAGTAAGATGAAGCAGGAAAAGGGGGTATATGACAGATGTCAGGTTGATTATACAAGTGATTATATTCAGCCTGAATATAAAAAGTACAAAGGAGAAGTGAAAAAGGAAATAAGAGGAGCAAAGAGAGAGGATGAGAATAGATTGGTGGCTAACATAAAAGGGAATCCAAAAGTCTTCTATAGGCATATAAATAGCAAATAGGTAATAAGAGGAGGGGTGAGGCCGAGTAGGGACCAAAAAGGAGATCTACGCATGGAGGCAGATGGCTGAGGTACTAAATGAGTACTTTGCATCTGTCTTTACCAAGTAAGAAGATGCTGCCAAAGTCACAGTAAAAGAGGATGTAGTTGAGATACTCAATGGACTTAAAATTGATAAAGAGGAGGTACTAGAAAGACTGGCTGTACTTAAAGTAGATAAGTCACCCGGTTCAGATGGGATGCATCCTAGGTTGCTGAGGGAAGTAAGGGTGGAAATTGCAAAGGTGCTGGCCATAATCTTCCAATCCACCTTAGATATGGGGTAGTGCCAGAGGACTGGAGAATTGCAAATGTTACACCCTTCATCAAAAAAGGGTGTAAGGATAAATCTGGTATCTACAGGCCAGTCAGTTTAACCTCGGTGGTGGGGAAGTTTTTAGAAACGATAATGCGGGACAAAATTCACAGTCACTTGGACAAGTGTGGATTGATTAGGGAAAGCCAGCATGGATTTGTTAAAGGCAAATCGTGTTTAACTAACTTGATTGAGTTTTTTGATGAGGTAACAGAGAGGGCTGATGAGGGCAATGCAGTTCATGTTGTGTACATGAACTTTCAAAAGACGTTTGATAAAGTGCCACATAATAGGCTTGTCAGTGAAATTGAAGCCCATGGAATAACAGGGGCAGTGGCAGCATGGATATGAAATTGGCTAAGTGACAGGAAACAGAGTAGTGGTGAAAGGTTGTTTTCCGGACTGGAGGAAGGTCTCCAGTGGTGTTCGCCAGGGATTGATACTAGAACCACTGCTTTTTTTGAATATTATATATTAATGTATAATGTGTATATTAATGACTTGGACTTGGATGTACAGGGCACAATTTCAAAATTTGCAGATGACACAAAACTTGGAAGTGTAGTAAACAGTGAGGAGGATAGTGATAGATTTCAAGGGGACATAGACAGGCTGGTGGAATGGGCGGACACATGGCAGATGAAATTTAATGCAGAGAAGTGCAAAGTGATACATTTTGGCAGGAAGTATGAGGAGAGGCAATATAAACTAAATGGTACAATTCTAAAGGGGGTGCAGGAACAGAGAGACCTGGGAGTATATGAGCACAAATCTTTGAAGATGGCAGGACAGGTTGAGAAAGTGGTTAAAAAAGCATAAGGGACCCTGGGCTTTATAAAGAGAGGCATAGAGTACAAAAGCAAGGAAGTTATATTGAACCTTTATAAAACACTGGTTTGACCACAACTGGAGTATTGTGTCCAATTTTGAGCACCACACTTTAGGAAGGATGTGAAGACCTTAGAGAAGGTGCAGAAAAGATTTACTTCAGTTACGTGGATAGACTGGAGAAGCTGGGGTTGTTCTCCTTAGAGCAGAGAAAGTTAAGAGGAGATTTGATAGAAGTGTTCAAAATCATGAAGGGTTTAGATAAAGTAAATAAAGAGCAACTGTTCCCGTTGGCGGAGGGGTCGAGAACCAAAGGACACAGATTTAAGGTGATTGACAAAGGCGACATGAGGAAAAACATTTTTATATAGCGAGTAGTTATGATCTGGATTGTGCTGCCTGAAAGGGTGGTGGCAGTAGATTCAATTGTGGCTTTCAAAAAGGAATTGGATAAATACTTGAAGTGAAAAAAATTGAAGGGCTACGGGAAAAGAGTGGGGGAATGGAACTATCTGGATTGTTCTTACAAAGAGCCAGCATGGGCTTGATGTGCCGAATGGCCTCCTTCTGAGCTAAAACCATTCTATAATTCTATGATTTCTGTTCGTAGTGCTATTTCATCCTTAAGCAATTTGAGAGTTAATGTGATATGACCAGATATAAGCTATCAAATTTCTAAGTGATATTTATTCCTAGATGTATGAAATCTTTTGGGGACCATTTGAAAAGGAAGTTGTCATGAATGTTGGGACAGTGTTTTCAAATGAGGAAACTGTTTTTAATTTGAAATATTTAGTATCCAAAGAGTGCATGTATTTTGTTTAAAATGTTAGGTAAGAAAAGTAATGGATTATTATTATTATGTTTAACAAAAACAATTGAATGCATATTTACAACTAGACTTCCATGTAAATAAAAAACAACAAAAGCTTTCATTGTTTCCGTGGCTAATTTTGGACCTGAAGCCAAAGTAGTTTGAATTGGGTCCAAATATGTATTTTCACACTAAACATAAAATAGCCAAATTCAGACCACTTTGATTTTAAATTGGGCCACGAGTCATTCTCTCTGATCAGAGTGTGGAAAGTTTATCAAGTACCACAGGTATATTTTCATCTGTGTGTCAAGTTAAAGAAAAAATCTTCTACTAAACTCTAATTTGTTTATAATGATTTTGCTTACAAGAAAATATATCCCATGTCCTTTGAAAGTGTTTCACCCTTGTAATCAATTGTCAATATCTTCTGCATTTTTCCTTGCATACATTTGACAAATCTTGCTACAAGCAGTACGTCTCAATGACAGAAGGCTCGTTTACTAAATGCCTTTGGACCCATGCTGCTACACTGTAATGGCAATTCTTCCATTTCACATAACATTTCCCAAAACTTTGGGACTTATCCCTTGAGGCAATTTTAATGACTGAGAGAGCAAGTCAGGGACATGAAAAAAATGCATTACACGATAGTAGAACCAACAATTCTTTTGAATTGCTTTTTTTGAATTGTTAGGGCTGGTATGGCCCATGTGATATGGCTTCAGCTCAAGGCAGTAAGTTATAGCCATTTGTTAACAGTTGTACTAAAACTGTTTTACTGCTATATTACCTTTTTGCACTTGCAAGTCATTATATAAGTGATAGTACTGTCCACTTCTGACAAGAGGGATTACATTGATTTTAGAATTCATGGATGTGCTCCAATGTAGAAATTGTATAAAGGGGACAGCTGCTAGAATTGTCTGTAATTCTAGTATTATTCTTCTAAATGGAGAGTGTAAGGGGTTTTTACTGTTTCTCGGGCTTATTATAGGTCAGCCAGTTATATTTTTCCTGAGCTGCCCTGCCCGCTGTGCGGTTGCGAATCGCTTTCCCCTTCCTGATTCTGAGCTGAGGATTTATTGGGCGGTAACAAGGACAGACGAACAGACCAGTGGATTGGTACAAGGAAAACCAATGTTTATTAATAAGAAAACTAAAACTACAAGGTAAACAGTATTATACAGGAGATAAAAGAAATCGCTATGGATGCAATACAGTCTTACACTTAACGGGGTGGAAGAAACGGACACATCGATGGAAAATTCTAAAATCACAATTTTAGCAATACCCCTTTAACTCCCACCCTTACACCTAGCTAGGTTGTCTTGTGGCGGCCAGAAAATTAATGCTCACCAGTGAAACAGATGAAAAGGCCTGGCCCCTGTGCCCTGCTGCTGCCGTCGACATGTGGTTGCGAGGTTTACTCGATGGCCTTCTTTCTTAGTTGCTAGCAAGCAGACAGGACACCGGGCCAAGAGGCGAAGAGAAGAGAGAGAGAGATACTGGGAAGCCCCAGTTATATTCTCCCGGTATCAGGTTTTTTTTCGTGCCTCATCAGCTTGCTCCATTGTTCGATTTGAGCACGAAAATGTAACACAAAAGGACCCCAATCTCTGGCCCATTTACATTAATGGCCGGTACCTGTACTGATCTGTTCCATAACTGTTTTCCATTGTTCCGAATGTTCCTTGATGGGCTATCTTTTGTCCTGGGATTTCTCCTGCTCGAATTCTGATGTGTAGGCCGGCAATGTTGATGGCTTGCCTCAGGGCGTGAATGCAACTGCATTGTTCAAAGAGAATCCAATTTCAAATGCTGCAGGCCCTTGGCCATGTGTCTGACCGCAGCCATTTTGAAAGACCCTGGATTTTTTTAAAACACAGTCGCACCAGGGTTTCTTTAATAACTCCAATAAATCTTTGGGGAGGGGGGGACATGTGAAATTTTGCGAATCCCTTCAAGAGCCACACTTCCCTACATGGCTGAATGAAATTTTTAAATGTCCTGCTGGAAGATGAAAGGTTTACAGTTGTCCATCGGAGGTTTTTTCTTATTATAAGTTTGAAGCTTTCTTATGGCATGTCAGAAAATTTGGACAGTTGTAATCGAATTCAGGAAGGCTGAAGAGGAACAGATTGCAATTTAAAGTGGAAAAAGTACAGAAGAAAATGTAACCTATGTCCCAAGACATTTGCATGCATGTGGGTGGGGGGAATTGGGGAGAAAACGCAGTGTTACCGATTCACTTTTTGTAAGACCAAAAATGCTTATGACACAATTATACAATACTGGATAAATAATACATCTTTATTTTATATTTTTGTTAGCTAAGATCATTTGACATTTTTCCTAATCCACTAAGTTAACAGTTTCTCGTCTCATTGTTACTAAATGAATGAGTTTAGGAAGAAACCGAATGGGTATGTATATTACATAATGAATAAACCAGCATTTGCTGTTAAAATGGTTTTTTAGCACCAAGCTGCCTTAAATTTGAAAGATTAAATTGGCAGTTTCACAGAGAATGAAATAGTACCTAATACGAGAAATGGAACTATCACACAGATGCATAATTCTCTTTTATGAGGAGCTAGGGCGCTTTGATGGAGCAGAGTAGAAGGGATTTTAGGGTAGATTTTACTGGATCCCTCTGCCTGTTTGGTCCTGTGCAGGGCTAGTGCCGGCAGAAGGCACAGGAAATTTGAGTGGTTGCAGGCCTCTGAAGCCTGGAGCTGCATGTCCTGCTTCCAACGTTGGGGCCTTTGGCTGCTAATGGAGATCAAAGGCTCCAATTGCCTGCAAACATCATGGGGGGAGGTTAGAAATAACCACTTACCTATATGGAGGACTAGTGGCCTGGCTGCGGTAACCTCACATACCCTCGAGCCAGTGGAAATCCAGGGGCAGGCCACAGTGCCATTTTTCACTTTACACCTCTGTGTGGGGTCATCCAGTGAGCATTCTCCTAGGGACATGGAAACGCCTCATTAGCATTAACGCACTAACGCTAGTGAGGCATTTCCAGACCGTACAGAAAGTAGACCTAGGCTCAGCTCCGCAGCCACCAGGGAAGCATTGGACATCTCAAGGCAATGTAAAAGGTTCAGAAACCTGGAAAAACAGACCTTTTTGCCTCCTTTTTCCTGACCTTTGTGCCCAAGGAATTGGGTATTTCCCAGAGGCAAGGGTCGGAAAATCAACCCTTTTATCTCTGCATCTGACTAGTACCCTAGCCAGTAGTGCTTAAAAAACCTTTTTTTTAAGGATTTTTTTCTCACACTGTAGAAATGCTGCTAACTTACAGAAAGCATTTCACTGAAGAACTGAGCGGCACAAGTCATTTTTATTGTGTCTGCCTCCCACAGTGTCTCGCAATCACAGCCCTGTCTCTTTCAATAATAACCACCACTTTATTCACTTAATGAATCAATGTCTTATGCTGTCTGGGTACTATCATCAATAACATGAAAGTGCATTAATATCTCTTTTTTGGGAGGGGTTTGTATAATATATTAGACGTAAACTGAAAGGCAAAAGAAAAGGTAGGTTTTGAGAAGGTTTTTGAAGGAGGGAGAGAAGTAACAGGGGGGAGAGATTTAAGAAACATAGAAAATAGGAGCAGGAGTAGGCCATTCAGGCCTTCGAGCCTGCTCCATCATTCAATATGGTCATGGCTGATCCTCTATCTCAATACCATATTCCCGATCTCTCCCCATACCCCTTGATGCCTTTTGTGTCTTGAAATCTATCTATCTCCTTCTTAAATATATTCAGTGACTTGGCCTCCACAGCCTTCTGTGGTAGAGAATTCCACAGATTCACCATCCTCTGAGTGAAGAAACTTCTCCTCATCTCAGTCCTAAATGTCCTACCCTGTATCCTGAGACTGTGACCCCTCGTTCTGGACCGCCCAGCCAGGGGAAACATCATCCCTGCATTCAGTCTGTCTAGCCCTGTCGGAATTTTATATGTTTCAATGAGATCCCCTCTCATTCTTCTAAACTCGAGTGAAGACAGGCCTAGTCGACTCAAACTCTCCTCATACGACAGTCCTGCCATCCCAGGAATCAGTCTGGTGAACCTTCGCTGCACTCCCTATATGGCAAGAATATCTTTTCTTAGGTAAGGAGACCTCATCCTCCTCACAACTCACAATCCCACCTAGTTTTGTGTCTCAGCAAACTTGGAAATATTACATTTGGTTCCCTCATCCAAATCATTGATATATATTGTGAATAGCTGGGGCCCAAGCACTGATCCCTGCGGTACCCCATTAGTCGCTGCCTGCCACCCTGAAAAAGACCCATTTATTCCTACTCTCTGTTTCCTGTCTGTTAGCCAATTTTTAATCCATGCCAGTATATTACCCCAAATCGCATGTGCTTTAATTTTGGACACTAACCTCTTATGTGGGACTTTATCAAAGGCCTTCTGAAAATCCAAATACACCACATCCACTGGTTCTCCCTTATCTATTTTACTAGTTACATCCTCAAAAAACTCCAGTAGGTTTGTCAAACATGATTTCCCTTTCATAAACCCATGTTTACTTTGTCTAATCCCGTTGATATTTTCTAAGTGTCCTGTTATCACATCCTTTATAATAGACTCTAGCATTTTCCCTGCTACTGGTGTTAGGCTAACTGATCTGTAGTTCCCTTTTTTAAATAGTGGGGTTACATTTGCCACCCTCCAATCTGCAGGAACTGTTCCATAATCTATAAAATTTTGGAAGATGACAACTAATGCATCCACTATTTCCATGGCTACCTCTTTTAGTACTCTGGGATGCAGATTATCAGGCCCTGAGGATTTATCGGCCTTCAGTCCCATTAATTTCTCCAGCACTATTTTTCTACTAATACTAATTTCCTTTAATTCCTCCTTCTCACTAGACCCTTGGTTCCCTAGGATTTCTGGGAAGTTATTTGGTTCTGTCTTCACAGAAGAAGACACAAAGTATTTGTTTAATTGCTCTGCCATTTCCTTGTTCCCCATTATAAATTCTCCCGTTTCTGACTGTAAGGGACCTACATTTGTCTTCACTAATCTTTTTCTTTTTACATACTTGTAGAATCTTTTACAGTCCACTTTATGTTCCTTGCAAGTTCACTCATACTCTATTTTTCCCCTCTTAATCAATCTCTTGGTCCTTTTTTGCTGAATTCTGGTCCTTTTTTGAAGGAAGAGTGTTCTAGAATGTGAGGTCAGGATGCTGAAGGTCCTCCAACCAAAGGTGACACACAGAGAAAGAGGGATGCAAAAGAGGTCAGGTTTGTAAGAGCATATGGTATACGTGCTGATGTATTGGGCTGGAAGAGATAGAGAGGGGTGAGGAATAGAGGGATAAGTAGGTGAGGACAAGGATTTTGAATGTAAAGCGCTGGGGGATTGGGAACCATTGGAGGTTGGTGAGAACAGGAGCGATACAGGAATGGGACTTAGTGTGGGATAGGATCCAGGCGATGGAGCTTATGCTGTGTTGCAGATAAATGGACATTTTACAAATCAGCGCTTCGTACATGAGAAAAGGGACCTGTCAAACTAAGTAATGAAGATTAGTTGATTGGTTGTTTGAAAACCACCACAATCCATTCCATGTTGTTTAACTTTACAAAAATCCTACATATATCCACAACCATAGACTAATAATAATTAGTGAGTGACTCATTTTGGTTTGCTGCGCCCTGTTTTTACTGTGCTTTTTAAGAGTTCAGTTTACCGGTAGTCCAGAGATCATCCATAGTTAGGACTGAAGTTGGGCCTGCCACTTGTTGGTACTCAGCAGAACTTTATTTTCAGGATGGTAGAACACTTGTCTAGTTTTCAGGTTGCCTTAGAGAAAAATAAAAAGTAATTACTTTTTTTTAACCATACCTTTACCACTGTCCGCAGGCAAATGGGTGCATTTCCAAACAAGCAATGGATGAAATAATTCATCATTAGGACATTTATGACTCCTAGAGTGGCTGCTGTTATGTTTTGTTTTTGCAGTGCAACCTATTGCATAGCAAAGTGATAGGAAATCAAAATCACTGACAGGAAGTCTCCATATAGGCAATCGAGAATCAGATTCAGATGCTATGTAAGGAATGATGATTGTGTGCTATGGGATAAGAAACTAATATACAATAGTGATACAAAAGCATAAAACTGAATGTTATACATTTAGTCAGTCAGAATTGAGATATATCTTAATTTTGAATATTCTCTGACAATATTAGATCGTAATAGTCTTTCTTTTTATTTATCGTGATACATTAACATTATTGTAGACTGCATTATGTCCAATCAGGCCCCCAATCTTACTACTAGACCAGATTTTCACTGGGCTGCTGCCGTATCTCCATCAGGAGACCAGAGAAGGGGGAACTTCCCACTCTTGCCAGAGTTTTAGGAACATAGGAACAATGGAACAGGAGTAGGCCATTCAGCCCCTCGTGCCTGCTCCGCCATTTGATAAGGTCATGGCTGATCTGTGATCTAGCCCCATATACCTGCCTTTGGCCCATATCGCTTAATACCTTTGGTTGCCAAAAAGCTATCTATCTCACATTTAAATTTAGCAATTGAGCTAGTATCAATTGCCCTTTGCGGAAGAGAGTTCCAAACTTCTACCACCCTTTGTGTGTAGAAATGTTTTCTAATCTCGCTCCTGAAAGGTCTGGCTCTAATTTTTAGACTGTGCCACCTACTAGAATCCCCAACCAGCGAAAATAGTTTCTCTCTATCCTCCCTATCCGTTCCCCTTAATATCTTATAAACTTCGATCAGATCACCCCTTAACCTTCGAAACTCCAGAGAATACAACCCCAATTTGTGTAATCTCTCCTCGTAACTTAACCCTTGAAGTCCGGGTATCATTCTAGTAAACCTACGCTGCACTCCCTCCAAGGCCAATATGTCCTTCCAAAGGTGCGATGCCCAGAACTGCTCACAGTACTCCAGGTGCGGTCTAACCAGGGTTTTGCAAAGCTACAGCATAACTTCTGCCCCCTTGTACTCTAGTCCTCGAGATATAAAGGCCAGCATTCCATTAGCCTTCTTGATATTTTCTGCACCTGTTCATGGCACTTCAATGATCTATGTATCTGAACCCCTAGGTCCCTTTGGACATCCACAGTTTTTAACTTTTTACCATTTAGAAAGTACCCTGTTCTATCCTTTTTTGATCCAAAGTGGATGACGTCACATTTGTCTACATTGAATTCCATTTGCCACAATTTTGCCCATTCACCTAATCTATCAATATCCCTTTGTAATTTTATGTTTTCATCTCCACTGCTTACAATGCCACCAATCTTTGTGTCATCGGCAAACTTAGATATGAGACATTCTATGCCTTCATCTAAGTCGTTAATAAATATTGTGAATAATTGAGGCCCCAAGACAGATCCCTGCGGGACTCCACTAGTCACATCCTGCCAATGTGAGTATCTTCCCATTATCCCTACTCTCTGTCGCCTTTCGCTCAGCCAATTTCCTAACCAAGTCCGTATTTTTCCCTCGATTCCATGGGCTTCTAACTTAGCTAACAGTCTCTTATGTGGGACCTTATCAAATGCCTTCTGGAAGTCCATATAAATAACATCCATTGACATTCCCCTGTCCACTACTTTAGACACCTCTTCAAAAAATTCAATCAGGTTTGTCAGGCACGACCTACCTTTCACAAATCCATGCTGGCTCTCCCTGATTAACTGAAAATTCTTGAGGTGTTCAGTCACCCTATCCTTAATTATAGACTCCAGCAATTTCCCCACAACAGATGTTAGGCTAACTGATCTATAATTCCCCGGTTTCCCTCTCTCTTCTTTCTTAAAAAGCGGAGTGACATGTGCAATTTTCCAATCTAGAGGGACAGTTCCTGAATCTAGAGAACTTTGAAAGATTATAGTTAGGGCATCTGCAATCTGCTCACTTACTTCCTTTACGACCCTGGGATGGAAACCATCTGGTCCTGGGGATTTGTCACTCTTTAGTGCTATTATTTTCTTCATTACTGTTGTTTTACTTATGTTAATTTTATCGAGTCCCTGTCCCCGATTCAATATAAGTTTTCTTGGGATTTCCGGCATGCTATCCTCTTTTTCTACTGTAAATACTGACGCAAAGTAATTATTCAACATGTCCGCCATTTCCCCATTGTCAATGACAATATCCCCACTTTCAGTTTTTAAGGGGCCAACACTGCTCCTGACCACCCTCTTTTTCCTAATATAACTATAAAAGTTCTTCGTATTGGTTTTGATATCCCTTGCGAGTTTCTTTTCATACTCTCTTTTTGTCGCTCTTACTATCTGTTTTGTGACCCTTTGTTGACCTTTGTATCTTTCCCATTCACCAGGATCTGTGCCATTTTTTGCCTTTTTGTATGCCCTTTCCTTACATCTTATACTGTCCCTTACCTCTTTAGTTGTCCATGGCTGTTTTTTTTGGCAAGTAGAGTTCTTGTCCCTCAGGGGTATAAACCAATTCTGTATTTCGTTAAATGTTTCTTTAAACATTTCCCACTGATCATCAGTCGTTTTACCCATTAACAGATTTGCCCAGTTTACTGTGGACAGTCTCTGTCTCATCCCATTGAAATCGGCCTTGCACAAGTCTAGAATCTAAGCAGCTGACTCACTTTTTTCCCTTTCAAACACATTCAA
Source organism: Heptranchias perlo (assembly GCF_035084215.1). Lineage (NCBI taxonomy): Eukaryota > Metazoa > Chordata > Chondrichthyes > Hexanchiformes > Hexanchidae > Heptranchias > Heptranchias perlo. The sequence continues at coordinate 70,873,467 of NC_090327.1, forward strand.
CTCGATCATGTTATGATCGCTATTGGATAGATGTTCACACACAGTTAAGCTGTTAACTAAATCTGGTTCATTACTCATTACTAAATCTAGTATGGCTTTCCCCCTTGTTGCCTCTAGGACATACTGCTGTAGAAAACTATCCCAGACACACTCAAGAAATTCACTACCTTTCTGACAGTTGCTAATCTGCTTTCCCCAATCTATGTGAAGGTTAAATTCCCCCATTAAGACCACTATGTCTTTCTTACATGCTTGTCTAATCTCTGAATTTATACAATCTAGCACTTCAGAGCTGCTGCCAGGGGTCCTATACACAATTCCCACTATAGTCTTAGATCCTTTCCTATTTCTCAATTCAACCCATAAGGTCTCTGTTGGCTGCTTACCTCTCGTTATATCCTCCTTTATCATTGAATTGATTTCATCTCTAATCACTAAGGCTACTCCTCCCCCTCTTCCATTTTCCCTATCTCTCCTGTAGACCTTATAACCCAGTATATTTAGTTCCCAATCCTGACCATCCTGCAGCCATGTCTCAGTATTAGCTATCATGTCATACCCTCCAATTTGAATTTGAACCTGTAATTCATTTAATGTATTTTGGTGCGAGACCTGTAGAACCCCCATGAAATTTCAGGTCCAGAATCCTAGCATGCTATTTGTCATGGGCAGGGAGCAGAGAGCTTAATGGCTATATGATTCTGTTCTTACCCAACAGTAGCCACTGTATAATGTTTTGGAGCAGGAGGCCAGCTGTATCTTTTTCCCCTCCCTACTAACACCGAGGCCAAATGTACTCACTGCTACCCCATTGTCCCACCTGAGATTAACTGACCCAGCACAAATTAGGGATCAAATCTGGGACTTTCATGGTCTCTATAGGTCACTTCTGCAACACAGTGGGGTAGATCTTGACTTTGTGCAATAGTGTAAAAGCATTGATAGCGAATCGTCAGCCCGTTTTACATCTCTCCTGATTCAATGGAAATAAAAATTGGGAGAGATGTAAAACGGGCTCCTGACTCGCTATCACCTGTTTTATACTATCGCACAAAGTCAAGATCTACCCTATGAGTTTACCTATTGAGTTGGTGAGTAGGCCATGTATTTTTAAAGCAAGTTTCAATATGGGTACTTGTAAGCAGAATTTGGGCATGGTCAGAAAGAGACTTATCTAGTGAAACTGCTGAGAAATGTCAGCCATTCAAAGTATAAAACACATTTCTGTTGATATCATTTTTAATTAAAATAAATTTTGGATAGTTGCCCTTGCAAAGATACAGTTGTATTCATCACAGTCCAAAATTATTTGCAATGCTTTGTGTTATCTCTTCTCTTTCGGTATCTGTGTGCCACATGTAATTTTCTAGTTTTAGGGAAGGTGGGGCTGGTAACCTACTGCTAAATATCTGCCTTGCTCTTGAGTATGTTGCTAGGAGTTGTGTGAGGATATGCAAAGTGATTCACCTTCTGATTTTCTTTTCCTCGCTGCATCATACGTCTCCCAAAGGTTATTTCCAATAATCAAAATTTGCTTTGGGAGACTTGTGGCTGTGAACTTGCGATTTTCACTCAGTACCACAAGTGTTGCCGCACAGTTTATTTTATCAAAGCATAAAAATGTGGGATGGTGCCTAGTGGGCCCAGTTCAGTTGTTTTCACTAATAGCAGAGTTATGTAGAATTACATTGAATTTTACAGCACAGAAACAGGCCGTTCGGCCCAACAAGTCCATGTTGGTGTTTATGCTCCACACGAGCCTGCTTTTGTATCATTTTCTGCCTCAATTGGCATCGAGGAACAGTTCCAAATAATACAGGCCCAATGCATTCACTCCAAAATTAATGAAACTAATACTTTATTGAATACAGAGTTTGGGGGAATGGGGAGGAGATGGTGGAATCAGAGATCTGCCCATGGCTGATTGTTTTTCTTATTTAGTGTACAATATGCATGGCCCACACCCAAGCAAAGATCCATGTGGCAGTGAGGTGTAAATATGATTCATTTGGTTATGGAGATGTGGTGGTTCTTCTGGTACCACTTATAGAAAGAAATAGAATCATTTTTCCTCTGTGTTAACGTTGAATCTTGTTTCCAACACATATGATGGTATTAAATATATTGGCACCATAAAACTGATGGAAGTATGTTCATTCGTAAGCGAAGCCCAGCACGTGATGTTGACTTTTGATTTTTCTTGATGGGATGATGTATATTTCAGTCAATCTGTCCACATTAACAAGGTTTTCACAGCACAGATTGATGGGCAGGAACTGAAGCAGCCGTGCTCGTAATTAGGAACTGTCAATACAAGAAGATATCCTGCAGATGTACAGTTGTTTAGTGGCTATGTTACTGGACTAATAATCTAGAGAAGGTGAGTTCAAATCCCACCATGGCAGTTTGAGAATTTGAATGCAGTTTAAAAAAATCAGGAAATAAAAACTTGGTAGCAGAAAAAGTTGCAAAAACTCAACAGGTTCACTAACGTCCTTTAGCAAAAGAAACTTACTGTCCTTAACTGGACTGGCCTATATGTGACTCCAGTCCCACACCAACGTGATTGACTCTCAACTGCCCTCGGAAATGGCTATGCAAGCCATTCAGTTGTATCAAACCAATAACTGGGAAGGGAGATAGAAGATTGAAGAATAGAAAAGCAGAACATTTTTTAAATGGTGAGAAACTATTAAATGTTGGTGTTCAGAAGATCTGGGTGTACAAAAACACAAAAAGTTAGCATGCAGGTACAGCAAGCAATTAGGAAGGCAAATGGTATATTGGCCTTTATTGCAAGGGGGTTGGAGTACAAGAGTAAGGAAGTCTTACCACAATTGTACAGGGCTTTGGTGAGACCTCACCTGGAGTACTGTGCACAGTTTTGGTCTCCTTATCTAAGGAAGGATATACTTGCCTTAGAGGCGGTGCAACGAAGGTTCACTAGATTGATTCCTGGGATGAGAAGGTTGTTCTTGAGTAAAATGGGCCTATATTCTCTGGAGTTTAGAAGAATGAAAGGTGATTTCATACAAACATATAAGATTCTGAGGGGGCTTGACAGGGTAGATGCTGAGAGGTTGTTTCCCCTGGCTGGAGAGCCTAGAACTAGGGGGCATAGTCTCAGAATAAGGGGTTGGCCAATTAAGACTGAGATGAGGAGGAATTTCTTCACTTAGAGGTTTGTGAATCTTTGGAATTCTCTACCCCAGAGGGCTGTAGATGCTGAGTCTTTGAGTGTGTTCAAGGCTGAGATCGATAGATTTTTGGGGTCTTGTGGAATCAAGGGATATGGGGATTGGGCAGGAAAGTGGAGTTGAGGTCGAAGATCAGCCATGATCTTATTGAATGGTGGAACAGGCTCAAGGGGCCTTATGGCCCACTCCTGCTCCTAATTCTTATGTTCTTATGATAAATACCGGCCTTTCCAGCAACACCCACATCCCAAGAATTAATTTTTAAAAATAACCTCAGCAGTTTCCTATATAGAAGCTAACACTGTACTGAATCCAGAGAAGTTCACATCATTATAACCTATGAGATGTATCTTTCCTATATGCCTTAGTTATTAAACTTGTATTATGATCCTTTCAATGTATCAGGTAAGGCAGCCCAAGAAATTGAAGAGTACCACCCATTCCAATTTGTCAAATCTTGGCATGATTGGTGCAGGTTCTTTGGTGTAGCAGTATCACGGTTGATTACCTAGTAGAAACCTGTTGTTGCACAGCAGGAAGAACAATATGGAATAAATAAACCAGACATCTGATTATATTTTTGCTCCCTCTCTCTCTCTCACTTCTGTCGGATATAAAATTCTACCTTCTTGATCCAAGTTATGGCATAAAAATGACATTTTTCTCCTGTGTGATATGCTTGTTAGAAACAATTTCTGTCACTTTAATGCGACATATAACCCCTTTGATAGAATACAAAGGTTTATGCCATGAAGTACAGATAATACCTTAATATTCCCCATGACAAAACTTTTTCAGAATTCATTATTCATTTTGTGAAAGATAATACCATAGAAACAAAGTAATGTTATGACAGTCGGTGATCCCTCACTGATCCCTCCTAAATACTTAAGGCACTAAAGAAGTCATTTTTACCACAAAATGTGAATACTTCATTAGAAGCAATGGTCTGTGCAGATTGAGAAATTAGAAAAGGCTGTACTAAATTTAATTTGTAGCTTGTGCAAATTATAATTTGAAATGCTTGAATGTTAAAAATATATTTTTAACAATCGGGTACAGCAGCATAGTGGTTATGTTACTGGACTAGTAATCTAGGGGCGTGGACTAATAATCTGGAGTCATGAGTTCAAATCCTGCCACGGCAGCTGGGGAATTTAAATTCAGTTAATTAAATACAATCTGGGGACTTATACCAAAATTGGGAGAGCCGTCCTACAGACTAGTCAAGCAACAGCCTGACATAGCCATACTCACAGAATCATACCTTTCAGCCAACGTCCCAGACTCCTCCATCACCATCCCTGGGTATGTCCTTTCCCACCAGCAGGACAGACCCAACAGAGGTGGCGGCACAGTGGGAGTGGCCCTGGGAGTCCTCAACATTGACTCCGGACCTCATGAAGTCTCAGGCATCAGGTCAGACATGGGCAAAGAAACCTCCTGCTGATTACCACCCACCGCCCTCCCTCAGCTGATGAATCAGTATTCCTCCATGTTGAGCACCACTTGGAGGAAGCACTGAGGGTAGCAAGGACACAGGATGTACTCTGGGTGGGGGACTTCACTGTCCATCACCAAGAGTGGTTCGGTAGCACCACTACTGACCGAGCTGGCCGAGTCCTGAAGGACATAACTGCCAGACTGGGCCTGCGACAGGTGGCAAGAGAACCAATTTGAGGGGAAAACCTACTTGACCTCATCCTCACCAATCTACCTGTCGCAAATGCTTCTGTCCATGACAGTATTGGTAGGAATGACCACAGTACAGTCCTTGTGCTAAATGGGATAGATTAAGAACAGATCTAGCAGCTCAAAACTGGGCATCCATGAGGCGCTGTGGGCCATCAGCAGCAGCAGAATTGCATTCCACCACAATCTGTAACCTCATGGCCCGGCATATTCCTCACTCCACCATTACCATCAAGCCAGGGGATCAACCCTGGTTCAACGAGGGGTGTAAAAGAGCATGCCAGGAGCAGCACCAGGCGTACCTAAAAATGAGGTGCCAACCTGTTGAAGCTACAACTTAGGACTACATGCATGCTAATCAGCGGAAGCAATATGCTATAGACAGAGCTAAGCGATTCCACAACCAACGGATCAGATCAAAGCTCTGCAGTCCTGCCACATCCAGTCGTGAATGGTGGTGGACAATTAAACAAGTAACAGGAGGAGGCTGTGTGAACATCCCCATCCTCAATGATGGCAGAGCCCAGCACATGAGTGCAAAAGACAAGGCTGAAGCATTTGCAACCATCTTCAGCCATGATCCATCTCGGCCTCCTCCCGAGATCCCCACCATCACAGAAGCTGTCTTCAGCCAGTTCGATTCACTCCTCGTGATATCAAGAAACAGCTGAGTGCACTGGATACAGCAAAGGCTATGTACCCCGACAACATCTCGGCTGTAGTGCTGAAGACTTGTACTCCAGAACTAACCATGCCTCTGGCCAAGCTGTTCCAGTACAGCTACAACACTGGCATCTACTCAACAAAGTGGAGAATTGCCACAGGTATATCCACAAAAAGCAGGACAAATCCAATCCAGCCAATTACCGCCCCATCAGTTTACTCTCAATTATCAGCAAAGTGATGGAAGGTGTCGTCAACAGTGCTATCAAGCGGCACTTACCAATAACCTGCTCACCAATGCTCAGTTTATTTTCTGCCAGATCCACTTGGCTCCAGACCTCATTACAGCCTTGGTCCAAACATGGACAAAAGAGCTGAATTCCAGAGATGAGGTGACATCAAGGCAGCATTTGACCGAGTGTGGCATCAAGGAGCCGTAATAAAATTGAAGTCAATGGTAATCAGGGGGGAAACTCTCCAGCGGCTGGAGTCACACCTAGCACAAAGGAAGATGGTAGTGGTTGTTGAAGGCCAATCATCTCAGCCCCAGGACATCGCTGCAGGGGTTCTTTAGGGCAGTGTCTCAAGCCCAACCATCTTCAGCTGCTTCATTAATGACCTTCCCTCCATCATAAGGTCAGAAATGGGGATGTTCGTTGATGATTACACAGTGTTCAGTTCCATTCACATCCCCTCAGATAATGAAGCAGTCCGTGCCCGCATGCAGCAAGACCTGGACAACATTCAGGCTTGGACTGATAAGTGGCAAGTAACATTCGCGCCAGACAAGTGCCAGGCAATGACATCTCCAACAAGAGAGAGTCTAACCACCTCCCTTTGACATTCAACGGCATTACCATCACCAAATCCACCACCATCAACATCCTGGGGAGTCACCATTGACCAGAAACTTAACTGGACCAGACACATAAATACAGTGGCCACAAGAGCAGGTGAGAGGCTGGGTATTCTGCGGCGAGTGACTCACCTCCTGACTTTCCAAAGCCTTTCTACCATCTACAAGGCACAAGTCAGGAGTGTGATGGACTACTCACCACTTGCCTGGATGAGTGCAGCTCCAACAAGAAACTCGACACCATCCAGGACAAAGCAGCCTGCATGATTGGCACCCCATCCACCACCTTAAACATTCACTCCCTCCACTACCGGCACACTGTAGCTGCAGTGTGTACCATCCACAGGATGCACTGCAGCAACTCGCCAAGGCTTCTTTGACATCACCTTCCAAATCCGCGATCTCTCCCACCTAGAAGGACAAGGGCAGCAGGTACATGGGAACACCACCTGCACGTTCCCCTCCAAGTCACACACCATCCTGACTTGGAAATATATTGCCGTTCCTTCATCGTCGCTGGGTCAAAATCCTGGAACTCCCTACCTAACAGCGCTGTCGGAGAACCTTCACCACACAGACTGCAGCGGTTCAATAAGGTGGCTCACTACCACCTTCTCAAGGGCAATTAGGGATGGGCAATAAATGCTGGCCTTGCCAGCGACGCCCACATCCCATGAATGAATAAAAAAAATTATTTGACAATATGGTGTGGAGGTTAGTGACACTGTGTGAATATTAGCTTCTTTGCTCTGATTTCCAGTGTACTGTATGACAATGAGCAACGGACTCACATGGCACAGGGAATTCAGAAGTCTTATGATAGACTACTAGATGGTGCAGTGGCTTACAACAGAGTACTTTGAACTGGGATGAAAGGTTCCTTTCTGCCAGCTGTAATAAGTTGTCAGTAAAATACGCTTGAGTACTCTAATCTAAATCAAGTTTCTAATGGGTTGAGGTTCACAACTCAAAACTGACCTTATTTAGGATTCAGATTGATGATCTTAGAGATGCTACGTGGAAGGCTGGTATGGAAAGTGGGGCAAAAAACATTGGTACTGAAGGGGCTGTTCTTCAGAGGTCGGAGCTAATGTACATTGGGGTTGTTTAGACGGTCCTTTATTTTACACTATATCTGGGAGTGCTTGATATATGTGCAGAGGGTGTTAAAACTAGAAAATTTCCCATTCCCTCGCACTGATATCTCTTACCTAGATGAGCAAAAAAATGTACCTACAATACAGTAATTGGAATGAAAAAAAACCTTTAAAAGCTATTACAAACATTAGGGATCCCTGCGCAGCGGGGTCAGGGTGTGTCGGTATTTTTTTCCTACTTATCAATGAAATTTATATAGAATGGTTGTATAGAATTATTGCTGTATCCCCTCAAGGTGATATTTGAGTTTTTATTCATGTTATAAGTACACTGTTCAATCTGTAACTGAATCATACAGATTTGGAAACCTACTGCTTTAATTACTGGGTTAGCTGATCTCAGTTGGGGCAAAAGCAGGTATACTACAATTGGCCTCAGTTTCCCTAAGCTAGGGAAAAGAAAAAAAAACACTCAAGGTTCATGCTTATCATCCTTATCCAGTGATTATAGCCGGAAAGTGTGCAGTCTGAATGGCGGGTAAGAAAACATCAAATTTTGCAGTGATGCACCCCACGGTCAAATAAGCCATTGACACTCACTGTCTCCTCTCAGAGATGTAGAATGGCCAATTGGGAAAGATAATGGAGAATGGTTGTGGCCTGTGAACCATACTCTGTATACATCAGTGCCTTGAGAGTAGGGAAGAAAGTTGAGAATTTAAAAAAAATAAATATAAAGCAATTTTACTGTGCCTCTGAAAAGCGTTGGTGCTATTTTTTGATAGTGCTGCGACAATAACATTTTACCCCATTTCTTCACTGACAGAATGAGGGCAATTCAGGTGTTAAATGAATGTACTGTTACAGTAACACAGAAACAACTCATTGGCTTTCCTCATGCTACTTTAACTGGGGTAGATCTTGATTTTGTGCGATAGTGTAAAATGGGTGATAGCGAATCGGCAGCCCGTTTTACATCTCTCCTGATTTTTATTTTTAGACTTCAACGGAAATAAAAATCGGGAGAGAAGTAAAATGGGCTGCCGATTCTCAATGAAACCATTTTACACTATCGCGCAAAGTCACAATCTACCGCCCTGTGTTCTGTGTGCCTCTACTGGCTAGACTATTGTAATATGTCCCTGTTCAGAACATTGGATCTGATGTTTTCAAGAAACATTTCAATACATTGGACCATAATCATTATTTCTTCTTTTAAGCCATGCCAATTTATTCGTTCAACAATTAATTGGTTGTGTGAGGAGAGGAAATTAGCCATGACAAACTAGTAGCTGTGGTGTCCAGGTTAATAACAGACTCTTGTGCTTTGCTATGTTTGATGAATAAACAGCGTTTAAATGAAGGCAGGTTATTAGAGTAACAGATCGAACATTAGTTGAACCACTCTTGATTGGAACAAGAGCTATAAGTGAGGTCCAATTGATATCAATTTTATTTAGGATTTTTGAGAATATAATTTTTGAGGTCATCAATACCTAATATTTCTGTTTTCCAATTCCTTCCTTTCCCCTCTCCTGAAGGTGTTGTTGACGCCCTCATTACTGTATGGTTGCATGGGCGCTGGCCACATTCTGATAACTTGCACAATGACCGTTATTCAGATACGAGTCTTGACAGAGAGCATCTGCAAGCTATGTGACTATAGAGGACATTACGACAGAACCCAATCCTTTCCAGTGCACATGCAGAAGCATGGTACTTTCATCGTACAATAACCTTTCAATTTTTCCATTCCCTTGGAGAGGTGTCTGGTGGTGACTTGGCATCTTCCAACAGTATAGTTGAGGATGGGAACTCAGTGGAGTGGAAGATTGAGCCTGCATCTCACCAATCTGTGACAGCACAATTTGGTGCTACAGCTTCCTTATGATACCACACTGATGGCTGTGGAAGCCTGGTCTTAAACCCATATGAATCCTCTACTTTCCGCTGTGGTTCTGCTGCTCTCGGGCCTTTTGCAATTGTAGTATCATGGCTACTGTGAATTAAATGATTTAAAAAAAAAATCTGCTAATTAGTTATGAGTCATTTTAAATCCATCAGTGGCTCCAATTTTTTTTTTTTTACTTATCAGTATTAAGTTTTGTTCCCAACAGTATAATCATTACTCTTTAATTTGTCTCATTAAGATAAACAAAAAAACTTATGTTTTGAGTTCTAAGGGTATGTTTATATGCTCTTTATTTCTAGTTTGTGTAGTACACTCTCCAAGTTTCATTAAAACAGGACATACAGTTTTAAGTCGGGTGAAGGTTTATTTTCTATTTAACCAAAACTGTGTAGGCATATTCTATGCCACTCCAAATATTGCTTGGATAATAAGAATCTAAATGGGTTAGAGGAGCAAAGGGATCTCGGGGTACAGATACACAAATCACTAAAAGTAGCGATGCAGGTTAACCAAGCACTGGGGTTCATTTCTAGAAGGATTGAATTGAAAAGCAGAGAAGCAATGTTAAACTTGTATAGCACCTTGGTTAGACCACACTTGGAGTACTGTGCACAGTTCTGGTCTCCATATTATAAAAAGGATACAGAGGCATTGGAGAAGGTGGAAAAAACGATTCACGAGGATATACTTATCAGGAAAGACTAAACAGGCAGGGGCTCTTTTCTCTAGTAAAGAGAAGGTCGAGGAGTGACCTGATAGAGGTCTTTAAGATAATGAAAGTCTTTAATAGGGTAAATGTAGAGAAAATGTTTCCACTTGTGGGGGAGTTCAAAACCAGAGGTCAATAATGTAAGATAGTCACTAATAAACCAATAGAGAATTCAGGAGAAACTTCTTTACCCAGAGATTGGGTTAGAATGTGGAACTCGCTATCACAAGGAGTGGTTGGGGCAACTAGTGTAAATGCATTTTAGGGGAAGCTAGATAAACACATGAAGGACAAAGGAATAGAAGGATATGCTGATAGAGTCAGATGAAATAGGGAATGGGGAGGTTCGTGTGGAGCATAAACATTGGCATAGACAATCTGGGCCGAATAGCCTGTTTCTGTGCTGTAGTCTCAATGGGGGAGAAAAATTGGATAAGGCCTATTATTGAGCGTGAGTAGCACGATCCGCTAGTAATCCGTGCCCAATGGCCACTGCACAGGCAGGATGAGAACTTTGTCCGGCCTGTGGACTTACCTTCAAGCAGCGTTGAAAAGTAGGTCTTACATGACGATTGAAGTAATTGCACACTTCCCACCAGCAGGGGGAGTCCCAATCTCTTAAAGGGAGGATGACTCTTAAAGGTAGTCGGTACCTGTTATTTGCTAAAAATAACAGTCTGCTGTCTGCACAGAGTCTGAACAGAGATCAGACATTGCGCACATAAAACACAGATGCGGGTCCCATCCCTATCTTTACAAACTGATGAGTTATTTTAAAACATTGAGTAAAGGTTGCGCACCACTAAATTCAACATCCTCCAATCTGCATGCCAGACCTCACTAATCTGCCGATCTGAGTTTGTACCAGGCCTGCAAGAGTGCATGCGCCAAGGTTCTCTGATGATGCACTAGGTGGACAGAAGGAGGGACATCCTATATCCATGGGGTGTGGGGTGCGCAAGAGGCCCTCCAGACATATGCCCAAAAGGCAGTGGGAGGCAGCGGGGGATGAAGTCAATGGCAGGCGTACAGCATCATGATCATGGATGCAGTGCAGAAAGAAATTCAATGCTTTGACACGAGTGGTCAAGGTGAGTGAGGTCACGTAGTGTCTCCTACCAACTGCACCACTAGCCGCATCCACTGCTCCACGCACTACACCCCCATCACCCAAATACCAACAAATTCTTTCCATCAGTACTCAATTTTTCCAATCAGATGCTTCCTCTTACTCTTACACATTACCACTGTTGCAAGCCACCCAGCCACAACTCACAGGCCACACACACTGGCAGCTATTCAACCGTGACAGGCACATCATCCAGACATACGTCCTGCTTGCTTGCAGGAGAAGGTGGTGCATATCAAGAGGCAGCAAGTGGCAGTGGCATTTAGCCCCTCGAACAATTTCCGCCATTCAGTGAGATCATGGTGGACCTGTGACCTAACTCCATATACCCGCCTTTGCCCATATCCCTTAATACCCTTGGTTCACAGAAATCTATCAATCTCAGATTTAGAATTCACAATTGAGCTAGCATCAGCTGCCGTTTGCAGAAGAGCATTCCAAATTTCTACCACCCTTTGTGTGTTGAAGCATTTCCTAACTTCACCCCTGCAAGTCATGGCTCTAACTGTTAGGCTATGCCCCCTAGTCCTAGTATTCAAGTGTAGGAGACCTCCAAAAACAGTTACAAATGCATCAGCAGCCAGAAGCAATAATCCAGCCACTAACCTGTAAATCCTGCATGGTCCCTTTAAATAAATAGCACTGGTGGGGGTTCCTCCAGGCACTCTAAGACATGTTTGGATGGTCGGGGTTAAGACTGTATGTTGAGTTGAGCGTTAAGTCCCAAAATGGTGTCTAGTACTTGACATGCTGCCGGCGTTCAGAATTTGCGCATGCGCTAATACCTATACCAAGATGGCGTCCGCACACGTCACGCTGGAAACGTGTGTGTGCAACCAAGACGCCATCTTGGCACTTCAGGAGGCCGCGTAGCGTGAAACAACGTGCTCTACACGGCCCAATTTCTACCATATAGTAACTCAATGTAATAGAATAACAATTATCACCTCCAGGTTTTGCAAAATTAGGAGTTAAGTTTTTGGGGTTATTGATATAAATTGAAAAATGATTTCAGTGATAAATGCCTTTTTTTCTCCCTCCTATCATCTGCTCTGTTACACAGTCAAAGCCAAGAGCAATAAAATGGCCCAAAATCTGCTGTGGTGGAGCAACGAACGGAGCACGCTGTTAATTAGACTTGCCCTTGCTCGTTTAATGTCAACGATATTTTGTGCTGCAAGTTGTTGGATGTGTGAGATGGATCAGGGCATCTGGGATTTGAGTGAACAGGGCAAGTAACTGTGTACCTCCTTAACCAATCAATTTGAAATTTTGTGAAATTAACAGCGCAAGGACTGAAAAGGAAGTGTAAATTAGAGTGGGTGAATTCAATGTCAAATCAGGTACAGAAAGAGAAATAAAGAGAGGAAAGAAAGATTGTATTGAAAAAGAAAAAAGAGACAGAAAGAGAAAGTAAAAAATATTTTACAATTTTAAATTGTTTTTAAAAAATCTCGAACAACAATTAAAACCTGAAGGAATGAGACTCCACACTTGTAATACTTAATTTTCAGTGCAAGTGAGGTTGACTGGCAGTAGTTAACACTTATCACGTTGCTAAAAGAGTACATAGACTTGAAATGACTTCACTTAATTTTCTGTGATGAGTTTACTTCGTATCTACTGTGCAAATACAGAACCTTCATGCCATTCAATGCATTTGAATGGGGAACCAGACAGCGAGATGCCATTTTCATTAAGCTATCGGCAGAGTGGTGCATCTCAGACAACAACTTTTCGATTTCCGCGTTTAATCTACCCTCTCCTGAAGTTATGGGGGCAGTGGTTATGGTCTGAAGTTATTGACATCAATGTTGAGTCTCGAGGAACAGCCCCTCATCTTTCCCCATTTTTAATTTTTTTTTAATTTATTGGACTGCAGCTGCTGGTTATGGTTCTCTGTTGCCATTAGCAGCTACTCTAGACCGATCTTCTGTTTCTTTACCTGTCCCATTACCACCCTCCTTGCCTTGCACCATTATCCCTTTTGTCATTTAATTACTCATGCCCTCCACCCTATCACAGACCTTCCCTTTCGTTCTTCCCTCCCCTCCCTCCACCCCTTTCCCGGTCTCTGTACTTGCATAAAAACTTTAACTCTTTAACATCTTTCAGTTCTGATGAAAGGCCTTCAACCTGAAACGTTAACTCTGTTTCTTTCTCCACAGATGCTGCCTCACTTGCTGAGCTTTTCTAGCATTTTCTGATTTTATTTCAGATTTCCAGCATCCACAGTATTTTGCTTTTGACTTAGTGTCTAAACCTCTTAGGCTAATGCCCTTTGGTCATGTAAGCTTAGAACCAGACCCACAAGCTTGAACGGTAACAGTAGGTTAAATTACAATGTTTTAACCTCCAAAGTGACGAAGCACAGTGTTTAACTTCATGAAAAAATTACATTGGCCATTGCAACAGAGAGCATTGTTCGGCTGTTTTGTTTTTGCCTTCCTCCCACCACAAGTTTTTTTTTAATCTTCATAGGTCCTTTCCTCCATCCCATACATTATTCCTTGCCAAAGAAGATAGCCAGGCAATCTGTTTCAAGGTCTCCACTAATAACATTTTTGATTTGAGATTAATAGGAATTTGCACAAAATTACGCGTATAAGGAATTGACCTCCTCCCCCCAACCCCAGCTAAGTCAGTATATGTTGTTCTGATCAAAACCTTAAAAAAATTACTTGAAAAATATCTGGTTATTGGGATAAGTATAGCTCTGGATGTTTGAATGTTGTGAGGAACAGGCTGGTTCCTGAAGTGCTGGGTCTCTAGAGAATATCATGGGCCAAGGAAAGGAAACAGCCAAAAATGAATAATGTAGGATGTGAGACTGGATGGGTGTTTTGGTGTTTTGGAATTTTGCTCAATTTGTCTTGGGAGGAGGAGGGTGGAAACAGCATGCCGCTGGCAGAATCTTTCCTCCAGGAATGGGTTGGATAGAATCCATGATACAGTAGATTATTTGTAGTCCATAAAAGGAATGGATTTGCTGGGCTTTTCTTGTTCCATGCTTTCCTGTATCTTATGATGAGCTGCTGCCTGAAGGTGTGCGAGAGCAATGTATGTTGACTCAACCCTTCAACTTTCCTGTCCTCTGCTCATCAACTTTTATTCAACAGTCTTTCTGAGAGCAGGACTCATCCACATTCTACCATTTCATAGCATAGGAAGCTAGTGCACCAAGACATAAATCAAATACAAACTGACATGTTTCAGAGGAATATACACATATGCTGTTCATATTTTTACTTGTTTGTCACCCAATGTACTATACAAAGCAAAAACCATCAATAGGACTCAGGTGATGTGCAATTTGAGGCTGTGATAGTGTACCTGACTGATTCCCAAATGTAGACTGCAGCCAAGAATTAGAATTGTAAAATTCAAAAACTCTAACCATTAATATGGATAGTATGACATTACAATTTAGATGATCTATTGAGCCTTAGAATTTCAATGCTGAAAGGCAATGCATTAACATTTATCCTAGAGCTTTTTCAGCTAGACCAGCTAGGCCAAGGCTGTTATGTAACTCTCAAATGTAATATGAACACAGTATTCTCAGTAGTTCATTCTAATTTTCTACTAATACTAACCATTTAAAAAAAATCTTGTTCCATTTTCTGTGAAAGTTTTACTTAGAGCATGCAATCTTATTTTCATATAAAATAGAAAATTACTTCCAGTTTTTAAATTATGTTTATTTTTATAATACTTTGTTTTGAGTCAACCATATGTGATAAAGAATCGAGCATTTTAAAACATTTGGTATGCTATTATGCTATATTTAATCTACGTCTTATTAGCCAGAACATTTTAACAGGAAGCCACAGAAGGAAGATAGGGTAATATTCTCTGTACAACATTTTTTGCTATCTTTCTTTAAAAAATAAAGAAGGATAAAAAAAACTATTGAGATTTTCATTTTTGTATTGCATTTTCTGCCCAGTGTAACCTTACCATTTTGTGTCTGCTCCTCTCCTGAATTACTCCAGTAATACAGGTTAAGAGCTTGAGTGCATCCCAATGTGACTTCATTCCTTTTAATCCAATCCAGAACCATCTGAGCTGGGAAGAATCAAAAGGGGAGCTGAGACATGAAATGGCAGATCTCCACAAGGCTAAAAATGCTACACAGCAGTGAGGATTTCCCCTAGCAGATGCGAGATGTGATTTTATTAGAGAGAGAGAGATCATGGAGAACTTTCTACACAGCATAATCTCCATAGACTTTAGTCTCTTTTAATATAGCAAAAGGAGATGATCTATTTGATATAGTAATTATTCACATGCTGTTTGCAACCAGCAGTTTTATTATTCTGAAGGGCAGTAACTTATTTCTAAGAATGCGATGCACTTGAAACAGTCATTTGCATTTAAGTAAATAAGATAAGTGAACATAATTTTAGTTGCAATGGTACTAATCCCAATGTTGAATGTTCTTTTGATCACCACGGTTAATACCTTTTAAATAATGGGCATCATTTTAGCACCCGCTATCGGGTGCGTTCCTGGCGGGGGGGCTCCGAAAATCGGAGAATCCCGGAGCGGGACCAGAGCCTGGCTCCAACCCGCCCACTTCCGGGTTCCCTACTGACCCGCCGGCGTGCGGGCGCAGCCCCCGCTGGTGGGAATCCCGCAGGCAATTAAAGCCAGCGGGGTTCCACTTGAAAGTATTTATTTTGCCTGTTCAGGTCATTAACTGACCTGATTAAGGGATTATGTGAGGAGGGGGTGGGATTTTAGAGCAAACTGGGACTGTTTCCCATACTGGGGGAAACACTCCCAGTTCAAATGGACCTGTTGCAGCTGTCAGCCTGTGGCAGCTGCAAAGGTCCATTTGACAGGTGGTGGGGGGAGACCCTCACTCATTGCAGGAGGCCACTCTGTCACTTGGGACAAAGTTTGGCCTCCACCACCCTCCTCCTGACAATGAAAGTCACCAACTTGCACACTTACCCCGGGGTCCAGAGACATGTACCTACCTTGCGGACCCCCTCAGATGTACATCTTCCGGATGGGGGCCGCCGTAGCTGCAGTCATGACCTCCTCGGAGGGCGAACAGCATCACCAGCCTCACCAGCCTCGCGATCCACGCCGTCCACCTCTGACACATGGAGCTCCACAACAGAGTGCTGTGACACATCCACCTGTACAGCAGGAGGGAGGGCTACCGCAGAGAGAGATGCATCGCAGGGGGCACTACGCTCGCCACAGGGACCACAGACCGAAGCTCAGCTTCCTGGACCTCTCTGAGCAGCAGTGCACACGGAGGCTCAGAGTCACTCGACATGTAGTCGTGGACATCTGCAGCCTCCTTCATGCCGAGCTGCTCCCGGCTGGCCCGAGCACTATCTTCTTACCTGTCACTGTCAAAGTCACCACTGCCCTCAACAATTTCTCCTCCGCATCCTTCCAGGGTGCCACCGGGGACATCGCCGACGTCTCTCAGCCGTCTGCACAAAAGAGCCCTGCAAATACACCTACACCCACTCTGCAGTGACACAATGGGTGGCATCAGTTGTGGGTCTTCATAGTGATCCTCAGGAAAGGGCATTATTGCACAAACCAGACAAGATTTGCAAAGACATGGCAGTAGTGGTGCCAATATAATATGTAATGTGAGTTGGTCAGAAATTCAATATAAGTAACAACCATAACAAACCCTCAAACACCCTTGTTCATCCCCTTCATGCTCACGACACATTTGCCTTACGCTGCCTACTGCACATATGTGATGCATGCCTTGTGGCTGCAGCACAGGTAGTGGCAGGTTGAGTGAGGCTGACCGTGAAAGAGATGCACGAGACGGTGAGTATGAGATAGAGCCATGAGATTGTATGAGGATTGGGTTGAGTGGTAGTGGCGGGATGAGTACTGGCGAGGTGAGTAAGTGCAGGTAAGATGAGGATGAGGTTTGAGTGGGTATGAGGGGTGATGTGACAGAGTAGTGTTGGCAGTGCAGAAGGAGATGTGGGGGTGGTGATGTGGCAGATGGAGTGTAGGGGAATGAGTAAGTGTACTCACTTTGGCTGACCTACTGAGGTCATTGGAGCGCCTCCTGCACTGTATGCAGGTGCGTGATATGTTGGTGGTGCAGGTGACCTCCTCTGCCACCTCGAGCCAGGCCTTCCTGGTGACAGAGGCAGGCCGCTTCCTCCCGCCCGCTGGGGGGAAGATCTCTGTCCTCCTCCTCCTCCTCACCCCATCTATTGATACCTGGAGTGAGGCATCATTAAACTGGGGGCAGCCTTCCCCCTGGGCTGCTCCATGCTGTAATTTTTTCTATTTGTTGCAGCATCTGTCAGTGGAGGACTGCCCCTTTAAATAGAGCTCCTCCAGCTGACAGATCTTACTGCACATGTGCAGCCCGCCCGACGCGCAGATCCGCAGTGGGGAACCCGGAAGACAAGGTAAGTGGATCCAATTGGGCTGCGATCGCGCGGGTGGCTGACTAATTTCACCGGGCGCGTTACCCACGCGCCCAATAGCCCCCCCCCGCCGCGAACCCGCAGCCCTGGTAACATCGAGCCCAATATGTTAATACAAGTACATTTCTGTAGTGTTGTTCGCATGTTGCTGAAAATGTAAAGGACCAAGTAATCCTAAGCAGTAGGATAAATTAAAAACACTCAAAGGAACCTGGACTATAAACTGGATGTGCTAAGGATTCAGTCCTTCCCAATTTTCCTCTCTTATCCCAATTTTCCCCATCTCCCCTCATTTACTGAAGGTGGTCACTAATGCTGCGATGTGGTTCCCTCCAATATCTTGCCCAAATGCACATTCTTCAGTGTAAGCCTAGACAGTGAGTGTTGCAAAACTATTTGATTATGAGGAGCCTAGGTCAATCATGTCCTCACCTGAAGTGCACACAGATATTCATGCATACACACTTGTAGATATCACTGGATAGAAATCAAGAGCAGCAGCACTGGATGATATTTTTTATCTCATCTCCTTATCCCAGAGATGCTGAGACCAATAGAAGGCTCCCCACTACTGTCCCAGCTGAAATTGTCTAACTCGGCACAAGTGGGAAAACACTTGGACTGACTCAGTTCTCCAACATGAAATGCCACCCACTGAGCGATCAGAAAAGTGGTGGATGAACTCGGGATTCGAATGTGGATAAATGTAAGGAAATGCACATTAGTAGAGGAAATGTGAAATGTTTACACAATGAAGGATTGTCTATTAACAAAGGTGGAAAATTATATATTTGGATTTGATTATAACTATTCATTAAAAATATTCAGTTTTTGTGAAGCTTTTATAAACAAGGCTTATCGTACATGAAGATGCACCTCAAAGGCAATTGACTATAAACTGAAACAGGTTACTCTAACCTTCTAAAGATCAGTGGTGAGTCTACATTTAGAATATCTTGTGAAATTTTAGGCACCTTACATTCAAAAGGACATTGATGCATTGTAGAAGGTTTAGAGATAAGTAATAAGAATGATTCTCTGACTTAGGGTTCTAAATTACGCAGAGAGTCAAAGGTTTAACTTGCTGTCATTGGAATAACAATGATGGAGTGGGACATAATTAAGGTCTTTAGAATGTTAAGATAATATAGATTAAAATGAAATATTTATCTTGGACGGAGTACAGAGCTAGAGGAGTACAAACCCTTAAGTTTACAAGTAATACAAACCCTTCCACTCATCACCCCTGTGCTCGCTGACCTACATTGGCTCCCGGTCCGGCAATGCCTCGATTTTAAAATTCACATCCTTGTTCTCAAATTCCTCCATGGCCTCGCCTCTCCCTATCTCTGTAACCTCCTCCAGCCCTACAACCCTCCGAGATCTCTGCTCTCCTCCATTTCTTGCCTCTTGTGCACCCCCCGATTTTAATCGTTCCACCATTGGCTGCTGTGCCTTCAGCTTCCTAGACCCTAAGCTCTGGAATTCCCTCCCTAAACTTCTCCGCCTTGCTACCTCTCTCTCCTCCTTTAAGATGCTCCTTAAAACCTACCTCTATGACCAAGCTTTTGGTCACCTGTCCTAATATCTCCTTATGTGGCTTGGTATCAAATTTTGTTTGATAACGCACCTGCGAAGCACCTTGGGACATTTTACCATGTTAAAGGCACTATATAAATGCAAGTCGTTGTCGTTAAGTCTCAAATCGGACTAGATTGAAGCTGAGGAGTGATCATAATACAATAGAATTTCACATTGAGTTTGAGAGTGATGTAATGAAATCCAAAACTAGGGTCTTGAATTTACATGGTTTTAGGGCCGAATTGGCTAAGATAGATTGGGAAATTAGATTAAAAGATATGATGGTAGATAAGCAATAGCGAACGTTTAAAGAAATAATTCATAATTCTCAACGAATAGACATTCCCTTGAGGATTAAAAACTTCATGGGAAAAGTGATCCAACCGTGGCTAACTAGAGAAATTAAGGATAGTATTAGATTAAAAGAAGAGGCTTTCAGTGTTGCCAAAATGTGTAGTAAGCCTGAGGATTGGGAGGTTTTAGAAATTAGCAAAGGATGACCAAGAAATTGATAGAGAGAAAATTGAATATGAGAGTAAATGACCAAGAAAAATAAAAACAGATTGTAAGAGCTTCTACAAGTATGTAAAAAGGTAGAGATTAGCGAAGGTCAACGTGAGTCCCTTAGAGGCAGAGACAGGAGAAATTTTAATAAGGAATTAGGAAATGGTAGGGACATTAAAGAAATATTTTGTATCTGTCTTCACAGTAGAAAGCACAAAAAGCATACCAGAAATAGTGGGGAACCAAGGGTCCAATGAGAGTGGGGAAGTTAAAGTAATTAAGATTAGTAAAGATAAAGCAGTGGAGAAATTAATGGGACTAAAAGCCGACAAATCCCCTGGACCTGATGGCCTACATCCTAGGATTTTAAAAGAGGTGGCTGCAGAGCTAGTGGATGCATTGGTTTTGATCTTCCAGAATTCCCTAGATTTTAGAACGGACCCCATGGATTGGAAGGTAGCAAATGTAACCCCGCTATTCAAGAAAGGAGGGAAAGAGAAAACACGGAACTATAGGCCAGTTAGCATCACATCAGTAGTAGGGAAAATGCTAGAAGCTATTATTAAGGTTGTAGTAATAGGACACTTAGAAAATCATAATATGATTAGGCAGAGTCAAAACGGTTTTATGAAAGGGAAATCGTGTTTGACAAATTTATTAGAGTTTTTTGAGGGTGTAACTAATAGATAAGGGGGAACCAGTGGATGTTGTATATTTGGATTTTCAAAAGGCATCCGACAAGGTGCCACACAAAAGGATGTTATACAAGATTAGGGCTCATGGGATTGGTGTAATTTATTAGCATGGATTGAGGATTGGTTAACGGACAGAAAACAGAGAGTAGGAATAAACGGGTCATTTTCGGGTTGGCAGGTTGTAACTAGTGAGGTGCCGCATGGATCAGTGCTTTAGCCTCAGCTGTTTACAATCTATATAAATGACTTAGATGAGGGGACCGAGTGTAATGTAACCGAATGTGCTGACAGTACAAAGCGAGGTGGGAAAGTAAGCCATGAGGAGGACACAAAGAGGCTGCAAAGGGATAGAGACAGGTTAAGTGAGTGAGTGAGAAGGTTGCAGATGGAGTATAATGTGGGGAAATGTGAAATTATCCTCTTTGGTAAGAAGAATAGAAAAGCAGAATATTTTTTAAAAGGTGAGAGACAAAGAAATGTTGGTATTCAGAGGGATTTGGGTGTTCTTGCACATTAACCACAGAAAGTTAACATGCAGGTACAGCAAGCAATTAGGAAGGCAAATAATATGTTAGCCTTTATTGCAAGGGGGTTGGAGTGTAAAAGTAAGGAGGTCTTGCTGCAATTATATCGGGCTTTGGTGAGACCACACCTGGAGTAGTGTGTGCAGTTTGGTCTCCTGACCTAAGGAAGGATATACTTGCCTTAGAGGTTCACTAGATTGATTCCTGGGATGAGAGGGTTGTCCCATGAGGAGAGATTGAGTAGAATGGGCCTATATTCTCTGGAGTTTAGAAGAATGAGAGGTGATCTCATTAAAATGTATAAAATTCTCAGAGGGCTTGACAGGGTAGATGCTGAGAGGCTGTTTCCCCTGGCTGGAGAGTCTAGAACCAGACGTCATAGTCTCAAGATAAGGGGTCGGCTATTTAAGACCTAAATGAGGAAAAATTTCTTCACTCAGAGAGTTGTGAATCTTTAGAATTCTCTACCCCAGAGGGCTGTGGATGCTCAATCGTTGAATATATTCAAGACTGAGATTGATGGATATTTGGACACTAAGGGAATCAAGGGATATGGGGATAGGGCGGGAAAGTGGAGTTGAGGTAGACGATCAACCATGATCTTATTGAATGGCAGAGCAGGCTCGAGGGGCCCTATTGCCTACTCCTGGTCCTATTTCTTATGTAACAAAGATGTTCCTATACCCTTTGGGATATAATGACTAATATAGTTCAGACTTTCCCCCAATATTCTGTACTCGTGTACACAGTAAAAAGAAGTTTGTATTAGCAAACCTGCATCTTCAATTAATTGAAACTAGCAACATTATATGTGACATGAATGGTGTGTCACATCACTAATTTTCCTTTTATCATGGTATGATGTACAGAGATTATGCAGTCTGCCCACCACATTCCTCTGTCCATTTCAAAAGGTGAAAAATACTGTCAGACCATTATATTCAGACTAAAACTAATAGTCAAATTAATTTACAAGCAGGTTAAGTAAATGGAACCAATTCATAGCAAGAAATTACCATATAATACTTAATATCTAAACTATTTCAAAACAATAAAGAGTGTTAAATCTTCAGAAGGCCATTTTAAGAACTTTTGAACTGAGTCTCTGATGAAATGTTACCTGGGCAATTATCATTATGGAGTCTCTTCCACTGCTTCAATGTGGAAACATACAGTCAAAACAGGAAAACCGGAAATACGGGGAAAATCTTGTACGATTCCTCTGGACCTCTAAAGAAAGATTTCTAAATAATCAGGTAATTCAGAATTTTAATTATATCAACCACTTACAGGTAGGGTGTGAACAGCAGTCTCTTGGCTATCTGTTGAGTTATTTGCTTGCAACATAAATCACTTTTAATGTTTGTCATGAGTCCACAAATTAGCATATATGATGGGTTAGCTAAAGCAAACTTGACCTAAATATTTTCTGTCAGGCAGTAACACCCTAACATTGGCTGGCTTCCTCCCCACAAAACTAGATTATCTCTAGACAACTTTGTGCATTTTGTTTGTCCCTCATAACAAAACAAAATAACTTTTTGGGGCCACTTATGTTAATGTGGGGCCCCTAATGTGAAAGTGGGGTCGAGGATGCTCAATGTGGGCAGCTAGCACAAAGCGGACTGGGGCTTGCATTCAAGCTGTACACTAGGATCAATAGCCCCATGCTTTACTTTCTTGCTGCTAATGTGACACATTTTGAGGTGGTGCGAGCTGCAGATGAGACTACGTTTGCCCTCTCAGGTGAACATGGAAGATCCCATGGCACTATTTGAAGAACAGCAGGAGAGTTCTCCTGGTGTCCTGACCAATATTTATCCCTCAATCAACATCACTTAAAAAAGTCGTTTATGTCATTGCTGTTTGTGGGACCTTGCTGTGTGCAAATTTGCTGCCGCATTTGCCTGCATTACAGCAGTGTCTACACTTTAAAAGTACTTCATTGGCTGTGGAGCGCTTTGGTCTGTCCTGAGTATGTGAAAGGTGCTATATAAATGTAAGTTTTCTTTTCCACTTTATTCGATTGACTGACATTTCCTATTCTGTGTTAATTGGTTCCATGTCAGCCTCCATACTTTGAACTGCATGGCTCCTGCACCACTGGTAATGGAAGTGGGCGAATGCACATTGCTGTACGGTTTGCACACTGCTAACATAAATAGCTCTTGCATAATGGACTGAGGCTTTTCAATATGTTCATTTTAAAGAGTTTAACGAGCTGCCAGGCTGTTTTGTTCTTCGTTTTTAACAAAGTCTAATGTCAGGAGAGAAGATAAATTGTTTCATTGCTTATAATATATAAAACAGAGCTCAAAATTATTCCGGAACTGTGGTTGTTTAGTGCAACAAAAGATAATTATTTTTGTAGTATGCTTGCACATTGAACCATTGCCTGTTATTCAAATGTGGACACTATAAATAAAATATTTTCATTTACATTTGCTGAACTTAATTACCTGTTAAATGCATTAGCCCACTGGAACGTCTGCAAGGAGCTTAATGATGTATTAATAATTCAATTGTTGTATGGCATTTGATTGCTTCTTAATTTATAATATAAAAATCACCATCAAAGGACTGTGGTCTGTTTAACAATACTTGCCATTGGCTATGTGAATACTCTGGAGCCTGTTCATCCATTATAACTGTAATAAACTGGATAGCCAGATGGTGAAGGATAGAATACTAGAGCCTAGTCTTCAGTTGCTTCCAAGCCTTTATCAATATGGATCCACACCCTAGATAAGCTCTCATATAAATGGTTACAAGAGAGTCCCCAATTGATATGCATCACCTGAACACAATTAACACTAATTGATATAAATCACATGGATACAATTAACAGTAACATTCCTGACCAATGGATATGCAGTCATTGTCTAGTTACTCCCCCAGGAATCTAATTAGCGTGAACAGAATAGAATTAAAACGTCCAGAAATGAGAACTCTGGAGGCTAACAAGTCTCCTTTGACTGCAAAATGAGATGCTTTCCTATATTCATGTGAAATAAGCCCAATTTTAACTCCACATGCCTGATGAGAATGAGGTGTGCGAGGGGTTAAAATATCGGTAGCGTGGTTCTCACCTTGTCCACATTGCACTCATGTCCCACGCCATTTTAACAGGTGTGTTTTTGTCAGCATGCAAGGCCATCGCCCAGACAGGCACGGGCCTCAGTGAAATGCAAAAGTTGGAATCTGATAGTTTTCAGTGAGATCTGCACCCTTGCCAGGGAACCCCAGCGCCAAAGAGCAGTAGGCCCAAAAGGTGGACGGGAAGGTGAGTTTATTTTTTTTCAGCATTTCCTTGTGGGCTGGAAGGAGCAGGAGTGCTCCTCTGGCCCCATTAGGAAATCTTGCGCCTCCCCTGACCCTGACCGTGATCACCTCCGTCCCTACCCCTGATCCACGTACCTTACTTCTGAGGATTGTTCCCACTTTAAAATTGTACCATTTAGTTTATATTGCCTCTCCTTATTCTTCCTACTAAAATGCATCACTTCATACTTCTCTGTGTTAAATTTTATCTGCCATGTGTCTGCCCATTTCACCAGTCTGTCTATGTCTTCTTGAACTTTGTTACTATCCTCCACATTGTTTATTACATTTCCAAGTTACGTGTCATTTACAAGCTTTGAAATTATGCCCTAAGTCCGGGTCATTAATATATATATCAAAAAGAGCAGCGGTCCTAATACTGACCCCTGGGGAACGCCACTGTATACTTCCCTCCAGTCTGAAAAACAACTGTTCACCACTACTCTCTGCTTTCCGTCCCTTAGCCAATTTTGTATCCATGCTACCACTGTCCCTTTAATCCCATGGACTTTAGTTTTGCTAACAAGTCTATTATGTGGTACTGTCTATTCTTTAATATATGTCTGAAATAGATCAGACTTAAATTGGAAAATTGTAATAATTTGGTCCTTATGTCTACTGATTACCATGTAGATAAAAATACATTGAATTTTATGTGGGAATCCTTCCTGAACTGTATCTAGAGGTTCTCCTTTAAATAATTTGTTTCCTTCTTTCACACACTTTACTTATTGTTCCTCTTTGTTCCCCCCTCAAAACCATGTACTTTTCCCTGACAGAGAGGGTTCCTGTCTTTAATCATTTCATATGGCTCTCGTTTTCTAATTGTTTTTAACTAGATGGATGAAGAGTTGTTTATTTAGAACAATTTGTTACTTTCGTGTTACAAGACTGACAAAATAACAGAGAAGTTCAAAATCCCTCCAGGTAATGCTATTTTAGAAAAAGAAGTGTGAAAAAACTTGGCAAAACCAATCATAAAATAAAGGAAGAAGCACTTAAGAGGATTTAAAGATGCAAAACAGTGAATAAAATCCCCTTCCTCCCCACCTTTCCTTGGCTCTGTACGTGCTTAAAAACTGTTTAATCTTCAACTTTTTCCAGTTCTGACGAAGGGTCATCGACCTGAAACGTTAACTCTGTTTCTTTCTCTGCAGATGCTGCCTGACTTGCTGAGTATTTCCAGCATTTTCTGTTTTTATTTCAGATTTCCAGCATCCACAGTATTTTACTTTTGAATCAAATCACAACTTAGTGTGAGTCTCAATCTTATTTTAAATTGCATTTCTTCACAATACATAACCAATCCACCTATTATTTGAACTAAATTTGTAGTGTTCTCTGAATAAAGATTTTGGACCGTATGGCTGTTGTGGTCTCCAAAAGGGTTAAGTGCATATTGAATACTGTATATGGCGTCTCCTAGAACCACAGGTAAGGACAATCAGACCTGTGGTCCTGCTGTAATAAATTGCTTTCTTCCCAAGCTTCAGTATGAGACAGACAAGGCCTGTCATGTGCTGAGATTTTTAACCTTGGACCAAAATAAACATGGGCAACATCTGCCAACTTCCACCCTAGAATAGTAGGTTGGAGCCAGAAAATGAAATCGCACACCTTTGAAATAGTTTTACATAATAGAACACTGTCCCGTTTGACAAATAGAACCCTTGAATTCTATCCATGGACAGGTATACCAGCTGGAAAAGCTTGCCATGAGATGAAATGCATTTTGTCAAATGCTATTTTCAGTATCAAGCTGCCTTGGAGTAATGCTAATGTCCAGCTGGAATGACATGTCTGCCTTTGCTAGCTCCTTCAAAAGATACTGTCCTTTTTAAGAATTTTTCCTATTTCCAGCTCCCAACAAAATATTTCCAAATTTTTGCCTCCCCACAACAGTCATATTGCTTGTTGGTTGAATGGTAAAGATTCCTTCAAGGACAACAGCTATTGCTGCTTATGTTATGAGTTGAAAGGAGGCATCTGTTTGCAATGCAGTAAATCAGACACCACAGTCCTGTTATTTACAAGGAAGGTGGGGGGGGGGGGTGGGGGTGGGCAGGGGCGGGGGGAGGTTGTAGTAGCTGGGAAACCCGGAAATGCAGGGATCATGGAGGTCCTGACAAATTTAATAGCAGGACCTCATTTGGATTTTTTTCTACATTTCCTGGCCGACAGTCAGCCAGATTGAAAGGCTGGATGGTCTGCACTAGATGGCTGCAGCCGGGGACCGGAGAGGAAGGAGGGAGGGAGGGAGGGAAATATCACCGGGGTGAGGGGGGGGGAGGGAGATCGCAGGGAGGGAGGTCATAGGATTGTGGGTTGACCTAGAGATCGGGAGGGGTAGATTTTTAAGAATTTAACCCCCTCCCCACCCCTCTTCCAACCATCCTGGGGGGGTTAAAATTCCCCCTCAGGTTTCCTTTTGCCTTCCTTGGATCTTGTCTTACACACTGGGGATGAATGCTCTGCCTCTGTGTCCCCAGTTGGCCAACTGAGAAATGGCAAAATGCAACCCAGCTGCTGCACATGGATTTGTGTGAAGCCACGAAAGATGGTTGGCAAGTGAACATCATCATTTGTGTTACTGCCGCCAGCTGTTATCAAGGTATAAACATCTTAGATATTTGTTTAATAAATGATTTATCTTATTTTGCAGACCTCTACCCATTTAGCACTAGGTGGCACAATAGATATATTTAAGGGGAATTTCAACTCTTCCTGATTGGGGGAAAGGAGCGGGAGAGCAGTTAAAATGGAGAGGCTCCATTTCCCACTCCATTCCCACCAATTCCTCATTTTAACACCGCTGATTTATGCGGTAGATAGGCTCCCGCCGGACTCCAGCAAGAGCCTTATTATTAAATGCAAATCGAGGTCCCATAACAGGGGATTCCAATGGCATTTTAACCCACTCCTGAGCAGGGTGACCGGCCGCCCTACTAGATAAGGCTATCAGGAAGCCAGTGAGGCCTTCTAAGGTAAGTTTAAAAAAAACTTTCCAGGAATGCCCCAGGCTCCCGCCACAACCCCCAGCTCCCCCTGGACTTATCTTGTTGCCGACAGCCTTCTCTTGGTGCCGGCAGGTGACCTCCTAGCCCCCTTTGTCCCTTGGGCGCCAGCAGCCGTTTTCCACCCGAAATGGGCAAGCAGCTGACCGGCGGCATTCAAATGAGGCCTGCCAGTTAAAATCTCCCACTGGGAGTTAAAGTTAGCCCCACGGTTTAAGTAATTGTATTGTGGCCTGCATTTTAACTGCCAGCGGGTTTCAGACAGGAAACCATGATGGTGAGTTAATTTCCCACCTATCCAGGCAAGCTACTGCTTCACTGACTTTGCATCTGTATCAGGTTGAAGTCGAAGGTCACCCCATTGGTACTGAGTTGGGGAGATGTAAAGTGGAATGCCAGGGATCAACGCTTGGACCTTTACTGATTCCAATCCATATAATTGATCTGGATTCAGAAACTTCTAGTAAGTTGATCATATTTGCAAATGATGCTAAACTGGATGGATGGGGAACAACAGAAACAGATAAAGCAGCTGAGGAATTACAGAAGGACCTATTTGCAAGTGGGCAGAACAATGGCAGATGAACAAAGGCACATAACTGCAAGACCTTATAAATTGGAAGAAAAAATGGGAAACATATTGACTGGTGTTGACTTAGCTTGGAGAGAGATCTGGAAGTGATAGTGGACTTTAAGTTGGGCATGTCGTTATTAAACAGCAATCAACAAAGCAAACAGAATGCTGAACTATTTGGCAAATCAGAAGAATTTAATCCTGAAGCTGCATCTGAATCTGCTTAGGCTGCACCTTCAATTCGAGTCATCAAAACATAACAAAATCATCCAAGCCCTGAAAGGATGCAAAGAAGGGCAACAAGGCTGATGCCAAGAATTGGAGGACTTAGTTATAAGGAAATTTTGCATAAACACGGGGCTCAATTTTGCTGGGAAATTGCGGGTGTGTTGGGGGCAGGGAGGCTCTGAAAATTGGGGAAATCCCAGTCCATGACAGTATCGGTAAGAGGAACCACCGCGCAGTCCTCGTGGAGATGAAGTCCCGTCTTCGCACTGAGAACACCATCTAGCGTGTTGTATGGCACTACCACCGTGCTAAATGGGATAAATTCAGAACAGATCTAGCAGCTCAAAACTGGGCATCCATGAGGCGCTGTGGGCCATCAGCAGCAGCAGAATTGTATTCCAGCACAATCTGTAACCTCATGGCCCGGCATATTCCTCACTCTACCATTACCAACAAGCCAGGGGATCAACCCTGGTTCAATGAGGAGTGTAGAAGAGCATGCCAGGAGCAGCACCAGGCGTACCTAAAAATGAGGTGCCAACTTGGTGGAGCTACAACTCAGGACTACATGCATGCTAAACAGCGGAAGCAACATGCTATAGATAGGGATAAGCAATTCCACAACCAACGGATCAGATCAAAGCTCTGCAGTCCTGCCACATCCAGTCGTGAATGGTGGTGGACAATTAAACAACTAATGGGAGGAGGAGGCTCTGTAAACATCCCCATCCTCAACGATGGCAGAGTCCAGCACGTGATTGCAAAAGACAAGGCTGAAGCGTTTGCAACCATCTTCAGCCAGAAGTGCCAAGTGGATGATCCATCTTGGCCACCTCCCGATATCCCCACCATCACAGAAACCAGTCTTCGGCCAATTCGATTCACTCCACGTGATATCAAGAAACGGCTGAATGCACTGGATACAGCAAAGGCTATGTGCCCCGACAACATCCTGGCTGTAGTTCTGAAGACTTGTGCTCCAGAACTAGCTGCGCCTCTAGCCAAGTTGTTCCAGTACAGCTACAACACTGGCATCCACCCGACAATGTGGAAAATTGCCCAGGTATGTCCTGTCCACAAAAAGCAGGACAAATCCAATCCGGCCAATTACCGCCCCATCAGTCTACTCTCAATCATCAGCAAAGTGATGGAAGGTGTCGTCAACAGTGCTATCAAGCGGCACTTACTCACCAATAACCTGTTCACCGATGCTCAGTTTGGGTTCCGCCAGGACCACTCGGCTCCAGACCTCATTACAGCCTTGGTCCAAACATGGACAAAAGAGCTGAATTCCAGAGGTGAGGTGAGAGTGACTGCCCTTGACATCAAGGCAGCATTTGACCGAGTGTGGCACCAAGGAGCCCGAGTAAAATTGAAGTCAATGGGAATCAGGGGGAAAACTCTCCAGTGGCTGGAGTCATACCTAGCACAAAGGAAGATGGTAGTAGTTGTTGGAGGCCAATCATTTCAGCCCCAGGACATTGCTGCAGGAGTTCCTCAAGGCGGTGTCCTAAGCCCAACCATCTTCAGCTGCTTCATCAATAACCTTCTCTCCATCATAAGTTCAGAAATGGGGACGTTCGCAGATGATTGTTCAGTTCCATTCGCAATCCCTCAAATAATGAAGCAGTCCGAGCCCGCATGCAGCAAGACCTGGACAACATCCAGGCTTGGGCTGATAAGTAGCAAGTAACATTCGCACCAGACAAGTGCCAGGCAATGACCATCTCCAACAAGAGAGAGTCTAACCACCTCCCGTTGACATTCAACGGCATTACCATCACCGAATCCCCCACCATCAACATCCTGGGGGTCACCATTGACCAGAAACTTAACTGGACCAGCCATATAAATACTGTGGCTACAAGAGCAGGTCAGAGGCTGGGTATTCTGCGGTGAGTGACTCACCTCCTGACCCCCCAAAGCCTTTCCACCATCTACAAGGCACAAGTCAGGAGTGTGATGGAATACTCTCCACTTGCCTGGATGAGTGCAGCTCCAACAACACTCAAGAAACTCGACACCATCCAGGACAAAGCAGCCCGCTTGACTGGCACCCCATGCACCACCCTAAACATTCACTCCCTTCACCACCGGCGCACAGTGGCTGCAGTGTGTACCATCCACAGGATGCACTGCAGCAACTCGCCAAGGCTTCTACGACAGCACCTCCCAAACCCGTGACCTCTACCACCTAGAAGGACAAGAGCAGCAGGTACATGGGAACAACACCACCTGCACGTTCCCCTCCAAGTCACACATCATCCCGACTTGGAAATATATCGCCGTTCCTTCATCTTCGCTGGGTCAAAATCCTGGAACTCCTTTCCTAACAGCATTGTGGGAGAACCTTCACCACACAGACTGCAGCGGTTCAAGAAGGCGGCTCACTACCATCATCTCAAGAGCAATTAGGGATGGGCAATAAATGCTGGCCTTGCCAGCGACGCCCACATCCCATGAACGAATAAAAAAAAATGTTGCAACAGATGTGTTTCAGCCAGCAGCCAATGGGACATTCAAATGCTTATTTGACAGATGGGGAGAAAAGGTCACTTATTGCAGTAGGGCACTCAGTTCTTTCAGACAAAGTTTTGGCTGTGAGATCTTTTGTGTTTTCACTGCAATTACTTATTTCCCACTCAAAATTCTACTGTTCACACATATTTAACTACTTTGTGGACCCCCTCAAACTCACACTGTCAGGATGGGGGGCGCATGGCTGAATTCATCACTTGATCCAAGGATGAGCAACATCACCAGCCTCGCCAGGCACAGCGTCCACCTCCGCCACTTGGAGCTCGACAACACAGTGCTGCGCCACAGGCACCTGCACAAGAGCACAGAGGGCAACAACAGAGAGAGGTGCCGCTTGAGGTGGCCCCATCCACATCTGCTACGCACATGGAGGAGGAAGAGGAGGAGGAGGAGGAACCTATGGGCAGAACAGCAGCTCATCTGGCTGCTCGTGAGGCCAGCGAGTCACTGATATGAGAACGGTTCTCCTAACATCAGAAAATGTGAAGAATCCAGTCGTCACACCACCTGGAAAGACCAGCGCCCATACCAGGCCACCCACCCCTCCCTGTACAAAACAGTCCTGCAACTACACATACCTCCACTGTAAAGTGACCCAATGAATGGCATCAAGTGTCGCCATTCATGGTGAATCTCATGAAAGGGCCCTATCACAAAAGCCAGTCAAAGATGGGCAAGACATGGCAGCAGTGGTGACAATCATAAAATTTAATGTCACTTTAACAAAAACCAGATATAAATGAGAAACATGACAGTCTGTCAAACATCTTTGTGTATACCCTTCGTGCTCACAAAACCTTCGCCTTTCTCTTACAACTACTTCTACATGGTGCATCCCCTGTGGCTGCAGCAGAGGTAGTGGCAGGTTGCTCTTGTTCATGCCCTGACTGCTTAGATGCTTTGGGCCTACACCCTCTGGGTTCTGGAACCCGTGAGGGCCCCTCCAAAGACTGCTCCACCTGCACCTGTGCAGGGGCAGACTTGGCCACCTGGAGAGGAGACAGCATTGTGGGTACTGGTTGAGAGGGGGGCCACGGGTGTGACGTGGGAGCGCTTTGAGTGGCATCCCCACTTCCATGTCTCCTTTCGCCATCATTCCTCCCCTGGGCCAGGCCTACATCACTCCTACCACTCTGCTGGACAACGGTTTGGAGGACATGTGTGATGCCTTGTCAGGCCTGTGCTACTGTATCTGTCTGCCTGTTTAAGGTGGCAGAATGTCGTTCAGCCTGAGTCCGAATGGGCGTTGTCAGGGCCTGAATGGACTCATTTGTGAGCCGTGCTTGAAGCTCAATGGATGCTGGCCTTCTCTCCATCGCAGACATTCCTGCACTTACCTTTGACAATATCTCAGAGAGTTGCTTACGTTCCTGTGTCACTACCTCAGAGATTCCCTCCTGTACCTGTACCACCATTACACTCATGCAGGAGTTGGACTCCTCCATCCTCTGCACTGTTGTGGAGAG
Organism: Heptranchias perlo; assembly: GCF_035084215.1. Classification (NCBI taxonomy): domain Eukaryota; kingdom Metazoa; phylum Chordata; class Chondrichthyes; order Hexanchiformes; family Hexanchidae; genus Heptranchias; species Heptranchias perlo. The sequence continues at coordinate 70,905,598 of NC_090327.1, forward strand.
TGCGCGTGGTACCTGTTCCAGAACCTCGCAAATGTGCTGCTATCCCTCGATCATTCTCCTTTTAAAGGATAGCCTCCAGGGTTCAGCACCTGCCTCCAGCTGAGCAGAGCCTGGAGAAGAGTGCTCCCACTGACGCGGAATCTCCACAGCTGCCCCTGCCACCAGTGTCTGCTCGTGCTTATGTGTGTGGTAACTCACTAGGTGCCAACCCAACTAATTGAGGAGTAGGACCTGTCGAGGTGTGAGTATCTGCGCTGGTGGCTGGCTTGCTAAGATGTGACGGTGCACCCTCAGAGGCCGCCAGCTCCTCTGAGGGATCGCCCTCTGCCATCACAGCGGTCGGTGAAGGCCCCGTAAGAGAACAGAAGGCAATATTAAGCACCATCACAGATGTGTCATGTTGCGGTGAGCATACTGAGGTGCTGAAGATGGCAAGGCATGTTAACATCAATTCATTTTGTGTGTGATGAATGTTAAAGTTCTGTCACCACCCATTTGTCGGGTGCCAGTCTCGGCGTCTCCGACGGACAGGCACTCGAGGGTGTGGCTCATGTCCAGCGCCTCCTGCTCCGGGTCTGTAAGGACGACGATTTGTTGCAGCCCCCCTCCTGTCCTCACCCTCTCCCATGCATTTTACGCTCTCTTCTCCTAGAAAGGGAGAAAGTACAGACGTGTGAGTGAGTGATGGTGAAGTGGCCAAACAGTGAATGCATTGGTTTGGGTGAGGCTGACCGTGAAAGAGATGCATCAGAGGTATGAGACAGAGACATGACATTGTATGAGGATTGGGTTCAGTGGTAGTGAAGTGGGGTGAGTAATGGGGAGGTGAGGAAGTGCTGAGGAAGTGCAGGTAAGTTGAGGATGAGCCTTAAGTGGGTGTGAGGAGTGATGTGATAGAATATTGTTGGCAGTGCAGAATGAGTTGGGGGGTGGGGTCAGTGATGTGGAAGATGGAATGTAGGAGATTCAATAAGCGTACACACTTTGGCTGACCTAGTTAGGTCATTGAAGCGCTTCCTGCACTGGATCCATGTGCGGGAGACATTGCTGCTGCTGGTGACCTCCTCTGCCACCTCGAGCCAGGCCTTCTTGGTGGCAAAGACAGGCCACTTCCTCCCGTCTGCCGAGTAAAACAGATCCCTCCTCCTTCCCACCCCATCCAGTAGCACCTGGAGTGAGGCATTGTTGAATCTTGGAACAGCTTTGCCCCTGTGCTGCTCCATTGTGGTGTGTGGGTGTTTACTCCAGGAAAAGCGATTGGAAGATTGCCGCTTTAAATAGAGCTCCTCCAGCTGACAGCCTGTGATGCAGGTGCGCAGTCCGCCCGCTGCGCAGCTTTCAGACAGCAAACTTGGAAGCCACGGTAAATGGCACCAATTGAATCGCGATTGCATAGGGAGTGGACATTTTTTAATGGGCGGGTTACCTGCGCGCCCATTCAGCCCCCTCCCCGCTGCCATCCCGCCTCCACTCTAATATCAGGGCCATGGACTTTTCAGCTTTTAAAGGAGTCGCATAAGAGGGAATCTTATAGAGTTATATAACGAATTAAGTGAAATGGAAAAGGTTAATCTTACATAGAATTTACAGCACAGAAACAGGCCATTCGGCCCAACTGGTCTATACTGATGTTTATGCTCCACGCAAACCTCCTCCCACCTTACTTCATCTCACCCTATCAACATATCTTTCTATTCCTTTCTCCCTCAAGCACTTATCTAGCTTCCCCTTAAATACATCTATGCTATTCAACTCAACTCATTCCATGTAGTAGCGAATTCCACATTTTCATGTGAGCATTATTTCAAGATAAACCATGAATGTAGAACATGCAGACAGTTGCAAACTAGTAAAAAGTTCAGGACTGATATCAGGAAGCACTTCTTCAAAAAAGAGTGATTAATACCTAGAATATAGAATCATTCAAGAAGCAGTTGGATGCTGTGACTGGGTGGGTTATAGGTTTCTCAACAAATAGATTAATACTGCATGAAAAAGCAAAGCAACTGCCTGAATTTTACCTGCAGGCTGCATCCACATTGCTAGCATTTACCACACTGTTTCTCGAAATGAAATATATGTTTACATGTCATCAAGAGTAATATCAAATATAGGGTCAACCTCCAGTTAAATGGCAATTTGTAATAAAGCAAAAACTATTAATTAGGGCCATGTTTTGTGGAAAAAATAGTTAAATGGCAATCTTCATAGATTTTCTACAACCAGCAAACAAAATGTTGGGCGTGCATTCTTCAACAATGGACAATTTCAATAAATACAGTGGAATAACCAAAAGTGACTACACAACCGTAATAATGAGAACCCGTCTGTTGTTATTGCTTTCTATGGTATTGTGCCTCTTCTTCTTAAAACTTGATATATAGAGGAATGTTTAGCCATTAATGCTCATGCTGCACACTATATACTATGTATTGTTTGTATACCGGTATCTCCTTTACAGGAGAAACCTATGCCATGATTGTTGATATGGCTATTACTGCAAAACTTCTTATTAAAACCAGCTTGTCCTGGACTGCAACAGTTTGGCTCCATTGAATAAGCTTTCTCTAATCAGGAACAGTTAACATAAGAACATAATTGTAAACAATTTTACAACACCAAGTTATAGTCCAGCAATTTTATTTTAAATTCACAAGCTTTCGGAGGCTACCTCCTTCCTCAGGTTCACCTGAGGAAGGAGGTAGCCTCCGAAAGCTTGTGAATTTAAAATAAAATTGCTGGACTATAACTTGGTGTTGTAAAATTGTTTACAATTGTCAACCCCAGTCCATCACCGGCATCTCCACATCATAAGAACATAAGAAATAGGAGCAGGAGTAGGCCATATGGCCCCTCGAGCCTGCTCCGGCGTTCAATAAGATCATGGCTTATCTTCGACCTCAACTCTACTTTCCCGCCCGATCCCCATATCCCTTGATTCCCTTAGAGTCGAAAAATCTATCGATCTCAGTCTTGAATATACTCAAAGACTGAGCATCTGGGGTAGGGAATTCCAAATATTCATGACCCTCTAAGTGAAGAAATTCCTCCTTACCTCAGTCCTAAATGTCCGACCCCTTATCCTGAGACTATGTCCCCTAGTTCTAGACTTTCCAACCAAGGGAAACATCCTCTCAGCATCTAACCTGTCAAGCCCTCTTAGAATCTTATATGTTTCAATGAGATCACCTCTCATTCTTCTAAACTCCAGAGAATATAGGCCTATTGTACTCAATCTTTCCTCACAGGACAACCCTCTCTTCCCAGGAATCAATCTAGTTAAACTTCATTGCACAGCCTCTAAGGCAGGTTTTTTCTTCCTTAGGTAAGGAGACCAAAACTGCACACAATACTGCAGGTGTGGTCTCACAAAAGCCTTGTACAATTGCAGCAAGACTTCCTTAGTCTTGTACTCCAACCCTCTTGCAATAAAGGCCAACATACCATTTGCCTTCCTAACTGCTTGCTGTACCTGCATGTTAACTTTTTGTGTTTTGTTTACAAGGTCACCCAAATCCCTCTGTACACCAACATTTAATAGTTTCTCACCATTTAAAAAATGTTCTGTTTTTCTATTTTCCTACCAAAATGAATAACATCACATTTCCCCACATTATATTCCATTTGCCACCTTCTTGCCCACTCACTTAACCTGTCGCTATCCCTCTGCAGACTCTTTGCATCCTCCTCACAGCTTACTTTCCCACCTAGCTTTGTATCATCAGCAAACTTGGATGCATTATACTCAGACCCTTCATCTAAGTCATTAATATAGATTGTAAATAGCTGAGGCCCAAGCACCGATCCCTGCAGCACCCCACTAGTTACAACCTGCCAACCCAAAAATGACCCGTTTATTCCTGCTCTTTGTTTTCTGTCCTTTAACCAATCCTCAATCCATGCTAGTATATTACCCCCATTCCTATGAGCCCTAACCTTGTGTAACAATATTTTATTTGGCACCTTATCGAATGCCTTTTGAAAATCCAAATATGCTACATCCACTGGTTCCCTCTTATCTACCCTGCTAGTTACACCCTCAAAAACGCTAATAGATTTGTCAAACATGATTTCCATTAATTGACATTTATTCAGTTAGCCAAGCTTCACATTCAGACTCATCCAGGCCAAGGTGAATAGGACACAAAGCATCCTGCCATGGGAGGTAGAAAGCAACTTTTGTCAAAAGTCCAGTCAGGAAGTGGAATGGGTGCACTTAATTGTTTTGGCTACTAATCCCTTGTACACTAGACTTGAAATTTGGAAGAAGCATTCTTGAATCATGTAACTTTCTGAAATCTCCAACAGTGTATAAAAACCTGTGCAATGCAACGTTTTAAGTTGTAATGACTTCCTTTTTTTAAAAAAAGAAAGCCATTTTTATATTTAAAGAGACATCATTTTGAAAATGTCTCACAAGACACTTTACCTGTGTAATGATATTAATTGTTGTTAGAGTTCAATAGGACAGAGTGGGGTAAATTTTCAGAGACACCACATCCAGAGTGAGTTCCTAAAAATTTACCCCAGTATCTATTGGTACCTACTGGACTTAGTAAATATTCAGTGCAAACTGATTTCTTGTTCATGGAGGAAACAGACAACTGCTAGGCAGTAAAGCATGCAGTTACTGAACATGACTATTTTCAAAAGATGCCAACAAAGTTATCTGGAGTTACATGATGTGTTCAGTCCCTTAAAACAATGCAAACTGAATTTGCAAACAGAGTTTCATAATAACACTATTGGCAATGCACTGACTTGATTAAGTTACCAATTGCATATTCTTCAATTTGTTTTAATTTTAAGCAACGTTGTCAAAGTTGGGCAATTCTTGGGAGTTTTATCTGCATACCTGTTCATTGTCCTATTGGTGCTGATGCAGTCACTATGGTCCAAATATCCTTGGGAAGTTATCCTGACATTAAGGGTGGAATTGCGTCCACCAATACTTCTCCAGAGCTGGCTCTGCCGGAGTATGCAAGGTCAATGGGAGGGCTCCTCAATTGCATTTGGGCTGACAGGTGCATGCAGCAGAATATCAAAGACATTCTGCTGCCTGGCTGCCATCCAGGGGGAGGGGTGCCTCAGCCCCACAAAGAAATATGTATCCACCTCCTATTCCCTCCTTACCAAGGCTGCCTCTCTGGACTGGGCCTTCCTGGAGGGGCCTAGTTGTGGCCTAGGGGAAGGCAGGTATGCTTCATCTCACCGGGTGTATCAGCCTTCAAACTTACACCAGGTCCTGCTGATGTCAGGGAAGGAGCCAGAATGGCTGCATTCAAGCAAACCAGGCATAAATGCGGCTCAACCAGCGGTACATAAAAAGGCGGTACTTAAAAAAGTAATTTTGTAAAAAATATTTACCTGAATGTGGAGCAGGGAGGAGCAGCCTCCCCTCCCGATGTCCTGATTGACTCCCATCCTGGTAACAACCCCCCTTCTCGATCTCCCCCCCCTCCCACCCACCCCAATTGCCTTTCCTTCTCCTTGAAGCACTCACCTAAGGAGTGTTGTTGGCCTGAAATTTGAAGCCTCTTCGCTGGCGAGCTGCCTGGGGACACCCAGCAATTGTCCGCAGCTCATTGGTCTCATTTAAATGAGGCTGGCGGTCCAATATTGGATGTGACTTGGGCCTACCCGTTCGGGCCAGCGCAAACTAATTTCTAGGCCTTAAGCTTTTAAAGTTAAATCAAATTCCAATGGTCCCCTATATCATCATTCACATTTTAGTGATTCAAAAAAACTGACAAAATAAGATAAATCTACCTCTTTGCATGGATTAATATAAACGGAGAGATACTGGAAGAATATTTTGCAGCTGACCCATGGGGAATGATTTTAACCCCAAAGAACGGGTGGGCTGGCGACAAGTGGGTAGTCAAAATTGTAGTTTCATCAGCAGGACCGCAACCGGCTCTAAAGCACCCACTTGCGGGTTTGACCCCGGGCGTTTGGATGTGCGTGCAGCCGAAACCCAGAAGTCCGATGGGCAGATTTTTAACGGGGCAATTTATCTACTTGAAACACTTAAGCTAGGTAATTTTTCGTGGATTCTGAACCTGAAACTAATTTTACCTTACCTGCATGGGTTTCCCATGGCTTCTGAATCTCGCCAGTGAAATGGAGGTGAGATTCATGCAGAAGTTGATTTAGCCCTTTAAACCTGTGATTGACACATCTCAAGAAAAGCTCAGGCATTGCAGTTGGTCTCTCAGTTCTCTCAGGCAAACGTTTAGCTGAGAGTTCTTTGTGTTGGGTCTCTATTCACTTTTCCAGCCATCATTCAATTAAATTAAATTTACAGAAAATAATAAATTGTTAACATCCTGAATCAATCTTGAGTATGTGCACAAGCTTATATTTTTATGAATGATGACAAAATCTGAAATATTGGAATATTCTGCAGTCAAATTACTTGAAAGAATCGTAGCATTTTATAACAACTTGGCTCTTTTGCCAATATAAATTATAGCACTCCAAATATGTTTCCAATTCTCATTCATTCTTTGCCTTTATGTGGTCCATCTCTTCCCTTTTTCTAACTTTCTCCCTCTCTCCATCTTTGGCAATAGGCTTTCCATAGATATTTATGCCAAGCTTGGACTCCTACAACTATTTGGATTATGTTTCTTCCCACCCCACTTCCTCTAAATACTTCACCCCTTTCTCCAATTTTCCCCTTCTCGTCATATCTGCTCTAATAAATCTACTTTCCACACCAGAGTTCTTAAGGGTCCTTTTTCCTCAGCCGAGTCTTCCCTCTGCCGTGGTTGACAGGCCCTATGACTGAATCCGCCACATTTCCCATTTGCAGCAGAAATATGCAGCACTGCCAAAGACATCTGTTATGCTTTTCATCTTTTAATGCTGCTGCTGTTAGGAAGTTCAAAGTATAAAACACTGGTTAGGCCACAGCTGGAGTACTGTGTGCAGTTCTGGTCGCCACACTACAGGAAGGATGTGATCGCTTTGGAGAGGGTGCAGAGGAGATTCACCAGGATGTTACCAGGGCTGGAGCGCTTCAGCTATGAAGAGAGACTGGGAAGATTGGGTTTGTTTTCCTTGGAGCAGAGGAGGCTGAGGGGGGACATGATTGAGGTGTACAAAATTATGAGGGGCACAGATAGGATGGATACTAAGGAGCTTTTTCCCTTCGTTGAGGGTTCTATAACAAGGGGACATAGATTCAAGGTAAAAGGCGGGAGGTTTAGAGGGGATTTGAGAAAGAACTTTTTCACCCAGAGGGTGGTTGGAGTCTGGAACTCACTGCCTGAAAGGGTTGTGGAGGCAGGAACCCTCACAACATTCAAGAAGCATTTGGATGAGCACTTGAAATGCCATAGCATACAAGGCTACGGACCAAATGCTGGAATATGGGATTAGAGTAGACAGGGCTGATGGCCGGCGCGGACACGATGGGCCGAAGGGCCTCTATCCGTGCTGTATGACTCTCTATGACTCTATGAATGTTATATGAAACTTATATTGCACTGATCATCAAATCACTTCTCTCCTGCCTACCCTGGTATATGTTCCTTATTCCTGGCCTGAATCTGGAGCCAGCTCCCCATGTCCTTCACCCTGTGCAGCCTCAATGCAGACCGGCATGGATAATAGAAATTGGTGCATAATTGAATGACCACAAATTTTTATCTTGCCTAGCAATACCCTGGTGATGGGGAGGGATTCAGACAATACAAAGTAAAATAAATTGTAGTTTTTATTTAACAAAAAAAGGGGACAGAGTACAAATAATTATTGAAATATGAGCAGGCTGCATAATAACCTAACATCTCATGTTTGTCCACGGGAATTCTGATCGATAATTGGGCAGGCAGATAACTGGAGTGCAGATAACGGAAGAGCCACTCTGGTGTCTTTATCAACACTGTTTGCTTATCTGAGCAAAGCAGAATTCTGGATCCAATCTAAACTTCATGAACACCTAGCATTTTTTTTGGTCAGAAATCTACATCAAATTGCACGGCACTAAATTTTCATTTTACTTCCATGTACCTTTTTCAAACTGAAACCTACAGATAAGGCAGCTCTTTTCCCTTCAAATCCAGATCAAATGCACATTTAAACCACAGGTTTTCTGTTCAAGATTGTACACAAATTAGTATCAACCAAATGAGTTACAAAGTCTGCTGCCAGACACATACTGAGAACTCACAAAAAGCAATGTTATTCAGTAACTGTCCAGTATTTCATTTTATTACACTTCCTGCCACCCTCTCGATTTTTCTGTAAGAGTATGGCAGAATAGGGGGTTGTGGTCCTGGACTAGCAATCCGTTGGTCATGAGTTCAAATACCAAGCTGTGAATTTGAATTCTGGAAAAAATAACTACGAGAATTGTCAAAAAAAATTGAGAATTGGTAGCATGCTCTGAAAGTTGGCAGCCCAGTTTTAAGAGTTGGTAGGCCTGCTTTAAGTTGAATTTAACGTAAGAAAGTAAGAAAATTATGGTGCTAAATATCAGTTTTTAATAAATATAGCATCTTTTGCAGACCAAACTCGCCCAAGCCGTTAGACAAAATATGGCAAAGTCTGATCAAGATTTTCAGAGCAGACCATTACAGGATTTGTAGCCCAACACTGCAGCAGTGTACCATTAAATTATACAGAGTAAATCCCAATTAGCCATTGAAAGCTCCCACTAGGATCATGGTTTGTTTGCTTGTTTTGCCAAGAAATGGTTCACAAAAATAAACTGATGATGGCCTCTTGATGGGAATATATATTTGTTCTGGCTTCATGCATTAAAACTATTCAATGTTGTATCACTCATGATTGCTAGCCAGTATGGCTGTGATTGTGGTTTGACTCCTGGGTCACCACACCAATTTATTTTTACTGTTTATATTTGTAAGTGTGCTATAAAAAAACTGGAACTGATGTAGCATTCTGTATTGTATATAAACCATTGTCATATATTGTAAATCACTTTCTGTAATGAAACATTTTTCAAAGTGTGTCGCTTTATTTGCATGTGAGAGTAGGGGAATGTAGGACAATTCCATTAGAGTTAACCTTAGGCATAATAAAATAGCTGTTAAATCATAACACTACATTGCATTCCAATACATTATACTGTGGTGTACACATAACCAAAAAAACGTACAATTTTAAAGCATTATTTTACATTCCATTTTAATTTACCTGAACAATTTAGTTTTCCTGCTTAGTTCTCACTTCATTTATTTATAGTTTCTACAGATCTCCTGGGCACTGTGAGATATTGGGCATGCCTGTGCACTTGTACCATTGCTCATGATCAATTTTCAGTTCACCTGCCTTATAGAGATATATTTATCAAATTTCATTGTTGGGCTAATTGGCCTATAGATACCTGCTTTCTGTCATCCTCCTTTCTTGAATAGGGGCGTTACATTTGCAGTTTTCCAATCCGCTGGGACCTTTCCAGAATCTAGTGAATTTTGGAATATTACAACCAATGCATCCACTATCTCTGTAGCCACTTCTTTTAAGACCCTCGGATGCAAGCCATCGGGTCCAGGGGACTTGTTAGCCTGCAGACCCATTAGTTTGCCTGGTACTTTTTCTGCAGTGATTGTTTTTAGATCCTCCCTCCCCTTTTCCCCTTGATTATTTACTATTATTGGTATGCTTTTAGTGTCTTCTACTGTGAAGACAGATACAAAATATCTGCTTAATGCCTCTGCCATTTCCTTGTTTTCCATTATTATTTCTCCAGTCTCATCCTCTAAGGGACCTATACTTACTCTAGCCACTCTCTTCCTTTTTATATATTTGTAAAAGCTCTTACTATCAGTTTTTATATTTCTTGCTAGTTTACTTTCATAATCTATTTTCTCCTGCTTTATTTTTGTTAGTCATCCATTGCTGGTTTCTAAAGTTTTCCCAATCTTCGGGCTTACCACTAATCTTTGCCACGTTGTATGCCTTTTCTTTTAACTTGATACCATCCTTAACTTCCTTAGTTAGCCATGGTTGGTACACACTTCTCTTGGAGCCTTTCCTCCTTACTGGGATATATTTTTGTTGAGAGTCATAAAATATCTTTTTAAATGTCTGCCACTGCTTATCCACCATCATGCCTTCTAATCTGTTTTCCCAGTCCACTTTGGCCAACTCTGTCCTCATGCCATTGTAATTGTCTTTATTTAGGTTTAATACGGTAGTTTCAGATCCAAGATCCTCACTGTCAAACTGGATGTGAAATTCTATCATATTATGATCACTGTGTCCTAAGGGATCCTTTACTTTGAGGTCATTAATTAATCCTCTCTCATTACCCATTACCTGATCTAAATTGGCCTTTTCTCTAGTTGGTTTCACAATGTATTGTTCTAAGAAACAGTCCCAAATACACTCTATGAACTCATCCTCAGGGCTACTTTTGCCAATTTGATTTGTCCAATCTATATGAAAGTTAAAATTGCCCATGATTATTGCATTACCTTTTTTACAAGCCCCCATTATTTCTTGATTTATATTTTGCCCTACAGTGTAGCTACTGTTAGGGGGCCCGTAGACTACTTCCACCAGTGATTTCTTGCCCTTGCTATTTCTTAGCTCCACCCAAATTGATTCTACATCTTGATCTTCTGAGCCAAGATCATTTCTCACTTTTGTACTAATTGCATCCTCTATTAACAGAGCTACCCTGCCACCTTTACCTTTCTTCCTATCCTTCCAAAATGTCAGATACCCCTGAATATTCAGTTCACAACTTTGGGGGCGATTTTTGGGTGACGGAGCGGGGGCGGAGGGGCTCCGAAAATCGCTAAAATGCCGAGCTGTTTCGGAGCCCAGCTCCAACCCGCTGATTTCCGGGTTCCACAGTGATGCGTCCGGGTGCGCGCGAGCCTCCCGAATGCAGGAGACCCACCGGCAGTTAAAGTTTTAGCTGCAAGACCTTTGTGTTTCCACTCAAAATTCTTACTTTCCACCCAAAACTCTGCTGTGCAAACATATTTAATTACTTTGCGGACCCCCTCAAACTGACACCGTCAGGATGGGGGGGTGGGGGGCACCATGGCTGTATTCACCACTACATCCGAGGACGAGCAACATCACCAGCCTCACCAGGCATGGCGTCCACCTCCGCTACGTGGAGCTCCCCAACACAGTGCTGCACCACAGGCACCTGCACAAGAGCACAGAGGGCAACAACGGAGAGAACGACTTCGCAGGAGGCACTACCCTCGCAACAGGGTCTACAGACCGAGGCTCAGCTTCCTGGACCTCTCTGAGGAGCAGTGCATACGGAGGCTCAGAGTCAGTCGCCAGGTAGTCGCAGACATCTGCAGCCTCCTTCATGCCGAGCTGCTCCCAGCTGGACCAAGCAGCATCTCCTTACCTGTCCCTGTCAATGTCACCACTGCCCTTAACTTCTTCGCCTCCGGATCATTCCAGGGTGCCACTGGGGACATCGCCGGGGTCTCTCAGTAGTCTGCACACAAGTGCATAAGGCAGGTCACTGAGGGGTTGTTTTGCAGGGCCTCACAGTACATCAACTTCCCCACGATGACCTCAGCCGGACGGAGAGGACAGTGGGATTCCACGCTGTGGCTGGCTTCCCACGGGTGCAGGGTGTAATCGATTGCACCCATATAGAAATACGAGCACCTCCACATGCGCCAGGACTGTTCATCAACAGGAAGGGCTATCACTCAATCAACACTCAGCTTGTTTGTGACCACCGCAAGAGATTCCTTCTCTTGTGCGCCAGATACTCTGGCAGCTGCCACGATTCCTTCATCCTGCCCCTCTTCCATGCACCGAACACCCGTAAGGGCTGGCTACTCGGGGACAAGGGATACCCCCTGTACATGTGGCTCATGACACGTCTGAGGAACCCCACCACCAAGCAACAGCATCAATATAACGACAGCCACATCGCTACCAGGTCTACAATTGAGCATGCTATAGGGCTGCTCAAGATGTGCTTCTGGTGGCCTTGATCGTTCTAGGGGAGCGCTCCAATGCGCACCAGACAGAGTGGGACCATTATCACAACATGGCACAACAGAGAGGGGTGCAGTTTGAGGAGGCCCCATCCTCATCTGCCACCCACATGGAGGAGGAGGAGGAGGGGGAGGAGGAGCAGGAGCAACCCATGGGCAGAACAGCAGCTCACCTGGCTGCTCATGAGGCCAGGGAGTCACTGATATGTGAACGGTTCTCCTAACATCACAGTGTGAAGAGTTCAGTCCTCACACCACCTGGATTGAGCAGCACACTCACGAGCCCCCCTCCTTCCCTGCACAAAACGGTCCTGCAGCTACACATACACCCACTGTAGAGTGACTCAATGGGTGGCATCAAGTGTCGGCGTTCATGATGAACCTCATGAAAGGGCCTTATTATGGAAGCCAGTCAAGAATGGCCAAGACGTGGCAGTAGTGGTGACAATAATAAAATTTAATGTGAGTTTAACAAAAAGCAAATATAAATAAAAAACATGACAAACCATCAAACACCCTTGTGCATCCCCTTTGTGCTTACAAAACCTTCGCCTTTTGCTTCCAACTACTTCTACGTGGTGCATCCCCTGTGGCTGCAGCAGAGGTAGTGGCAGGTTGCTCTTGATCATGCCGTGACTGATTAGATGCTTTGGGCTTATGCCCTCTGGGTCTTGGAGCCAGTGAGGGCCCCTCCAAAGACTGCTCCACCTGCATCTGTGCAGAGGCAGACTTGGCCACCTGGAGAGGAGGCAGCATTGCGGGTACTGATTGAGAGGGGGGCAACGGGTGAGACGTGGGGACACTTTGAGTGACGTCCCCACTTCCATGTCCCCTTTCGCCGTCATCCCTCCCCTGGACCAGGCCCACACCACTCCAACCACTCTGCTGGACGACAGTTCGGAGGACATGTGTGAAGCCTTGTAAGGCCAGTGCTCGAGTATCTGCCTGCCTGTTTAAGGCGGCAGAACGTTGTTCACCCTGAGTCCAAACGCCTGTTGTCAGGGCCTGAATGGACTCATTTGTGAGCCGTGCTTGAAGCTCCATGGAGGCTAGCCTTCCCTCCATTGCAGACATTCCCGCACTTACCCGCAACACTATCTTAGAGATGCCCTCACATCCCTGTGACAGTATCTCTGAGATTCCCTCCCATACCTGTGCCACCATTCCACTCATGCAGGAGTTGGACTCCTCCATTCTCTGCGCTATTGTGGAGAGTGCGCGTGGCACCTGTTCCAGAACCTCGCAAATGTGCCGCTGCCCCTCGATCATTCTCCTTTCAAAGATTGACTCCCAGGGTTCAGCAACTGTATCCAGCTGAGCAGAGCCTGGAGAGGGGTGCTCCCACCAATGCGGACTCTCCACAGCTGCCCCTGCCACCAGTGTCTGCTCGTGCGTGGTAACTCACCATGTGCGACCCCAACTAACTGCAGACTGGGACCCACTGAGGTGTGTGTATCTGCGCTGGTGGATGGCTCGCTCAGATGTGACGGTGCACCCTCAGAAGCCGGCAGGTCCTCTGAGGAATCACCTTTTGCCATCACAGCGGTCGTTGAAGGCCCTGTAAGAGAACAGAAGGCAACATTAAGCATGACCACAGATGTGTCATGTTGCAATGGGCATACTGAGGTGCTGAAGGTGGCAAGGCATGTTAACATCAATTCATATTGTGTGTGCTGAATGTTAAAGTTCTGTCACCAGACATTTGTCGGGTGCCAGTCTCAGCGTCCTCGACAGACAGGCCCTCGAGGGTGCTGCTCAGCTGCAGCGGCTCCTGCTCCGTGTCTGTGAGGACAACGCTCCGTTGCGGCCCCCCTCGCCCTCTCCTGTGCATTCTGGGCTCTCTTCTCCTATGGGGGGAGAAAATACAGACGCGTAAGTGAGTGATGGTGACGTGGCCAACTGCTGAATGCATTGGTTTGGGTGCAGCTGACCATGAAAGTGATGCATCAGAGGGTGAGTATGAGACAGAGCCATGACATTGTATGAGGATTGGGTTGAGTGGTAGTGGTGGGGTGACTAATGGGGAGGTGAGGAAGTGCAGGTAAGTTAAGGTTGAGCCTTAAGTGGGTGTGAGGAGTGATATGACAGAGTAGTGTTGGCAGTGCAGTGCAGAATGAGTTGGGGGGTGGGGACGTTGATGTGGAAGACGGAATGTAGGAGAATCAGTAAGTGTACTCACTTTTGCTGACCTAGTTAGGTCATTGAAGCACTTCCTGCACTGGATCCAGGTGCGGGAGATGTTGCTGCTGCTAGTGACCTCCTCTCCACCTTGAGCCAGGCCTTCTTGGTGGCAGAGGCAGGCCACTTCATCTCGTTCGCTGGGTAGAAGACATCCCTCCTCCTCTTCACCCCATCCAGTAGCATCTGGAGTGAGGCATCACTAAACCTAGGAGCTGCCTTTCCCCTATGCTGCTCCATTGTGATGTGTGGGTGGGAGCAGCCATTAGAGGACTGCCCCTTTAAATAGAGCTCCTCCAGCTGACAGCTGGTGATGCAGGTGCGCAGTCCGCCCGCTGTGCAGCTTTCAGACAGCAAACCTGGAAGCCACATTAGGTGGCTCCAATTGACCCGCAAGCGCGTGGGGAAAGGCCAAATGTTATTGGGCGGGTTAACCATGCGCCCAATAGCCCCCCCCCTCCCCCCCCGCTGCCATCCCGCCTCCCCGCTAATATCGTAGCCTTGGGCACCTTGCAACCACATCTCTGTAATGGCAACAAGATCATATCCATTTGTTTCTATTTGTGCCGTCAATTCATCTATCTTATTACGAATGCTGTGCGCATTCAGATAAAGAACCATAATTTTTTCTTTTTACTATTTTTTCCTACTCTGACCCCATTTGCTGGTGCACTCTTATGTTTGTTCGTTCTGTCCCTTCCTGTCACATTCTGGTTATCACTACCCTTATCTCTTCCCTGTACTACTTCCTTGTCCTTTCTCTTCAACATTCTAAATTTCCCCCCCATCTGAATCCTCCCTCCCCCCCCATTTAGCTTAAAGCCCTATCTATAGCCCTAGTTTTTCGATTCGCCAGAACACTGGTCCCATCATGGCTCAGGTGAAGCCCGTCTTGACGGAACAGCTCTCTCTTTCCCCAGTACTGGTACACTTTTCAGCAGGAGTCATTGGATAATGATCAGAAGTCGGGGTCCTGGCTGATTTTATTTCTCTCCTCTCTACCCCAGGGAACCTGTGGCCAATTATTATGCACCCAGTGCTGCTGATAAATATTTAATGAAATCCTCGTTTATCTTCAGTCTGAAAAGCCGGTGATATTTTTCAAAATTACATTTTTCCAAATTTATATTTAAGCAACTGTGGTTGAAAATTGAAATTTTGCCTTGTGATAGTTATGTATATTTTTTAAATCTTAAGTACTGAAGTTAAATTAAGTCCCATCATGGTTACTGTAATATTCAAAGTGGCCAACTAATTCTTTACTGTCCGGATTAACGTTGAATACTAATTTCGATCTGGTGTTTAATTAAGAAGATATAGTAAAGTGTGAGATTATGTAGTGTGAGAAATGATGGCCGAACATGTGTGACTGGGGTCTGTTACAGCTGAGTAAACAAACAGGAGCTTGCTGGAACTCTACAACAGTGTTTCTATAGTGGATATTTTCATGTGATTATATTTTAAGCAGTGGTCACATTATGCCACATGTTTATAACATTGTTTTAAAATTTAGATTAATATTTGGGGGACCGTGTCTGAAATTGTATTGTTGCATTAGGTACAAACTGTATTTGGGTTTATAAACCAGAGGGTTTGCTGTGCAGAGAGTTCACCCAGAGTGAACATTGTTGTATTATTGTTGACCCCTGAAAGAAAGGATAGTTTCCCATACAACCAAAAAAGGAACATCGTAGATGAAAGTTTGAAGAAATTCTGTCAATTTAATTCCCAAAGTCTTTCCCAGGACTACAGCTGGAATTGGAAAAGAGAAAACGAGTATCGTTACAGGAAATTGGGTACATTTTCCTGCATTTGTTATTTGTAGCAAAAAAGATGTGAGAAAGTGCAGCTCTCAACTTTATACCCTTGTCTAATTGTCACTAATATTTGTTAATAGATGAAAATATGCTTCATTATTCCAGAAAGTGCTGTGTGATATATTTGTAATTATTGCTCAAGTCTGATGCCTCGATGTTGCTTAATTGACAATAATTATTAGTGTTTGCATTAGCCGATACAATTCTGGTCTTGAGCTTGTTTCCATTATTTGGAGCAATTGGAGACGTAAAGATGCACCTCTGCAAAATCCAGTATTCAATTTAACATGACTAGGTTAATTGTTAAGAGTTAAACCATGTGACCTCTGTGAGGGTAGGGCTAGAAAGGAGCACACTTTTGGACTGTGCCCTCTAGAGAGCACTGTATGACTATTGAAAGATAAAATGGCACTTTAAAGCTGTAACAGTAGCACACCCTTAAATAATTCACTTCAATCTGGTTCCTAATTTTGAGTAATGATTGTTCTGCTTCAGTGATTTGAAAATTGTGGTACCTGAGATTTAGAACTTGATGAAGAAATGAATGGAATTGAAATTGTATCCTCTCATTTGGTGTCACTAATGTTGATGCTCCAATCCATTACATCAATGCACCATCTGCACAAAGCTTTTAAGGGATACATGCCGCTAAATCTTGAACAGCCTACACAGAGGCCGTATTTTTCTTTAGGCATTTTTATATTATAGCAATGCAGCTGACACAAGACATGTAGTTGTTTCTCCATCAGCTGCATTCCATAAATGAAGGCCACCATGTTTGGAGAATTGATGATATTAAGGACCAATGAAATGTGGGTGTACAAATAAGCTATCAGGTAAAAGGAGCTGGTTTCTGTAAACACTAGAGAGCCCATCCCAGTGTTTACACTCTATTAAGCACATGGGTCTCGATGTGACACAGCAGAGCCTGGACCAAAATCTGATTGAAAAGTACAAGTGAAAAATAGACAGCGTAAACTGCCTAGAAATGAAACCAATACATGTGTCTGTGTGGGCAGAGGTGGGGGTGGGGGGGATGGAGCAGGGGGGGGGGAAATGGTGGGGTGTGGGGAAGATGGAGATGGAGCGAGGGGGAAATGGAGTGGGGGAGGTGAAGATGGAGTGGGTGGGGGCAGGGGAGATGGAGCCAGGGAGAGGGGGAGAAGAAGATGGTGCGGTCGGGGGTGGGGAGATAGAGATGGAGTGGGGGGAAGAAATGGGGTGGTGCGAGGAGATGGAGTGGGGGAGATGGAGCTGGGGGGAGATGGAGATGGAGCAGGGAAGATGGAGCGGGGGGAGCTGGAACGGGGGCGGGGGGGTGGAGATGGAGCGGGGGGGGGGAAAGATGAAGATGGAGCGAGGGGGAGATGGAGATGGAGCGGGGGAGATGGAGATGGAGCGGGGGGGGAGATGGAGTGGGTGGGGGCAGGGGAGATGGAGTCAGGGAGAGGGGGAAAAGAAGATGGTGTGGGGGGTGGGGGAGATGGTGCGGTCAGGGGGGGAGATAGAGATGGAGTGGGGGGAAGAAATGGGGAGGTGCGAGGAGATGGAGTGGGGGAGATGGAGCTGGGGGGAGATGGAAATGGAGCAGGGAACATGGATTGGGGGGAGCTAGAACAGGGGCGAGGGGTGGAGATGGAGCGGTGGGGGGGAAGATGAAGATGGAGCGAGGGGGAGATGGAGATGGAGCGGGGGGGGGAAAGATGAAGATGGAGCGAGGGGGAGATGGAGATGGAGCGGGGGAGATGGAGCGGGGAGGGAGATGGAGTGGGTGGGGGCAGGGGAGATGGAGTCAGGGAGTGGGGGAGAAGTAGATGGTGTGGGGGAGATGGTGCGGTCGGGGGGGAGATAGAGATGGAGTGGGGGGAAGAAATGGGGAGGTGCGAGGAGATGGAGTGGGGGAGATGGAGCTGGGGGGAGATGGAAATGGAGCAGGGAACATGGATTGGGGGGAGCTGGAACAGGGGCGAGGGGGGATGGAGTTGGAGTGGGGGGGGAGAGATGGAGATGGAGCGGGGGGGAGATGGAGATGGAGCGGGGGGAGGTGGAGATGGAGCGGGGGGGAGATGGAGATGGAGCGGGGGGAGGGGGAGATGGAGATGGAGCGGGGGGAGGTGGAGATGAAGCGAGGGGAGGTGGAGATGGAGCGGGGGGGAGATGGAGCAGGTGTGGTGGAGAGATGGAGTGGGTTGAGGTGGGGGTAGAGGGGGAGGTGGAGTATGTGGAGGAGGAGATGGAATGGGGGGAGATGGAGATGTAGCGAGGGGGAGATGGAGATGGAGCGGGGGGGAGATGGAGATGTAGCGAGAGGGAGATGGAGCAGGTGTGCTGGAGAGATGGAGTGGGCGGAGGGGGAGGTGGAGTGGATGGAGTGGGTGGGGGAGGAGATGGAGCGGGGGGGGGGAGATGGAGCAGGTTGGGGGGAGATGGAGTGGGAGGTGGAGATTGAGCGAGTGAGGAGGAGATGGAGCGGGGGGTGGAGATGGAGTGGGTTGGGGGGAGATGGAGCAAGAGTCGGAGTGTTGCGGGGTGGGGGTGTTGCGGTAGCCTGCTGCCCCCCATAACTTACAGAATTTCAGTCCTGCTAGGTAGTGAGAGTGCTTCTCAATTGTTTTAATAGATCCTAAAGGGCAAGTGATTTTTTGGAAAATTATAATTTATGTCCTATAAGCTTTTAAATTGCTTTAAAATGTCTAGTGCTATTGTAAACTTGTGTCAACTGTATTTATAGATGACAATCAAAATATAAGTTGAGTATGTGTATAGTCAGCTTCTTAATTTCTTTAAAGCATTTTCTTGTCTTCTCTCATAGCTGGCAGCATTGGAGAGACAGATCTTTGATTTCCTGGGTTACCAGTGGGCTCCCATTCTGGCCAACTTCCTTCACATAATTGTTATCATACTGGGCCTATTTGGAACAATTCAGTACAGGCCTCGCTACATCGTAGTGGTAAGTTATCAACTCACACCTTTGCATTAAAGGAAACCAAATGCTGGACTCACTTTCTAGCAAATCATGTAACCATGAATATAACAATTATCTAGAAAAATTTTGTGTTTGATTTTCACTGATAAATGATGTCGCACTTTCTTGCTTTTCCTGTTCTCCAAATACTGCACACTACTTCCAGGCCAAGATGGTGGCCAAGGCAGCCTGTTCCCAGATCTCAGCCAGTGACTCTACAATTGAGTGTAAAACTGGTCCATAGTGAATCCCCCACAGATTTTCTTTGCTCTCTGTAGGGAAGCACATGATCTCCACCTGTCACCTCTATCCAACTGGGATCAGTAATCTGGTGAGTCAGTGCTCCAGTGCTCTACAATTCTGTGGTAAAATGGGTTGCAGTGCCAACATACTAAATTGCCATGCTATTCAAAACTACAGTAACGAATAGTGGTAACATCCTAATAGTGCTAACTGGAATCAGGCTGTACAAGGGATACGATATACAGTATTGGTTTGTTATTAACTATCAGTGGATGTATACATACTGATGGAATGGGCTCCACCTGAACCCGAATGGGACCTTAGTCCTAGCGGAAAGGATAAATGGGACGGTGCATAAGAATTTAAACTCGTAAGATGGAGGAAAAGCTTAAAGATAAAAGAAACAAGCGATCAGACCAGTAAAGGTCAGACCAGGGTAAGGAATAAAGATAACATAAACAGTCAAGGAACAAATACAGTTATAAAACAGAAGTACAAAAGGACTGTTAAAAACAAAGTAAAAGGAACAACTATTAAAGATGAATTAAACTGCCTGTACATCAATGTTCACAGTGTCCAAAATAAAACAGGGGAACTGGAGGCAATAATCTGTAGTGAGGAACCAGATGTAGTAGGAATAACTAAAACATGGCTACATAAAGAACAGGACTGGCAACTAAATATTGCAGGTTATAACATAATCAGAAAGCATAGGGAGGGAAGAAGCGGGTGGAGTAGCTGTACTAATGAGGAATAACATAATGGCAGTACAGAAAAGGGACATAACTAACAGAAGGATAGAAACAGAATCTATATGGATTGAAATAAAAGAGAAGACGGGATCGATCACGCTAATAGAGGTATACTACAGACTACCTAATAGTGGAAAGGAGGTGGAGGAAGAAATATGTAAGCAAATATGTGAAATGAGTAAAGGACATGGAATAATAATCATGGAAGATTTTAACTATCCACAAATAAACTGGTAAGAAGAGGTAGTTAAAGAGGTACAGGTAATGGAGTTTTTACAATGTGTGCAGGACTCCTTTCTTACCAGGATGTAAAAAGCCCAACAAGAGAGGAAGCTTTGCTGGATCTGGTAATGGGAAATGAACCAGAACAGATAAGAGAAATAAACGTAGGGGAATATCTAGGCAATAGTGATCATAACATAATAAGATTTAAGATAAAGATTGAGAAGGACATAAGTAAGACAAAGACCAAAGTAATAAATTGGAAGAAAAGCTGATTTTCAGGGGATGAGAATGGAACTAGGGAAAATAAACTGGAACAATTTACTGATAAATAAAGAAATAGAACAGCAGTGGGAAACATTTAAAACAGTAATCAGTAGAGTCCAGGAGAAATATATCCCACTACAAAGCAAGGACAAACTAACCAGTAATGATACACCATGGATGAATAAAGAAATAAGGACAAAATTGAAACTAAAGAAAAAGGTATACTCTAAGTACATAAACAACAAAGGAGAGGATGAAAAAAGGAAATATGAAAAGGTTAGAAAGGAATGTAAAAAACAATTAGGAAGGCAAAGGGAAACTACAAAATTAAATTATCATGGAATATAAAAAGAAATAGTAAAGTATTCTACAGACACATAAATAACAGAAGAAAAACTAGGATAGGGATAGGGCCATTAAGGAATGCACACGATAAGCTCACAGGTAACGACAACGAAATGGCAGCAACATTAAATAATTACTTTGCCTCAGTATTTACCAAGGAGACTAACAAGGTGGGCATGACATTAGAAGAAGAGATCAAAAAAGATATAAAGAAATTTAAGATAGAAAGGGGGGAGATAATTGATAAACTAATTAAACTTAGATAGGATAAAACCCCTGGTCCGGATGGATTACATCCACGCACATTAAAAGAAGTTAGGAAAGAGAAAGCAGAGGCACTATTACATATATATAAAAATTCATTAGAAAAGGGAATAGTGCCAGAGGACTGGCGGACAGCTAATGAGATTCCTATATTTAAAAAGGGAGATAGATCAAGTCCAGGGAACAATAGACTATAGATTATAGTTTAACGTCGGAGGTAGGAAAGATAATGAAATCCTTACTCAAAGATGTAATAGAAAAACGTCTAGAAACCGAAAATATAATAAAGAATAGTCAGCATGGATTTCAAAAGGGAAAGTTATGCTTGACCAACCTGATTGAATTCTTGGAAAAAGTAACAGAAAGGGTAGTGAAAGGTAATGTAATAGATGAAATCATAGAAAATTTACGGCACAGCAAGAGGCCATCCGGCCCATCGTGTCCGTGCCGGCGAAAAATGAGCCACCCAGCCTAATCCCACTTTCCAGCACTTGATCCATAGATTTGTAGGTTACGGCACTTTAGGTGCATATCCAGGTCCTTTTTAAATGAGAAGAGGGTTTCTGCCTCTACCATCCATTCAGGCAGTGAGTTCCAGACACCCACCACTCTCTGGGTGAAAAAATCTTTCCTCAGCTCCCGTTTAATCCTTTTACCAATCACTTTAAATCTATGCCCCTTGGTTATTGAGCTCTCTGCTAAGGGAAATAGGTCCTCCCTATCCACTCTATCTAGGCCCCTCATAATTTTGTACACCTCAATTAAATCACCCCTCAGCCTCCTCTGTTCCAAAGAAAACAACCCCAGCCTATCCAATCTTTCCTCATGGCTAAAATTCCAGTCCTGGCAACATCCTTGTAAATCTCCTCTATACCCTCTCTGGTGCAATTACATCCTGCCTGTAATGTGGTGACCAGAACTGTACACAGAACGCAAGCTGTGGCCTAACTATGTTTTATACAATTCTAGCATAACCTCCATGCTCTCATATTCTGTGCTTCAGCTAATAAAGGAAACTATCCCATATGCCTTCTTAACCACCTTATCTACCTGCCTTGATACCTTCAGGGATCTGTGGACATGCACTCCAAGGTCCCTCACTTCCTCTACATCTCTCAGTATCCTCCCATTTATTGTGTACTCCCTTCCTTTATTTGCCCTCCCCAAATGCATTACCTCACACTTCTCCGGATTGAATTCCATTTTGCCACTTTTCTAGCCACCTGACCAGTCCATTGATATCTTCCTGCAGTTTACAGCTTTCCTCCTCACTATCAACCACACAGCCAATTTTTGTATCATCTGCAAACTTCTAAATCATGCCCCCTACACTTAAGTCCAAATCATTAATATATACCACAAAAAGCAAGTGACCTAGTACTGAGCCCTGCACAACCCAACTGGAAATAGCCTTCCAGTCACAAAAACACCTGTCAACCATTACCCCTTTGCTTCCTGCCACTGAGCCAATTTTGAATCCAACTTGCCACTTTCCCTTGGACCCCATGGACTTGTACTTTTTTGACCAGTCTGCCATTTGGGACCTTGTCAAAAGCCTTTGCTAAAATCCATGTAGACTACATCAAATGCACTGCCCTCATCTACCTTCCTTGTTACATCCTCAAAAAATTCAATCAAGTTAATCAGACACGATCTTCCTTAAACAAATCTATACTGACTGTCTTTGATTACTCCGTGCCTTTCTAAGAGACGGTTTATCCTATCCCTCAGAATTGATTCCAATAATTTGCCCACCACCGAGGTTAGACTGATTGGCCTGTAATTACTTGGTCTATCCCTCTCTCCCTTTTTAAACAACTGTACAACATTGGCAGTCCTTCAATCTTCTGGCACCATGCTTGTATCCAGGGAGGATTGGAAAATGATAGTATATTTGTATTTTCAAAAGGCCTTCGATAAGGTATGGCATAATAGACTCATAACTAAGGTCAGAGTATATGGAGTCAGGGGACAAATAGCAGAATGGGTAGCAATAAAAACAGAAAATGCTGGTAAAGCTCAGCAAGTCAGGCAGCATCAGTGGAGAAAGAAACAGAGTTAATGTTTCAGGTCGAAGACCTTTCATCAGAACTGGAAGATGTTAAAAGAGTTAAAGTTTTTGAGCAAGTACAGAGCCAGGGAAGGGGGTGGAGGGAGGGGAGAGGAGGAAGGAACAAAAGGGAAGGTCTGTGATAGGGTGGAGGGCACGAGTGATTAAATGACAAAAGGGATGATGGTGCAAATCAAGGCGGGTGGTAATGGGACAGGTTAAGAAACAAATGATTGATCAGGAGTAGCTGTAAATGGCAGCAGCAGAACCATTACCAGCACTAGCAGACCGACAAAATGGGAGCAGTGGTTATGATCTGAAGTTATTGAAATCAATATTGAGTCCAGAAGGTTGTAAAGTGCCTAAACGAAAGATGAGTGCTGTTCCTCGAGCTTCCGTTGAGCTTCATTGGAACAGTGTAAGAGGCCGAGTTCAGAGAGGTCAGAGTAGGAGTGGGAATGGGAATTAAAATGGCAAACGACCGGCAGGTCAGGGTCACGCTTGCGGACAGAGCAGAGGTGTTCAGCAAAGTGATCACCCAGTCTGCGTTTGGTCTCCCCAGTGTAGAGGAGACCGCATTGTGTGCAGCAGATACGGTATTCTAAATTGAAAGAAGTACAAGTAAACCACTGCCTCACCTGGAAGGAGTGTTTGGGACCCTGGACGGTGGGAAGGGAGGAGAAGTTATGTTAAACTTGTATAGAACCTTGGTTAGACCACACTTGGACTACTGTGAACAGTTCTGGTCTCCATATTATAAAAAGGATATAGAGGCACTGGAGAAGGTGCAAGAAAGATTTATTAGGATGATACCAGAACTGAGAGGTTCTGGTATCATCCTACTAAAGGAAAGATTGAGCAGGCTGGGGCTCTTTTCTCTGCAAAAGAGAAGACTGAGGGGTGACCTGATTGAGGTCTTTAAGATTATGAAAGGGTTTGATAGGGTAGACGTAGAGAAGATGTTTCTACTTGCAGGGGAGACCAGAACTAGGGGCCATAAATACAAGATAATCACTAATAAATTCAATAGAGAATTCAGGAGAAACTTTTTTACCCAGAGAATGGTTAGAATGTGGAACTCACTACCACAAGGAGTAGTTGAGGCGACTAGCACAGATACATTTAAGGGGAAGCTAGATAAACACATGAGGGAGAAAGGAATAGAAGGATATGTTGATAGGGTTAGATGAAGTAAAGAAGGAGGAGGCTCGTGTGGAGCATAAACATCGGCATGGACCTGTTGGGCTGAATGGCCTGTTTCTGTGCTGTACATTCTATGTAATATAAGAGAGGTCAAAGTCAAGTAAAGTTATTTAGTGTTATTGATTTTGTTCTGAAGCCAACAGAATGCTGAACCATAGAGCTAAAATGTGGAGCACAAGTCAAATTAAGTCATGCTTAAAGTGGTTAGCACTCTGATTAGACCACATCTTGAATATCGTGTCCAGTTCTTGTCACAGAGACACAAAGGGACATTCAGACCCTGGAGAATATCACAGCCTGATCTCTGGTGTGGGAAGACAATTTGAGAACCTTGGGTACTATCATCCTTGAAAAGCAAAATAATATATGGTATAGATAATGATGGATTTGGAAGATTGCTTCTAACTAAACCAAGACAGTAGGTCAGGTTTAAACTACTAAAAGACAAATTTAGCACTGATGTCAGGAAGTCAATATTCCATTAACATGTCATAAATCTGATCTCAGCTGGCGAAGCAGTTGGGACACTACAATTAGCCTCAGTGTCCTTGAGTTAGGAAGGAGCAAAAACTTCCTGCTCATTTTTGCTATTGAGTGTTTTGCTGGAAATTGTATGTGCAATGTAGAAATAGGGCGAGTGCGGAGTGGGCTCAGCTATGAGATCCTCCACAGTCGAATTCCCTGCTAATACTTTCTGTGGGTTAAATTCAAGAGCGTCCATTTTTGGGCGTCCCCCCATTGCAGCAATAATCTCCCGTGTGTAAATGGTAAGCTTTGAGGAGACCCGGATATTGGGCCTCAGACCTCATCATAATGAAGATGGCGCTGTGAGAGGAGCTAGTTACTCCAAGTTTGGGCCACTGCGCCAGGTACTTGAAATTGGGATTGGGTGCTTCAGAGTCGGCATCGGAAGACCGGGAGGGAAGATCGAGGGCTGCGGTAGAGCGGTAGCATGGTCGGGAGAGAGGGCTCAAGGTTCGGGTGGCTGGGGGGTCGGGAGGAAGATCGGGAGGCATGGTTGTCAGAGGCCAGAGATCTCGGGACCTGGCTATCTCAGGACAAACCAAAATTGCAGCAAGGACCTGAGGCAGGTGCTAGGCCCCTTATTTGCGTATGCTAATGACCTAATGCCTGCTTCAGGCATGGATAAAAGATGCTGCTGGTTTGTCCTTACCTACTATGGCGGGCGGTGCACTTCCAGTCAGAAATGAGTGCACGCTTCCTGTCCCCCATTTTGGGACCATAGGAGGCCGTGTAGCGCCTAAAAACCTGACATCACGTGAACCAATTTAACCCCCTCTGTCTTGTTCACTCATGAAGAATGTCACTTGGACAATATACTGGAAGGCAGCCAGTGGTGGTGGAATATTACCCAGCTTTCAAGAGGAAAAGGGAGAAATATCAAAAAAACCTTAAACAGCAACTGACATAAACAATACCAAGCCCAATTTGTTTGTGATTTGGACCATTCCCATTGTATTTCCATTAGAAAGAATGCACAGGAGGTTGGCATTGAATTGTATGTTTAAAAATCACTTATTCTACTTGTGTTTGGTGATTTTTTTTGCACTTTTTATGGTAAAGGTTGTTAGTGCTGGGAAAAGGATGCAATTAGTGAATCCTACATTTCCAGATCAGGTAGAACACAGGACAGATGTAGAGTACGGCTATTTTTATTCTGCCACTATAAATTGAACACCAGAAAACCAACCCCCACTTCAGCTGTGCGAACTTTCCATGTTCCACAACAGTGTTCCTTATGGTTACACTGAATAATATTGTAACTTTGTGCTAAATTATGAGTATTTTGTACTACGGATTTAATTGGTTGAGACTGCCCAAATTAATTTCATTTAGGATACATACAGGTTAAATAGGGATGGTTTCTTCGTAATTAATCTGAATTCAAACTTAGGTCCCTGAAGTAAAAGGGCATTGTATTAAACCACTACACAACTTACTCTCCAAAATCAATTATTAATATGTTACAGATTTTATTTCTTCCTTTTAGTTGTTAATCTTCCCTCTATCTGTTGAAAGAAAAATTCAGTTCCATCTCCCTCCACCCCCACCACCCGCTCCCATGGTGCTAGCACCCTCTATGCCAGTGCACCGTGTTTAATTATTCCTGCTGTTGCCATCAGTCTTCTCTCTGTATTGACCACCCACCCATCACTGCTCCCTACTTCTGCCTGCTTGGTGTTTCTGTGGCTTTCAGCCCTTGCTGGTCAACTTCTCCAGGATCCATTCTGGGGCTATTCTTACCTCGGGCTTTCTCACCCATTGGTCCACCCCCATCAGTTGGCAGCTGCACCAATGGCCCTTGTCTCTGCCTCTCCTTAAACTGGAGCTGGCTCTCAACTGTTAGCCTGCTCTGGGTCAACGCTGTTCTCCGCTTCCACTAACCACTAGTAGGTTGTCCTCACCAATGCTGCTGCTGCCGCTGGTTGGCCGTCTCACCCCCCTTCTTAAACCTGCTGCTGCCTCAGCTAATTCTGGCCAGCACTGTCTTCACTACTGTTAGCTTTACAAAGTTCCAGTGACTAATGGTGTCCCACAAGGATCTGTGCTGGGGCCTCAACTATTCGCTATATTTATTAATGACTTAGATAACATAATAGAGAGCCACATATCCAAGCTTGATAATGACGCAAAGATAGGTGGCATAGAAAGTAGTGCAGACGGGAGCGTAAAATTACAAAGAGACATTGGTGGATTAAGTGAGTGGGCAGATGGTTTAGAACGCAGGTAAGTTTGAAGTCATCCATTTCGGACCAAAAAAGCACAGATCCAAGTAGTTTTTAAATGATGAAAAGCTAGGAACAGTAGAGGTCCAAAGAGATTTAAGAGTCCATGCACACAGATCAATAAAATTCTAATTTAGTGTAACCTGAAAATTTGGATATACAACTCTCTGTTTCTTCATTCAAGTCATTAATAAACATAGTGAAAAGTTGAGGCCCCAGAACAGATCCCTGGGGAACATTACTGTCACATCTTGCCAATCTGAGTAAATAGCTTTTATCCCCATATTGCCATTTATAGCTTTCTTACTTTAGTCAGTGGCAGTTAACAGTCAATCAGCTGAAAGTGGGTCCCTGACTAGGTGTTAATTATTGTGGCTGGACGTTGACTGACCAGTTGTAGCTAGTGAATTTCTGAAGGGTATGTATTAGAGGGATATCTGCTTAAGCATGGAGCTTCGTGAGAGTTGGGTGAATCTGATAAACGGAGTTACGACGGGAATTTGGTGAGAATGGAAATTGGGTGCAGAGGGGGAAGGAGATGCTAAGTAATTTAAACCAAGGGGCAACAGTAAATATATAAATGATCAGAGTAATTAATTAGATCTAAGGGGACAAAATTAAAATTACCTATGTAGAGGATACCAACTTTAAAGGGATCCAAATTGCATTAAAAAAGTCTGGTATACATAAATAGCCTTGTAAATTTTTTCACTTCAAGTAATTATCCAATTCTCTTTTGGAAGTTACTATTGAAACTGCTTCTACCGCCCGTTCAAGCAGTGCATTCCAGATTATACCAACTCACTGAGTAAAAATACTCCAGTTGTGGCCGAACCAGTGTTTTATAAAGGTTCAATATAACTTCCTTGCTTTTGTACTCTATGCCTCTATTTATAAAGCCCAGGACCCTGTTTGCTTTTTTAACTGCTTTCTCAACCTGTCCTGCCACCTTCAAAGATTTGTGCATATATACCCCCAGGTCTCTCTGTTCCTGCACCTCCTTTAGAATTGTACCATTTAGTTTATATTGCCTCTCCTCATTCTTCCCCTTACACTGCTGACCAACAGTCAGTCACATTCTCCCCTTTCTGTACCTGTGCTTTCCTCTTTAAATTTGTATCCCCTGGTTTCTGACCCTTCTGCCACTAGAAACAGCTTCTCCATGTTTACTCTATCAAAACTCTTCATGATTTTGAACACATGTGTCAAATCTCCTCTTAACCTTCTCTGCTCTAAGAACAATTCCAGCTTTTCTAGTCTCTCCACATAATTGAAGTCCCTCATCCCTGGTATTATTCTAGTAAATCTCCTCTGCACCCTCTATAGGCCATCACATCCTTCCTAAAGTGTGGTGTCCAGAATTGAACACAATACTCCAGCTAAGGCCTACCAAATGTTTTGTAAAGGTTTAACATAGCTTCCTTGCTTTTGTACTCTATGCCTCTATTAATAAAGCCAAGGATCCCAAATACCTAGCCTTCTCAACTTGTCCTGCCACCTTCAAAAGATTTGTGTACATACAGTACATCCACTGGAGTTTTTTGTCCAGTTCTGGGCACTGCACTTTAGGAAAGATGTGAAGGCCTTAGAGGGGGTGCAGAAGAGATTTACTAGAATGATTCCAGGGATGTGGGACTTTAGTTACGTGGATAGACTGGAGAAGCTGGGGTTGTTCTCCTTGGAACAGAGACAGCTGCAAGGAGATTTGATAGAGGTAGTCAAAATCATGAAACATAGAAACATCGAAAATAGGAGCAGGAGTAGGCCATTCAGTCCTTCGAGCCTGCTCCGCCATTCAGTATGATCACGGCTGATCCTCTATCTCAATACCATATTCCCGATCTCTCCCCATACCCCTTGATGCCTTCTCTGCCTAGAAATCTATCCATCTCCTTCTTAAATATATTCAGTGAATGGCCTCCACAGCCTTCTGTGGTAGAGAATTCTACAGGTTCACCACCCTGAGTGAAGAGATTTCTCCTCATCTCAGTCCTAAATGTCTTCCCTCGTATCCTGAGTGTGTGACCCCCTCATTCTGGACCCCCCCAGCCAGGGGAAACATCATCCCTGCATCCAGTCTGGCTAGCCCTGTCAGAATTTTATACGTTTCAATGAGATCCCTTCTCATTCTTCTAAACGCTAGTGAATACAGGCCGAGTCGACCCAATCTCTCCTCATATGACAGTCCTGCCATTCCAGGAATCAGTCTGGTGAACCTTCGCTGCACTCCCTCTATGGCAAGTATAACCTTTCTTCGGTAAGGTGACCAAAACTGCACACAACACTCCAGGTGTGGTCTCACCAAGGCCCTGTATAACTGCAGTAAGACATCCTTGTTCCGGTACTCAAATCCTCTTGCAATGAATTGTAAACAATTTTACAACACCAAGTTATAGTCCAGCAATTTTATTTTAAATTCACAAGCTTTCGGAGACTTCCTCCTTCCTCAGGTAAATGTTCAGGATCTCCTTGAAGCCTACGCATTTATACATATAGAACAATACATGGTGTTTACAGACTGTCCCTGCAACTGCCCGTTGCCAAGGCAATCACCGTGTTCAGACAGAGAGGTGTCACCTGCAGAACCCCCGAATACACATTCAACAAAAAAACAAACAGGAAAAAAAAAACAGAGAAGAAAAACAGAGAGAGGCAGAAACATCCGGAAGGCAGAGAGAGCCAGCAAATGACCCATTATATTAAAAACAGATAACATTTGTTCGCTGGTGGGGTAACGTGTAGCGTGACATGAACCCAAGATCCCGGTTGAGGCCGTCCTCATGGGTGCGGAACTTGGCTATCAATTTCTGCTCGACGATTTTGCGTTGTCGTGTGTCTCGAAGGCCGCCTTGGAGTACGCTTACCCGAAGGTCGGTGGATGAATGTCCATGACTGCTGAAGTGTTCCCCGACTGGGAGGGAACCCTCCTGTTTGGCGATTGTTGCGCGGTGTCCGTTCATCCGTTGTCGCAGCGTCTGCATGGTCTCGCCAATGTACCATGCTCTGGGGCATCCTTTCCTGCAACGTATGAGGTAGACAACGTTGGCCGAGTCACAGGAGTATGAACCATGCACCTGGTGGGTGGTGTCCTCTCGTGTGATGGTGGTATCTGTGTCGATGATCTGGCATGTCTTGCAGAGGTTACCGTGGCAGGGTTGTGTGGCGTCGTGGACGCTGTTCTCTTGAAAGCTAGGTAATTTGCTGCGAACGATGGTCTGTTTGAGGTTGGGTGGCTGTTTAAAGGCGAGTAGTGGAGGTGTGGGGATGGCCATAGCGAGGTGTTTGTCCTCATTGATGACATGTTGAAGGCTGCGGAGAACATGGCGTAGTTTCTCCGCTCCGGGGAAGTACTGGACGACAAAGGGTACTCTGTTGGTTGCGTCCCGTGTTAGTCTCCTGAGGAGGTCTATGCGATTTTTTGCTGTGGCCCGTCGGAACTGTCGATCGATGAGTCGAGCGTCATATCCCGTTCTTACTAGGGCGTCTTTCAGTGTCTGTAGGTGTCCATCCCGTTCCTCCTCGTCTGAGCAGACCCTGTGTATTCGCAGGACCTGTCCATAGGGGATGGCCTCTTTGACGTGGTTAGGGTGGAAGCTGGAAAAGTGGAGCATCGTGAGGTTGTCCGTGGGCTTGCGGTAGAGTGAGGTGCTGAGGTGCCCGTCTTTGATGGAGATTCGTGTGTCCAAGAAAGAAACTGATTCTGAGGAGTAGTCCATGGTGAGCTTGATGGTGGGATGGAACTTGTTGATGTTATCGTGTAGTCTCTTTAGTGATTCCTTGCCGTGGGTCCATAGAAAGAAAATGTCGTCGATGTATCTGGTGTATAGTGTTGGTTGGAGGTCTTGTGCAGTGAAGAAGTCCTGCTCGAACTTGTGCATGAAAATGTTGGCGTATTGGGGTGCGAATTTGGTCCCCATGGCTGTTCCGTGTGTTTGGGTAAAGAACTGGTTATCGAAGGTGAAGACATTGTGATCCAGGATGAAGCGGATGAGTTGTAGGATGGCTTCCGGAGATTGGCTGTTGTTGGTGTTGAGTATTGATGCTGTCGCAGCGATGCCGTCATCGTGGGGGATACTGGTGTATAGTGCCGAGACGTCCATCGTGGTGAGAAGTGTTCCTGGTTCAACTGGTCCGTGGGTACTGAGTTTTTGTAGGAAGTCTGTAGTGTCGCGACAGAAGCTGGGGGTTCCCTGTACGATGGGTTTCAGGATGCCCTCGATGTATCCAGAGAGGTTCTCACACAGGGTTCCGTTGCCTGATACGATGGGACGTCCGGGTGTGCTGGCTTTGTGTATCTTTGGGAGGCAGTAGAAGTCTCCCACGCGTGGATTATGTGGGATGAGAGTGCGTAGGATGTTTTGAAGGTCTGGATCGAAGGTCTTGATCAGTTTGTTGAGCTGGTGGGTGTGTTCTTTGGTCGGATCTGCGGGTAACCGTCTGTAGTGTTCCTGGTTGTCCAGTTGTCGGTATGCTTCTTTGCAATAGTCTGTTCTGTTCTGTATGACTATGGCTCCTCCTTTGTCCGCTGGTTTGATGACGATGTTGCGGTTGGTCTTGAGAGCGTTGATGGCGTTGCGTTGTGCTCGGGTGACATTCTGGACTGTCTTCTGAGTGCGGCTGATGAATCTGGCATTGACGCATTTCCTGACAGCTTGAGCATACATGTCCAGCTGAGGGCAGCGACCCTCCGGAGGAGTCCAGTTTGACTCTTTCCTCTTCGGTTGCTGTACCGCGGATCCCTCTGTCTGCTGTTCCGGATCGTCGATTGTCTCATTGGGTTCGCTGCTGAAATCTTGGGGTTTGTGGTAGAATTCCCGGAGCCTCATTCTCCTGACGAATTCCTCTGTGTCCGCCGCGAGACTAGTGGGGTCCATTTTGGTAGTGGGGCAGAAATTGAGCCCTCGGCTGAGAACTTCGATTTCGTCTGGTTGAAGGGTGTGGTCGGATAAATTGACAATAGACTTCCCTGTGGTTGCAACCGTGGTACCAGGGGAAGCTTGGTCGTTGCTGGTGGTGATGCCGAGTTTCTCAAGCTTCCTGCTCTTGGTTTTCATGTAGGCAGCGTAGTTCCGTTGCCTCGTCTGTTTGGCGGTATAACGTAGCTGGTCTGCTGTGTCCTGAGTACAGGTTGAGAGTATGGACTCTACCGCAAGCCCACGGACAACCTCACGATGCTCCACTTTTCCAGCTTCCACCCTAACCACGTCAAAGAGGCCATCCCCTATGGACAGGCCCTGCGAATACACAGGGTCTGCTCAGACGAGGAGGAACGCGATGGACACCTACAGACGCTGAAAGACGCCCTAGTAAGAACGGGATATGACGCTCGACTCATCGATCGACAGTTCCGACGGGCCACAGCAAAAAATCGCATAGACCTCCTCAGGAGACTAACACGGGACGCAACCAACAGAGTACCCTTTGTCGTCCAGTACTTCCCCGGAGCGGAGAAACTACGCCATGTTCTCCGCAGCCTTCAACATGTCATCAATGAGGACAAACACCTCGCTATGGCCATCCCCACACCTCCACTACTCGCCTTTAAACAGCCACCCAACCTCAAACAGACCATCGTTCGCAGCAAATTACCTAGCTTTCAAGAGAACAGCGTCCACGACGCCACACAACCCTGCCACGGTAACCTCTGCAAGACATGCCAGATCATCGACACAGATACCACCATCACACGAGAGGACACCACCCACCAGGTGCATGGTTCATACTCCTGTGACTCGGCCAACGTTGTCTACCTCATACGTTGCAGGAAAGGATGCCCCAGAGCATGGTACATTGGCGAGACCATGCAGACGCTGCGACAACGGATGAACGGACACCGCGCAACAATCGCCAAACAGGAGGGTTCCCTCCCAGTCGGGGAACACTTCAGCAGTCATGGACATTCATCCACCGACCTTCGGGTAAGCGTACTCCAAGGCGGCCTTCGAGACACACGACAACGCAAAATCGTCGAGCAGAAATTGATAGCCAAGTTCCGCACCCATGAGGACGGCCTCAACCGGGATCTTGGGTTCATGTCACGCTACACGTTACCCCACCAGCGAACAAATGTTATCTGTTTTTAATATAATGGGTCATTTGCTGGCTCTCTCTGCCTTCCGGATGTTTCTGCCTCTCTCTGTTTTTCTTCTCTGTTTTTTTTTTCCTGTTTGTTTTTTTGTTGAATGTGTATTCGGGGGTTCTGCAGGTGACACCTCTCTGTCTGAACACGGTGATTGCCTTGGCAACGGGCAGTTGCAGGGACAGTCTGTAAACACCATGTATTGTTCTATATGTATAAATGCGTAGGCTTCAAGGAGATCCTGAACATTTACCTGAGGAAGGAGGAAGTCTCCGAAAGCTTGTGAATTTAAAATAAAATTGCTGGACTATAACTTGGTGTTGTAAAATTGTTTACAATTGTCAACCCCAGTCCATCACCGGCATCTCCACATCTTGCAATGAAGGCCAACATACCATTTGCCTTCCTAACTGCTCGCTGCACCTGCATGTTTGCTTTCAGTGACTGGTGTACAAGGATACCCAGGTTCCTTTGTACATCAACATTTCCCAATCTATCACAATTTAACTAATACTCTGCCTTTCTGTTTTTCCTTCTGAAGTGGATAACTTCACATTTATCCACGTTATATTGCATCTGCCGTGTATTTGCACACTCACTCAACTTGTCTAAATCGCCTTGAAGCCTCTTTGCATCCTCCTCACAACTCAAAATCCCACCTAGTTTTGTGTCACCAGCAAACTTGGAAATATTACATTTGGTTCCTCATCCAAATCATTAATATATATTGTGAATAGCTGGGGCCCAAGCACTGATCCCTGCGGTACCACACTAGTCACTGCCTGCCACCCCGAAAAAGACCCATTTATTTCTACTCTCTGTTTCCTGTCTGTTAACCAATTTTCAATCCATGCCAGTATATTACCCCCAATCCCATGTGCTTTAATTTTGCACACTAACCTCTTACGTGGGACTTTATCAAAGGCCTTCTGAAAATCCAAATACACCACATCCACTGGTTCTCCCTTATCTATTCTACCAGCGACATCCTCAAAAAACTCCAGTAGGTTTGTCAAACATGATTTACCTTTCATAAATCCATGTTGACTTTGTCTAATCCTGTTGATATTTTCTTAGTGTCCTGTTATCACATCCTTTATAATAGACTCTACCATTTTCCCGACTACTGATGTTAGGCTAACCGATCTGCAGTTCCCTGTTTTCTCTCTCGCTCCTTTTTTAAATAGTGGGGTTACATTTGCCACCCTCTAATCTGCAGGAACTGTTCCATAATCTATAGAATTTTGGAAGATGACAACTAATGCATCCACTATTTCCATGGCTACCTCTTTTAGTACTCTAGGATGCAGATTATCAGTCCCTGGGGATTTATCGGCTCCCCATTAATTTCTCCAGCACTATTTTTTTACTAATACTAATTTCCTTTAATTCCTCCTTCTCACTAGACCCTTGGTTCCCCAGGATTTCTGGGAAGTTATTTGTGTTCTCTTCCGTGAAGACAGAACCAAAGTATTTGTTTAAGTGCTCTGCCATTTCTTTGTTCCCCATTATAAATTCTCCCGTTTCTGACTGTAAGGGACCTACATTTGTCTTCACTAATCTTTTTCTTTTTACATACTTGTAGAAGCTTTTACAGTCCACTTTTATGTTCCTTGCAAGTTTACTCTCATACTCTATTTTTCTGCTCTTAACAAATCTCTTGGCCCTTTTTTGCTGAATTCTAAACTGCTCCCAATCCTCAGGCTTGCTACTTTTTCTGGCAACTTTATGTAACTCCTCTTTGGATTTAGTACTGTCCTTAATTTATTTTGTTAGCCATGGTTGGGCCGTTTTTCCTTTTGTGTTTTTGTGCCAGAAAGGAATGTATAACTGTTGCAATTCATGCATTCGTTCCTTAAATGTTAGCCATTGCCTATCCACCGTCATGCCTTTTTAATGAAACTTCCCAATCTATCATAGCCAACTCACTCCTCATACCTTCGTAGTTTCCTTTGTTTAGATTTAGGACCCTAGTTTCGGATTGGACGACTTCACTTTCATGATAGAAGAATTCTATCATGTTATGGTCACTCTTCCCAAAAGGACCCCGCACAACAAGATTATTAATTAACCTCTTCTCGTTGCACAATACCCAATCTAGGATAGCCTGTTCCCTAGTTGGCCCCTCAACGTACTGGTCTAAAAAACCATCTCGTACACACTCCAGGAATTCATCCTCCACAATATTATTGCTAATTTGGTTTGGTCAGTCTATATGTAGATTAAAGTCACCCATGATTCCTGTAGTACCCTTGTTACATGCATCTCTAAGTTCCTGTTTGATGCCATCCCCTACATTACCAGTACTGTTTGGAGACAACTCCCACCAGTGTTTTCTGCCCCTTGGTGCTTCTTAACTCCACCCAGACTGATTCTACATCTTGATTTTCTGAGCCAATATCCTTTCTCACTATTGCTCTGATTTCATCTTGTACTAACAACGCCACCCCACCTCTTTTTCCTTTTTGCCTGTCCTTCCTAAATATCGAATACCCTTGGATATTCAGCTCCCAGCCTTGGTCACCCTGCAGCCATGTCTCCGTAATCGCAATTAT
Source organism: Heptranchias perlo (assembly GCF_035084215.1). Taxonomy (NCBI): domain Eukaryota; kingdom Metazoa; phylum Chordata; class Chondrichthyes; order Hexanchiformes; family Hexanchidae; genus Heptranchias; species Heptranchias perlo. The sequence continues at coordinate 70,941,245 of NC_090327.1, forward strand.
ATCGTATCCATTTACATCTATTTGCTCTGTTAATTCCTCTACTTTATTACGAATGCTTCGTGCATTCAGATACAGTGCCTTTAGATTTGTCTTTTTGACATTTTTAGACATCTTAACTTTTTTTTTGTACTATGGCCCTATTTGTCTTATTTCCATTTTTTCTTAGCCAGACCCTATTTGTTAGTGCACTCTTTTGTTTGTATGCTCTGTCCCTTCCTGACACAATCTGGTTATCTTTACCCCAATCACTTTCCTGTACTACACTTTCCTTGTCTCTTTAGCATTCTAGATTTCTCTCCACTGGGAGCCTCCGCGCCACCCCCCCCCCCCGCCCCCCTTATTTAGTTTAAAGCCCTATCTACCTCCCTAGTTATTTGATTTGCTAGAACTCTGGTCCCAGCATGGTTCAGGTGTAGTCCGTCCCAATGGAATAGCTCCCTCTTTCCCCAGTACTGGTGCCAGTGCCTCACGAATCGAAACCCACTTCTCCCACACCAATCTTCGAGCCATGCATTCATCTCCCTGGTCCTATTGACCATATGCCAATTTGCTCGTGGCTCAGGTAATAATCCAGAGATTATTACCTTTGTGGTTCTGCTTTTTAATTTAGTCCCTAGCTGCTCAAACTCTCTCAGCAGAACCTTTTTCTTGGACCTACCTATGTTGTTGGTACCTACATGGACCCATGAAGGGGCAAGACAGAGTAGATAGAGAGAAACTGTTCCCATTGGCGGAAGGGTCAAGAACCAGAGGACATAGATTTAAGGTGATTGACAAAAGAACCAAAGGTGACATGAGGAAAATCTTATTTACACAACGAGTGGTTATGATCTCTAATGCACTGCCCGAGGGGGTGGTGGAGGCAGATTCAATCATGGCCTTCAAAAGGGAACTGGATAAGTACTTGAAAGGAAAAAAATTTGCAGGGCTATGGGGATAGGGCGGGGGAGTGGGACTAGCTGGATTGGTCTTACATAGAGCCAACGCGGTCTCAATGGGCCAAATGGCCTCCTTCTGTGCTGTAACCTTTCCATGATTCTAAACACCCCTAGGTCTCTCTGTTCCTGCACTCCCTTTAAAATTGTACCATTTAGTTTATATTGCCACTCCTCACTCTTCCTACCAAAATGTATCACTTCACAATTTACTGTGTTAAATTTCATCTGCCATATGTCTGCCCATTTCACCAGTCTGTCTATGTCCTCCTGAAGTCTGTTACTGTCCTCCACATTGTTCACTACATTTCCAAATTTCATGTCATCTGCAAACTTTGAAATTTGCAGGCAAATTGCAGAAAGATGCAAGAACTTTAGAGTAGTGATAATGGGTGATTTCAATTATCCTAATATAGACTGGAAAAATAATAGTGTAAAGGGCAAAGATGGGGAGGAATTCCTGAAATATGTACAAGAGAATTTTCTTGATCACTGTGTTTCCAGCCTAACGCGGAAGGAAGCAGTGCTGGATATAGTTCTGGGGAATGAAGTGGGGCCAGTGGAGCATGTTTCAGTGGGAGAACATTTGGGAAACAGTGATCACAATATCATTAGGTTTAGAATAATTATGGAAAAAGGCAAGAAAAAAATCAAAGGTGAAAATACTCAACTGGAGGGGGGCTAAATTCACTGAGTTGAAAAGGGATTAGGCCCAGGTGGATTGGAATCAAAGATTGACAGGTAAATCAGTAAAAGAGCAATGAGAGGCCTGCAAAGGAGAGATAGTTCAGGTGCAGACTAGACACATTCCCATGAGAGGGAAAGGAAGGGCATCCAAACCTAGAGCTCACTGGATGACTAAATATATAGAGATTTAAATGAAACAGAAAAAGGAGGCTTATAATAAATGTTGGTTTCATAATTCAGTACAGAACCAAGTTGAATACAAAAAGTGCAGGGAAAAACTGTCAAAGGAAATAAGAGGGGCAAAGAGAATATAAGAGAATAGATTAGTGGCTAACATAAAAAGGAACCCAGAAGTCTTTTATAAACATATAAATAGTAAAAGAGAAGTCAAAGGAAGGGTGGGGCCGATTAGGAACCAAAAAGGAGATTTTCCTGTGGAGGTAGACGGCATGACTGAGGTACTAATTGAATACTTAGCATCTGTCTTCACTAAAGAAGAGGATATCGCCAATGTCACAGTAAAGGAGGAGGTAGTAGAGAAATTGGATAGGATAAAAATAGATAAAGAGCAGGTACTAAAAAGGTTGGCAGCGCTCAAAGTAGAAAAGTCACCCGATCCGAATGGGAAATTGCGGAGGCTTTGGCCACAATCTTCCAACCCTCCTTAGGTATGGGAGTGGTGCCAGCGGACTAGGACTGCAAATGTTACACCCCTGTTCAAAAAAGGGGAGAGGGATAAACCTGGTAACTACAGGTCAGTCAGCCTAACATCGGTGGGGGGAAATCTTTTCGGGATATTAATCTGGGACAAAATTAATTGTCACTTGGAAAAATATGGGTTAATAAATGAAAGCCAGCATGGATTTGTTAAAGGCAAATCGTGTTTGACTATATTGATTGAGTTCCTCGATGAAGTAATGGAAAGGGTTGATGAGGGTAGTACGGTTGATGTTGTGTATATGGACTTTCAAAAGGAGTTTGGTAAAGTACCACATAATAGACTTGTTAGCAAAATTGAAGCCCATGGGATTAAAGGGGCAGTAGCAGCATGGATAAGAAATTGGCTCAGGGAGAGAAACCAGAGAGTTCTGGTGAATGGTTGTTTTTCAGACTGGAGGGAAGTATATAGTGGTGTTTCCCAGACATCGGTGTTGGGACCACTGCTCCTTTTGATATAAATTCATGACCTGGACTTGGGTATACAGGGCATAATTTCAAAGTTTGCAGATGACATGAAATTTGGAAATGTAGTAAACAGTGAGGAGGATAGTGACAGATTTCAGGAGGACATAGACAGACTGATGAAATGGGCAGACACATGGCAGATGAAATTTAACGCAGAGCAGTGTGAGTTGATTCATTTTGGTAGGAAGAATGATGAGAGGCAATATAAGCTAAATGATACAATTTTGAAGGGGGTGCAGGAACAGAGACACCTGGGGTTTATGTACACTAGTCTTTGAAGGTGGCAGGACAAGTTGAGAAGGCGTACGGCATCCTTGGCTTTATAAATAGAGGCATAGAGTAAAAGAACAAGGAGGTTATGCTAAACCTTTACAAAACATTGGTTAGACCCCAGCTGGAGTATTATGTCCAATTCTGGGCACCACACTTTAGGAAGGATGTCAAGGCCTTAGAGGGGGAGCAGAGGAGATTTTCTAGAATGGTACCAGAGATGAAAGACTTCAGTTATGTGGGGAGACTGGAGAATGTTCTCCTTAGAGCAGAGAAGGTTAAGGGGAGATTTGATAGAGGTGTTCAAAATCATGAAGGGGTTTGATAGATTAAATAAGGAGAAACTGTGTCAAGTGGCAGAAGGGTCAGCAACCAGAGGACACAAATTTACGGAAATTGGCAAAAGAATCAGAGGTGACATGAGGGAAAAAAAATGTATGCAGCGAGTTGTTATGATCTGGAATGAACTGCCTGAAAGGATGGTGGAAGCAGATTCAAAATAACTTTCAAAAAGGGAATTGGATAAGTACTTGAAGTGGAAGTACTTCAAGGTTTAATTAGCATTAACCCTTTCTTTTCCTAGCATTCAGTCTTCCTACTGACTTCATTGAGGAGTATTTCTCCCACAGAGTAAAGGTGGTAATGGAAAGGTAAAGTGGTAGGCGACTCAATGGAAATTAAAGTGGGGGGGGAGCACAAATGCTGGGGGAAGGGGATGGAAAATCAGCCATTGGTGTCTCCTTTCCCCACTATATCACATCACCTGCAACCTGAAAGGAAAGAAGAAGAGAATAAAAAGACAAAGAGAGAAGCAGAAAGGACAGAGAGAGAAACAAAAGAAGAGTTGGAAGAGAGAAACAGAAGCAGGAGAGGCAGAGAGAGACATAAACAGCAGAAAAACAAGAGAAACAGCAACACAAAAACCAAAGAGACAGATAACAGAAAGACGATATTCTCCGACTTATCGTGCAATGTCATGGGAGAACCACAAGTATGTTAAAAAGAAAGGAGAAACTAAAAATAATTCCCAAAATGTTTATGGTTAGTTTAAATAAAATGGTAAAAATCTTTCTGGCTTTCCATCCAAATCCTTACCTGTCGAGAACCCGACTGAAGCAGAGCTTTGGCATGTAGCTCCAAGGGGTACAGAAAATAACTCTGGATTCACCATATGTGTGATTCAGTTCACTGAGTAAATTTGGTGCACTCCACTGGTAAGATTCTTATTTAAATGAGTTGATATATAAGCATGAATAAGTACTGATAGGAATGAGGGACTGGCCCTCGATTGTCAAATGGCGGCGGGATGGCAGCGGGAGGAAGGGGGGGGCGGGTCAATGGGCGCGTGGCAAACCCGGATAATAAAATCTTACCGTTCCCCACGTGATCACGAGGTCATTGAAGCTCATTAATCTTGTTTCCGGGTTTTGCATTGGCAGCTAGCCTGAGTGACAGGCTGGCTGCCACCAGGAGCTGCATCGCCGAGGGTGGAGGGGGTGGGTTGTGCTGAGAAAGAAAGAGAGACGTCATCGGGCGCTGGAACAGAGAGTGGGGGGGGACAAAGATGGAGGGGCACAAAGATTGTGGGGGGACATCGGACATCGGTGGTGAGACATCGGAACAGAGATATTGGGGGGGGGTGAGACATCAGACGTTGGAGCAGGGGATGCAGGTGAGCTCGTTTGAAAGGTAGGTTTATTTTTTTTTAACTTTGTGAAATGTTATTTTATTTGATTTATTTAGTTTATTCTTTCCTGATCCGGCCCCTCACGGTTTCATCAGGCGTGAATCGGGAGCCGTGGGGTACATTTGTTTCTTTAAATATCGTTCCGCCAGCTTTAATTGCTGGCGGGACTTCTGGGTTCCAGAACCTCGCACGCACACAGATGCACCTGTGTGAGACGTGGAAGTCGGCGGGTTGGAGCCGGGTTCCTTACCCGCTCCGGATTTTACCGAATTTCGCTGCCCCCATGCCCCCAACACACATGGACTTTCATTTGAAAATCAAGCCCCAGGGGTCTTGGAGGTGAGAGCCAGGGCATACAATGTTGACAGACTGGCTGACTGAGCAGCTTTTAGTTTGGAGAGTTATGGGATTCCCATGTCAATTTCAAACAGTCTCACCCATCATCCACTACATTAGTGTATCAGTTTCTAAGTCATTTCATCTTTCCTCTTCTTTACAGTACTATTATGATTAATAAAGTAGCTCGATATAATTATTGCTTTTGCCACTATTTGAATATACAAAAATATAGATGGATGTCAAAGATCCTAGTGGCACTATTCGAAGAAGAACCGAGGGTGCTCCAAGTGTATTGGCCAATTTTCTTGCCCCAACCAACACCACCCAAGATTAACTGATCACTCATCTCATTTGCTGTTTGTGGGATCTTGCTGTGCATAGACTGGCAGCTGCATTTGTCCACATAACCGTGTCTACATTTCAAATGGAGTCATTGGATGTTACGTGCTTTGGGATGTCCTGAAGGTGTGATAAGATGCTATATAAATACAAGTTTGTTCTTTCTTTAAAAAATCTTGAGCCATATTTTCCTCTTTTTATAAAATGGGTTAATAACCTTTTTTTAAACAGATTTTAATGACTACAAATTAAAATACCAATTTTGCTGTAACTAATTTTGAGCAGTCCCTTCCCCTCCAATTTTGTTAGCCGGAACATCGAAAACTGCCAATTATGAATCACCTGTAATAAGAACATAAGAACATAAGAACATAAGAAATTGGAGCAGGAGTAGGCCAATCGGCCCCTCGAGCCTGCTCCGCCATTCAATAAGATCATGGCTGATCTGATCCCAACCACAAATCTAAAGAACACAAGAAGTCGGAGCAGGACCCGGCCACATAGCCCCTGGGCCCTCTCCGCCACCCACAGGGCATTGACCGATCCGAACTCAGCTTCATGTCCAATTTCCTGCCCGCTCCCCATAACCCCTAATTCCCTTTACTTCTAGGAAACTGTCTATTTCTGTTTTAAATTTATCTAATGATGTAGCTTCCACAGCTTCCTGGGGCAGCAAATTCCACAGACCTACCACCCTCTGAGTGAAGAAGTTTCTCCTCATCTCAGTTTTGAAAGAGCAGCCCCTTATTCTAAGATTATGCCCCCTAGTTCTAGTTTCACCCATCTTTGGGAACATCCTTACTGCATCCACCCGATCAAGACCCTTCACAATCTTATATGTTTCAATAAGATCGCCTCTCATTCTTCTGAACTCCAATGAGTAGAGTCCCAATCTACTCAACCTCTCCTCATATGTCCGCCCCCTCATCCCCGGGATTAACCGAGTGAACCTTCTTTGTACTGCCTCGAGAGCAAGTATGTCTTTTCCTAAGTATGGAGACCAAAACTGTATGCAGTATTCCAGGTGCGGTCTCACCAATACCTTATATAACTGCAGCAATACCTCCTTGTTTTTATATTCTATCCCCCTAGCAATAAAAGCCAACATTCCGTTGGCTTTCTTGATCACCTGCTGCACCTGCATACCAACTTTTTGATTTTCTTGCACTAGGACCCCCAGATCCCTTTGTACTGCAGTACTTTCCAGTCTCTCGCCATTAAGAAAATAACTTGCTCTCTGATTTTTCCTGCCAAAGTGCATAACCTCACATTTTCCAATATTATATTGCATCTGCCAAATCTCCGCCCACTCACCCAGCCTGTCTATATCCCCTTGCAGGTTTTTTATGTCCTCCTCACTCTCTACTTTCCCTCCCATCTTTGTATCATCTGCAAATTTTGATATGTTGCACTCGGTCCCCTCCTCCAAATCGTTAATATAGATTGTAAAGAGTTGGGGACCCAGCACCGACCCCTGTGGAACACCACTGGTTACTGGTTGCCAGTCCGAAAATGAACCATTTATCCCAACTCTCTGCTTCCTGTTTGATAACCAATCCTCCACCCATGCCAGAATATTACCCCCAATCCCGTGATTTTTTATCTTAAGTAATAATCTTTTATGTGGCACCTTGTCGAATGCCTTCTGGAAGTCTAAATACACTACGTCCACTGGTTCCCCTTTATCCACCCTATACGTTATATCCTCGAAGAACTCAAGCAAATTTGTCAGACATGACTTCCCCTTCATAAAGCCATGCTGACTTTGTCCTATTAAATTATGCTTATCTAAATGTTCCGTTACTGTCTCCTTAATAATAGACTCCAAAATTTTACCCACCACAGATGTTAAGCTAACTGGCCTATAATTTCCAGCCTTCTGCCTACTACCCTTTTTAAATAACGGTGTTACATTAGCAGTTTTCCAATCTGCCGGGACCTCTCCTGAGTCCAGGGAATTTTGGAAAACTATCACCAAAGCATCCACAATCCCTACTGCCACTTCCCTCAAGACCCTAGGATGGAAGCCATCAGGTCCAGGGGATTTATCCGCCTTGAGTCCCATTATTTTACTGAGTACCATCTCTTGAGTGATTTTAATCGTATTTAGCTCCTCCCCCCCGAGAGTCCCCTGTTTGTCCAGTGTTGGGATATTCTTAGTGTCCTCTACTGTAAAGACTGAAACAAAATATTTGTTCAGCATTTTTGCCATCTCCATGTTTCCCACCATTAATTTCCCGGTCTCATCCTCTAAGGGACCTATGTTTGCCTTAGCCACCCTTTTTCTTTTTATATAACTATAGAAACTCTTGCTATCTGTTTTTATATTTTTTGCTAATTTCTTTTCATAATCTAACTTCCCTTTCTTAATCAATCCTTTAGTTACTTTTTGCTGTCTTTTGAAGAATTCCCAATCTTCTATCCTCCCACTAAGTTTGGCTACCTTATATGTCCTTGTTTTTAGTCGGATACTATCCTTGATTTCTTTACTTAGCCACGGGTGGCTGTCATTTCTTTTACACCCTTTTTTCCTCAGTGGAATATATTTATTTTGAAAGTTGTAAAATAACTCCCTAAATGAACACCACTGCTCATGTACCGTCTTACCCTTTAATCTATTTTCCCAGTCCACTTTAATCAATTCCGCTCTCATACCATCATAGTCTCCTTTATTCAAGCTCAGTACGCTCTTTTCTCAAGCAGTTAGTGAGAGAGGAAGTGTTAAGGGGATTAGTATCTTTGAAAGTAGATAAATCACCAGGGCCGGATGAAATGTATCCCAGGCTGTTAAAAGAAGCAATGGAGGAAATAAAGGAGGCTCTGACCATCATTTTCCAATCCTTACTGGATACAGGCGTAGTGCCAGAGGATTAGAGGACTGCTAACATTGTACCATTGTTTAAAAAGGGAGCGAGGGATAGACTGAGTAATTATAGGCCAGTCAGTCTAACCTCAGTGGTGGGCAAATTATTGGAATCAATTCTGAGGGACAGGATAAACCGTCACTTAGAAAGGCACGGAGTAATCAAGGACAATCAGCATGGATTTGTTAAGGGAAGATCGTGTCTGACTAACTTGAATATTTTGAGGAGGTAACAAGGAGGGTCGATGAGGATTGATGTAATCTACATGGATTTTAGCAAGGCTTTTGATAAGATCCCAATAGCAGACTGGTCAAAAAAGTACAAGCCCATGGAATCCAACAGAGAGTGGCAAGTTGGATCCAAAATTGGCTCAGTGGCAGGAAGCAAAGGGTAATGGTCGACGGGTGTTTTTGTGACTGGAAGGCTGTTTCGAGTGGGGTTCCGCAGGGCTCAGTACTTGCTTTTTGTGGTATAAATGATTTGGACTTAAATGTAGGGGCATGATTAAGAAATTTGCAGATGATACAAAAATTGGCCGTGTGGTTGATAGTGAGGAGAAAAGCTGTAGACTGCAGGAAGATATCAATGGACTGGTCAGGTGGGTAGAAAAGTGGCAAATGGAATTCAATCCAGAGAAGTGTGAGGTAATGCATTTGGGGAAGGCAAACAAAGCAAAGGAGTACACAATAAATGGGAGGATACTGAAAGTGTAGAGGAAGTGAGGGACCTTGGAGTGCATGTCCACAGATCCCTGAAGGTAGCAGGACAGGTAGATAAGGTGGTGAAGAAGGCATATGGAATACTTTCCTTTATTAGCTGAGGCATAGAATGTAAGAGCAGGGATGTTATGCTGGAACTGTATAAGACACTGGTTAGGCCACAACTTGCGTACTGCGTGCAGTTCTGGTCACCACATTACCGGAAGGATGTGATTGCACTAGAGAGGGTACAGAGGAGATTTACAAGGATGTTGCCAGGTCTGGAGAATTTTAACTATGAGGAAAGATTGAATAGGCTGGGGTTGTTTTCTTTGGAACAGAGGAGGCTGAGGGGTGATTTAATTGAGGTGTATAAGATTATAAGGGGCCTCGATAGAGTAGATAGGAAGGATCTATTTCCCTTAGGCAGAGAGGTTAATAACCAAGGGGAATAGATTTAAAGTGATTTTTAGAAGGATTAAAGGGGTGCTGAAGAAAATATTTTCACCCAGAGGGTGGTGGAGGTCTGGAACTCACTGCCTGAAAGGGTGGTAGAAGCAGAAACCCTCAACTCATTTAAAACGTACTTGGATGTGCACCTGAAGTGCCGTGATCTACAAGGCAACGGATCAATTGCTGGAAAGTGGGATTAGGCTGGGCGGCTCATTTTCGGCCAGCGCGGACATGATGGGCCGAATGGCCTCCTTCTGTGCCATAAATTTTCTATGATTCTGTGATGAATTACTTAACTGGTCTAACTGGTGACCATGTCATTAATCCACCTCTGAAACATGCAAAACTTAATGGCACAATGAATTGTGAAAAAAGCCTGTGTCAGTCCATAATGTGTCATTGAAAAGCTGGTTGATCTTTTTGGTGCGGTGGGAAACCCACTAGATTGCTATGAAGAAAAAGAGCTAGGCACTGCATCACAGAGCTTGACTCCCATGAGAAGCTGGAAGGAAGTCTGGAACAAGTGACTAGGAAAGGAGGCACTTCTCATGAGTGTGAAAAGGGCAGAAGTGGTGCTATGGAAAACTTTCTCTGCACCTCAGTGGAGGCACAGGTTTGCCACGGGCTATGCTGATCTGCTTTTTGATTCTGACATGATAGTCAGCCAAGAAATAGAGGATGCCAGATGCATGAATGGGTGTATCAGTCACTTGCTTCTTTGCAGAGTATGTGCAAACATTTGGTACACAGCTGGGCAGTGTTGTGCAGACTGCTATTGAACAGTATATAGCATCGATAGCATCTCCAGAGGAGACCTCAGACATGTAAACTATGAGGACCGACGCAGCATCTTTCACACATGACTCCACTGATGCTGTTTAAGTATTCAGGCCCACTTTAAATGATATGATAATGGACAGCTTCAACACACTTGGAAGAAGATTCCAGAGAATCATGAGTGGGGGATGCAGAGACCTTTCAGCAGTGCTTTCAAGAGAATAGTGATCAACATGGAGACTTGGCTAGAAGCAAATGAACAGGTAAGGATAGGGTGATGGAGCACTTGGACAAATATGAGCTGATCAGAGAGTCAGCTTGGATTTGTGAAGGGTACGTCATGTCTGACCAATCTAGTTGAGTTTTTTTGAGGAGGTCACCAACATGGTGGATAAGGGAATGTCTATGGATGTTGTCTATATGGATTTCTAGAAGGCATTAGATAAGGTTCCGCAAAGAGATTATTAGCAAAAATAAAAGTGGACAGAATTGGAGGCAAACTTGCGACATGGGTCGGAAATTATTTGGTAGGTAAGTGACAGAGAGTAAGGGATAATGGGTTTGTACTCTGATTGGCGGGATGTGACAAGTGGTGTTCTCCAGCTATCTGTACTGGGGCCACAGCTTTTTACCATATTTATCAATGATTTCGATGAAGGAATAGAGAGTTGAATATCCAAGTTTGCAGATGACACTGAGTTGGGAGGCACAGAAAGTAGTGCAGATAGAAATGTCATATCTTTCAATGAGTTCATGACTTCTCCTGCTGCTTTTGTGTTCTGCTGCTGCTTTTAAAGTACCTATGTAAGGAATCTTACAACACCAGGTTATAGTCCAACAGTTTTATTTGTAAAATGTCCCATCTGGTATTTTCATAGAGCACGGAGAACTAAGTGATCTGAAGCATGCACCTGAAAAGCACAACTCGGTAGAGCATCAACTCACCTGACGAAGGAGAAAGCCTCCGAAAGCTTGTGATTTTCAAATAAAACTGTTGGACCCAGAACCTGGTGTTGTAAGATTCCTTACATTTGTCCACCCCAGTCCATCACCGGCATCTCCACATCATGGCTACTATCGACACCTTTAAAGTACCTATCAGCATGCAAAATGACATTTGTGACCTTCCTTATGCAGAAGTGAACAGCAAACTGACTGATCTTTTCCAGTTCTCCCATTATTGCCTGGAAAGAGCCTACGGCAAAACAAGTAGAGCACTGTCACCACTTTTATTGATACTGGCAGTATGGTGCTGATGTTTCTGTTTGGTGATGGTCTGGTTCCTAGAAATGACACAATTCATCAGTTGTTGCCTTGATGAGGTAGAGACTCCTTACAATTGAGGGGGTAGAGGTACTGTTTCACCTGCAGTAGACACATTGCTTAGGTAGTAATGGATCCTGATGATTGTTCTCCTATTGCCGGGGTCAGATGGATAGGTTTGTTTATATATGCAAAATGTCCCATCTGGTATTTTCACAGAGCACGGAGAACTAAGTGATCTGAAGCGTGCACCTGAAAAGCACAACTCGGTAGAGCATCAATTATCACCACCCCCATATTGACCTGGCCCACTTCTGAGCAGTAGCACTGCTTCAAAGCTCCTTGAATCACCACTATCATTGCTGTGGCGTATGACAATGAGTTTCCCAGCAAATTTTGGCTTTGGATCGGGGAAAACAATGGTTGGTCTTATGGCGATCGTCGCCAATAACATTGTTGCAGCAAGTTCTGGGCCAGCAGAAATACAGATACCTTGCAACAAATGTTTAGTGCATGCCACACACCATATTGGTCCCTTCAGCGTCCATTTTTTGCCTGAAAAATGGGCACTGTGCAAACTAAGTTCTAGGCCAATGACTTCATTATAGGTGAGATTTATGTCCTAGACACTATAAATATACAGTTAATTCTGCAAGGAAAGATGTATTTATCCCAGAACGCTGAAAGAGGTTAGGGGAGAGAGCTGTGAGGCACTGACAGTCATTACGAGAGAGTCTGTGGGCACTTGGGAGGCATCATTAGATTGGAAACAGGGTAATGTGGTGCCCATATTCAAAAAGAGCGACAAAACAGACACAAGCAACTATAGACTCATTAGTCTTACTCCTATTCAGTCTAAAATAATGGAATTGAATATCCAAAGTAAACTTGAGGATCATCTGTTCAACAGTAACCTAGTTAACAGTAGTCCACATGGATTCAGAAGAGGACAATCCTGCCTGACCAACCTCCTCGACTTCTTTGAGGAAGTGACTGTGGTAGTATTTGAAAGTAATGAGCAACTCAAACAAGGAAGACTCCTGGCTCTAATGCAGCGAGTGACTCACCTCCTGACTCCCCAAAGCCTTTCCACTATCTACAAGGCACAAGTCAGGAGTGTGATGGAATACTCTCCACTTGCCTGGATGAGTGCAGCTCCAACAACACTCAAGAAGCTCGACACCATCCAAGATAAAGCAGCCCGCTTGACTGGCACCCCATCCACCACCCTAAACATTCACTCCTTTCACCACCGGCGCACTGTGGCTGCAGTGTGCACCATCCACAGGATGCACTGCAGCAACTCGCCAAGGCTTCTTCGACAGCACCTCCCAAACCCGCGACCTCTACCACCTAGAAGGACAAGGGCAGCAGGCGCATGGGAACAACACCACCTGCACGTTCCCCTCCAAGTCACACACCATCCCGACTTGGAAATGTATCGCCGTTCCTTCATTGTCGCTGGGTCAAAATCCTGGAACTCCCTTCCTAACAGCATTGTGGGAGAACCGTCACCACACGGACTGCAGCGGTTCAAGAAGGCGGCTCACCACCACCTTCTCGAGGGCAATTAGGGATGGGCAATAAATGCCGGCCTTGCCAGCGACGCCCACATCCCGTGAACGAATAAAAAAAAAGTTGCAGATGTAGGTAATGGGATGTCTGAATTGCTCGTGGCTTGCCAGGGCTTAGTAGCTTACACTACTACTTCCAGTTAGGAAGACCCTTAGGAGTTTGGCATTAACACCAGGATTTCACAAATCACTTTGAACATATACACCATATGCACTCAAACACTATAAAATTATTTTGGCATTAATATATCTTATTCTTTCAGTTATTATGCACAACAGAAAATTTTAGTTGTCCAAAAGTAAAACTAACACAACACATGTAGTTCTTTGCAAAAACTTAAAGTCCTGTTCTGTGATTCTAAACATAACCAATGAAAACAGTAATGACCATTACTGAACTCATAGGAAGAAATGGGCAATGAGACCCTTGTATACCTGTCTTCTCAGTTGCAGTGGCTGCTTTGATGTTGGTAGCTGCTCTTCCTGGTCTGTCATGGCCTATCATGACAAAACGTTGTCATTCAAGTGCATAGTGAGGCCTTTGTCCACAGCAATATTGTGCAGCATGAAACATTCTGTTATAATTGCCATTTTTCACTAGAGCAATTTGTAGAACCCTTCTAACTTGTCCAAGCATCTGTAATGTTGCTTTAACAACCCAAATGTCTTCTTAATCCTTGGTTTGTCCATGGGTGTCATTGTATCTGTGTTTTGTTGTGATACGGGATTGTGAAGAGTTGTCATCAGCCATGGTTGCACTGCAAAACTTATACCTCCCAGATGTCAACCCTCTACTCTTCCTTCTCCTGCAAAGGGATATTTCAGTTTGTCAGAATTAAAGCATCATGGCCTAGAAATTGGGCCATGTAGCGCCTGTTTTTCAGGCACTACGCGACCTACTAAGGCCCCAAAATGGCAGCCAGGAAGCGAGTGTACACTTCCAGCTGGAAGTGGTGCGATTGTCGTATGTTGCGTAAGGACAAATAAAAGGCATCCTTTACCCGCGCCTGAAGCATATGCAAATAAGGGGCCTTGCGTCTGCTTGAGGTCCCCGCTCCAACATTGGTTTGCTCTGAGGCAGCCAGCACCATTGCCGGCTGCACTCGGACTGCCTGCTAAGTCAAGATGAAGGTAAGTAACTTACCTGAATGTGGAGCTGGGAGGAGCAAAAGTGCAGGTGTGCTCCTCCCGACGACACATTAAAGGATCCAATCGCTGCTCCCAAGCGCCCCCCCCCCCACCAATTGTCGCTGTCCCGACCCCTGATTGCGTTCTTCTACCAGCCACGACCCCCAATCATGGAACCCCTCTCCTGAATTTCTAGGACCATGAGTACTTGCCATGCATTGACAGGCATTGTTTTTTGTTTGGGGTCACATATTATTTGCACTTTATTTGCCATCATTATTTATACTATTGATTTATTTTTTATTCGTTCATGAGATGTGGGCATCGCTGGCAAGGCCAGCATTTATTGCCCATCCCTAATTGCCCTTGAGAAGGTGGTGGTGAGCCTCCTTCTTGAACCGCTGCAGTCCGTGTGGTGAAGGTTCTCCCACAGTGCTGTTAGGAAGGGAGTTCCAGAATTTTGACCCAGCGACGATGTCGGAACGGCGATATATTTCCAAGTCGGGATGGTGTGTGACTTGGAGGGGAACGTGCAGGTGGTGTTGTTCTCATGAGCCTGCTGCCCTTGTCCTTCTAGGTGGTAGAGGTCGCGGGTTTGGGAGGTGCTGTTGAAGGAATCTTGGCGAGTTGCTGCAGTGCATCCTGTAGATGGTACACACTGCAGCCATGGTGCACCGGTGGTAAAGGGAGTGAAAGTTTAGGGTGGTGGATGGGGTGCCAATCAAGCGGACTGTTTGTCCTGGATGGTGTCGAGCTTCTTAAGTGCTGTTGGAGCTGCACTCCATCCAGGCAAGTGGAGAGTATTCCATCACACTCCTGACTTGTGCCTTTTAGATAGTGGAAAGGCTTGTTAGTAGGTGTACCAAAAGTTACACATATACAATCAATGATGCCCTTAACTTTGGGGAAGTGAGCAATCTGATGTAGCTGCCGGTGTCACGACTGAAGGATATTTAGATGGGTTTGTAGTGAAATAGGACTTCAGTTATCTGCTCAATGAAGCAGTGAACAGGACAACAGCTGATTCCTGAAAGATCCCTGTGGGTACTTTAGAAGGTCTCTGTGGTGTAAAAGTTGAAGGCAATGGTGACCTTCACTGCCACTAGCAGTACAGTGCATATGGTTGACTGTCCCTGTAGTTTTGTGGACCAGATGGTAC
Organism: Heptranchias perlo; assembly: GCF_035084215.1. Classification (NCBI taxonomy): domain Eukaryota; kingdom Metazoa; phylum Chordata; class Chondrichthyes; order Hexanchiformes; family Hexanchidae; genus Heptranchias; species Heptranchias perlo. The sequence continues at coordinate 70,956,603 of NC_090327.1, forward strand.
AGAAACAGAACAGACTCCCTAGTGATCATGAGCTGATCATCATGCACTGCTCTCCGTGCTTTGTGGCAGTAGATCTTCTGCTTAGGGCACTTTGTTCAGTGAGTCATGCAGCACCTATGCCCTCTTGTACTCTGGCTGCCCCCTCCTTCTATTTCTGCTCAGTGAATAAATACTTGACACCATCACTGCACCAATGCTGTGGGATTAATAACTTCATTGTACTATTCACTTCAGCAACAAGAAGGTGACACAGGATGCCAGAAAAGGAGTTAACTTTTTCAAGACGTTTGTCAAAGAAAAAAATTGTGTTCAGCTGCTAAGATTGAACTACAGGAAGGCCATTCTCACCAAAAATTGAATTGAGGCAGAAGATTAAATCCTCCAGCTCTTCCCATGCAGACCCTGCAGGATGTGGGGAAACACCTCCATAAATCTGGTAAGCACTTCATCGTTTTTGTATGCCTACTAATGAAACTGTAGAACAAAAGTGTTGATAGTATTTCAAAGGTAGTAAGTGTAGGCCATACAAACTGATACTACTTAGAATTAACTGTCACTTGTTTCTCAATGTATAAATGTGTTTATCAGTGAGGGTGAAAAGATTGTAAACATGGACAATAACTTCATCATTTTCTTCTGTTCACAGATGCACCTGGACCTTCTAGATTGGGCACAAGACACCAATAACTATTACTAGCACTACTGCACCACCAAGACATTTTGCCGGCGCGGACATGATGGGCCGAAGGGCCTCTATCCGTGCTGTATAACTCTATGACTCTATGACTGGGGAAAGTACTCCCTAATCTGAGAATTTCTGCTTCCCTAGTTTCAGTGGGACCCTGCATTAGAGTGGAGGTAGATGCCCATCAGTGAGATGAGGCATATCAGCCTCCGGAAGGGTGCAAGTGGCCCTATAACTTCCTGGCCTGAACACCCGAAGATTGCGTAATTTTTTTCACCTTAAAAATTACAAAGGCAGAAAGACCATTTCTCCTGTTTTTTTTGGGGGTGGGGTGGGGAAGCAGAACCAAACATCCCCAACAGACACAGTAAGCACCAGAGTTTACAGCCTGCAAAAAAAAACCCTGCAGGCAACACAGACACCCACTTAGCCCACATTTACCAATAGGGTTAGCACTGCAGGGCACCAGCAGGCATAATCCTAGTGTAGCTGTCAAAATTGCAGCCTGTGCAATTTTGGGACTTTTGTGTTTAAGTCCATGACAAGGCTTGAACTTACACCCTTTTGACTCAGAGGCAAGCTTACTACCAACTGAACCAAGCTGATACTTTTAGACTGTAATGCAACATTTACATTTATCAAGAAAGGTTTCTTCAAAATTCACTAATGGAATGGAATCCTGCACTGGAGGGGGAATATCCTGTTGATGCAATAATACTCTTGCCTTAAAGGCATGCTCAATTTCTTTATTTACATTATCTTTCTTTTGTTTCTACTGTCTGCTGTGCCTGCAAGGGTTTCTCCAATTCACCATCTTCAATGGGTGATGCTAATTTCACTGTGCTAATCACGTGCAGAAGATTTAATCACTATATGTGATGAAGTTAGCTGTTCTGGTGATTCCAATTTCAGTTTTTGGCGGTGCAAAATGTCTTGGTGGTGCAGGAGTGCTAGTAATAGTTATTGGTGTCTTGTCCCCAATCTAGAAGGTCCAGGTGCATCTGTGAACAGAAGAAAATGATGAAGTTATTGTCCATGTTTACAATCTTTTCACCCTCACTGATAAACACATTTATACATTGAGAAACAAGTAACAGTTAATTCTCAGTAGTATCAGTTTGTATGGCCTACACTTACTACCTTTGAAATACTATCAACACTTTTGTTCTACAGTTTCATTAGTAGGCATACAAAAATGATGAAGTGCTTACCAGATTTATGGAGGTGTTTCCCCACATCCTGCAGGGTCTGCATGGGAAGAGCTGGAGGATTTAATCTTCTGCCTCAATTCAATTTTTGGTGAGAATGGCCTTCCTGTAGTTCAATCTTAGCAGCTGAACACAATTTTTTTCTTTGACAAACGTCTTGAAAAAGTTAACTCCTTTTCTGGCATCCTGTGTCACCTTCTTGTTGCTGAAGTGAATAGTACAATGAAGTTATTAATCCCACAGCATTGGTGCAGTGATGGTGTCAAGTATTTATTCACTGAGCAGAAATAGAAGGAGGGGGCAGCCAGAGTCCTGCCTCCTCTGATACAGGGGACCATGTTTGGGGCAGACAGAGGTTCTGCCTTAAATAAGGCTTTGCAGGACTTCTTTGAAAGGATGGGAAGGAAATGTGCTGGAAGGCCAGTGCAATTCTAGAGCCATAATCTAAGCTGGCATTTCAGTGCATTACTGAAGAGGTGCTGCATTATTGGAAGTGCTGTCTTTTGAATGAGAGGTTAAACCAAGGGCCTACTCAAGTGGATGTAAAAGATCCCATGGCATGCAGAGAGTTTTCCCAGTGTTTGAACCATTGTTCTTTTATAACCAATACTCTCAAAAACAGATCATCTGGTCTTTCATTAATTTGTTGTTGGTAGGATCTTCCTTTATACAAATTGACTGCTGTGCCTGTCTGCATAACAACAACGACTGCACTTCAAAAGTAATCCATTGGTTGTAAAATGCTACGGCTGTGATGAGGCTGAGACACTATACAAATGCAAGTTTGTTCCTTCTTAAGGAGGAAAACTCAAGCCCATGTGGTGAGTGGCAAACACCATGAATTTACTCGGGTGTTTTCCTGTTCGGCCACCGTATCTTCGGCAGAAGATAGATAGGTAGAAACCTCGGATACACCTCGTAAACTGAAGTTATGGTGACCGATCGGAAGAACCCCTGCAGAAATTCCTGGTGATAGTGTGTGCTCTAACGGAAGGATTTGCTGACTTCAGAGAGGCGTTAAGTGTAAATTTGTCAGAGAAGCCGCTCGGAATGGGTTTAGTCAGCTTAACGCTTGCTGAGCAAACTACAGTGGAACAAACCTTGGGAAGAATGTAGGAAGATGGGAGAATCATGTCAGTGACTTTCTTTTGGCGACGCCTAATTCAAGTATTATAACCAGAGAATCAAATGAAGTGGTCACTCAACTCTCCATCCTAGACATCTCTGTTCAATACATCTCTTTCCCTGAAGCACAGACATCAGAGAGTGCTGCTGCTATGTCCGTGACTCACAGCCCAGAAATTTAGCATCTATTTGTTGACATGACTCCTTCATCAATTGAAATTGTTAGACTGAGGAGAAGGGGTCACCAGGAGGTGTTTTGTGGGAACATGCAAAGCAAAGTGTGTGTCATCAATTGCAACCAGGATCTCAGGCAAGCCAACCCCCTGTAAAACTGCATGGCCCTATCTCACTGCCACCTTGCTGTGATGCCAAAGGTGCTGAATTTGTACGCTGTTCTGTAAAGAGCGCCACTAACCTGATGAATGCCCATACTGCAGCCTGGCTGGTATTGCACAGAATGCCCGTGGTTGCCTAAAATGAGTCTGTGCCATAAGGTTGAGGGTAGTCCTCTTCATCATAGCTACAGAGAGAACAGTAGGGGAAAATGAGTACAGCTGAAGGGTCTCTTACAGCTGCCCTGTTGCTTCTTTGGTAAAACACACTCTTCTTCGACACATGTCCTCATAAGGCCCTCAGATGACCTGTATTGTCTGTATGTTATATGGTGGGAGAGTAATACCCTGGTGGGCTGCTTCCATAAATCCATAAATGCTGTTGCTCCTCCTCCATGATCATGGCATACAAAGGTATGCTCATAGGGAATACCAGACCTGTTCCTGAGAAGTCCTCCCTGTAGGTAGGCAGGAGGCGATAATCTGCCTGTGGTTGTTGACGTGACTCCTTCATCAATTGGAATTGTTATACTGAGGAGAAGGGGGTTACCAGGAGGTGTTCTGTGGGAACATGCAAAGCCTGACCCTATCAGAAGCGAATGCAGGTATCTGTAGACAGAATGGCAAAACAAAAATGCTTTCAAAAGTGTTCCGAGCTGCAGAAATCTGTATTCAATATCTCCAGACCTTTATGTGTGAGGAACTCCTCACTTCTGCCTTGAACGTCTGATCCTAGCAGCTTGTTGTGCTCTATAGATTTCAGTCTAAGTTACTCAAGAGTGCATTAGGAGTATAAAAACAAAAATATAGGAGCTGCTGCAACATTGCCTTTCACTTTGACATATAAAAGTGGGGCCACTCTGGACTCAGCGGACAGATCATGGAAAGCTCAAAGTGCAAAGAAACTCGGAGAAGTGTCTTAATGGCAGAAATCGAGCAGAAATGGCTTCCAGCTGATTTTCTTGCCGAAACAAATGTCCCCGTACTGTTTATACATTGCTGATGTGCTGTAAACAGCGAGGAAGTTCATCCTCATAACGCTTTAATTGAGGCCCTTGCATAATAGCGTGTTCGTTACTCCTGCCAATATATGTCCTTACCCGGTCTGGCCTATATGTGACTCCAGTCTCACAGCAATGTGGTTGATTCTTAATTGCCCTCTGAAATGGCCCAGCAAGCCACTCAGTTGTAAAATCTCGCTAAAAAAAGTCATAATAAGAATAAAACCGGACGGACCACCCGGCATCGGACCACTAGGCACCGGACACGACAACGGCAAACCAAGCCCAGTCGACCCTGCAAAGTCCTCCTCACTAACATATGGGGACTTGTGCCAAAATTGGGAGAGCTATCCCACAGACTAGTCAAGCAACAGCTTGACATAGCCGTACTCACAGAATCATACCTTTCAGCAAATGTCCCAGACTCTTCCATCACCATCCCTGGGTATCATAGAATCATAGAATCATAGAAGTTACAACATGGAAACAGGCCCTTCGGCCCTACATGTCCTGTCCCACCAGCAGGACACACCGACCAGAGGTGGCGGTACAGTGATATACAGTCAGGAGGGAGTAGCCCTGGGAGTCCTCAACATTGACGCTGGACTCCATGAAATCTCATGGCATCAGGTCAAACATGGGCAAGGAAACTTCCTGCTGATTACCACCTACCGCCCTCCCTCAGCTGATGAATCAGTCCTCCTCCATGTTGAACACCACTTGGAGGAAGCACCACTACTGACCGAGCTGGCCGTGTCCTGAACGACATAGCTGCCAGACTGGGCCTGCGGCAGGTGGTGAGCGAACCAACACGAGGGAAAAACTTACTTGACCTCGTCCTCACCAATCTACCTGTCGCAAATGCATCTGTCCATGACAGTATTGGTAGGAGTGACCACCGCACAGTCCTCATGGAGACGAAGTCCGGTCTTCACACTGAGGATACTATCCAACGTGTTGTATGGCACTACCACCGTGCTAAATGGGATAGATTCAGAACAGATCTAGCAGCTCAAAACTGGGCATCCATGAGGTGCTGTGGGTCATCAGCAGCAGCAGAATTATATTCCAGCACAACCTGTAACCTCATGGCCCGGCATATTCCTCACCCTACCATTACCAACAAGCCAGGGGATCAACCCTGGTTCAATGAAGAGTGTAGAAGAGCATGACAGGAGCAGCACCAGGCGCACCTAAAAATGAGGTGCCAACCTGGTGAAGCTACAACTCAGGACTACATGCATGCTAAACAGCGGACGCAACATGCTATAGACAGAGCTAAGCGATTCCACAACTAACGGATCAGGTCAAAGCTCTGCGGTCCTGCCACATCCAGTCGTGAATGGTGGTGGACAATTAAACAACTAACGGGAGGAGGAGGGTCTGTAAACATCCCCATCCACAATGATGGCGGAGTCGAGCACGTGATTGCAAAAGACAAGGCTGAAGCGTTTGCAACCATCTTCAGCCAGAAGTGCCGAGTGCATGATCTATCTCGGCCACCTCCCAATATCCCCACCATCACAGAAGCCAGCCTTCAGCCAATTCGATTAACTCCGGGTGATATCAAGAAACGGCTGAGTGCGCGGGATACAGCAAAGGCTATGGGCCCCAACAACATCCCGGCTGTAGTGCTGAAGACTTGTGCTCCAGAACTAGCTGCGCCTCTAGCCAAACTGTTCCAGTACAGCTACAACACTGGCATCTACCTGACAATGTGTAAAATTGCCCAGGTAAGTCCTGTCCACAAGAAGCAGGACAAATCCAATCCGGCCAATTACTGCCCCATCAGTCTACTCTCAATCATCAGCAAAGTGATGGAAGGTGTCGTCGACAGTGCTATCAAGCGACACTTACTCACCAATAACCTGCTCACCGATGCTCAGTTTGGGTTCCGCCAGGACCACTCGGCTCCAGACCTCATTACAGCCTTGGTCCAAACATGGACAAAAGAGCTGAATTCCAGAGGTGAGGTGAGAGTGACTGCCCTTGACATCAAGGCAGCATTTGACCGAGTGTGGCACCAAGGAGCCCTAGTAAAATTGAAGTCAATGGGAATCAGGGGGAAAACTCTCCAGTGGCTGGAGTCATACCTAGTACAAAGGAAGATGGTAGTAGTTGTTGGAGGCCAATCATCTCAGCCCCAGGACATTGCTGCAGGAGTTCCTCAGGGCAGTGTCCTATGCCCAACCATCTTCAGCTGCTGCATCAATGACCTTCCCTCCAACATAAGGTCAGAAATGGGGATGTTCGTTGATGATTGCACAGTGTTCAGTTCCATTCGCAACCCCTCAAATAATGAAGCAGTCTGAGCCCGCATGCAGCAAGACCTGGACAACATCCAGGCTTGGGCTGATAAGTGGCAAGTAACATTCGCGCCAGACAAGTGCCAGGCAATGACCATCTCCAACAAGAGAGTGTCCAACTACCTCCCCTTGACATTCAACGGCATTACCATTGCCGAATCCCCCACCATCAACATCCTGGGGGTCACCATTGACCAGAAACTTAACTGGACCAGCCATATAAATACTGTGACTACAACAGCAGGTCAGAGGCTGGGTATTCTGTGGCGAGTGACTCACCTCCTGACTCCCCAAAGCCTTTCCACCGTCTACATGGCACATGTCAGGAGTGTGATGGAATACTCTCCACTTGCTTGGATGAGTGCAGCTCCAACAACACTCAAGAAGCTCGACACCATCCAGGACAAAGCAGCCCGCTTGATTGGCACCCCATCCACTACCCTAAACATTCACTCCCTTCACCACCGGCACATAGTGTGTACCATCCACAGGATGCACTGCAGCAACTCGCCAAGGCTTCATTGACAGCATCTCTCAAACCCATGACCTCTATCACTTAGAAGGACAAGAACAGCAGGCACATGGGAACAACACCACCTGCACGTTCCCCTCCAAGTCACACACCATCCCGACTTGGAAATATATCGCTGTTCCTTCATCGTCGCTGGGTCAAAATCCTGGAACTCCCTTCCTAACAGCACCGAGGGAGAACCTTCACCACACGGACTGCAGTGGTTAAAGATGGTGGCTCACCACCACCTTCTCAAGGTCAATTAGCGATGGACAATAAGTGCCGGCCTTGCCAGCGATGTCCACATCCCATGAACGAATAAAAAAAAATATGGTGGCGATTTAAACTTTTGGGTGGCCAACTGGTGGAACGTGTGGGGCACCCGTCCACGCCGGGAGTGTACAGGCCAGAGCCATTTTGAGGCCCAGGCCTTAGTGAAATAGAACCCCAGCGAGCTGCGGGTGCTATATGGTCCCGATGCTGCTCGTCAGATTTGGACTGGCGCAATATTGGGCTGCCTGGAGGCAGGATGGTAAAACTGGAGTGGTTGGGGGAGGTGGGTATGGGTTGGAGCAGCCTAGATTATTTTTGTGGGGACTAGAGCATTCCTGCTCCTCCTGGCCCCACATAATTAATTTAAAAGTTAACATTTTGGGGTCTCTTTTGCTGTACCACCAATAAACTTGGTCAGAGTGTGCACAATACGCACTCCACGCAGTTCTGTCCTAATATGGCACTCGGGATCCTATGTACGTCATAGGAATCCAATTTGTACATTAAAAGGGCCTACCACCTGAAACAGGCAGGTGCTTTGGCTGCCAAGCAGTAACCCTAAAATGATGACGACCGGAGTGTTGGCATTAACGGGGCTGTATGTCTACCGATTCCATTTTGAGGCCATTACCAGATTGTTAATGCCAATTTGGCCAAGTTAAATGGATTTGTGCCAAATATCTCTGCTATATTTTTTCATCTGATGCAAGCCAGAGACTCTGGTTGCTGCAATGATCTCACAGATGATTGTAAATCTTCGTTAATATCGTTCTCCAGCATCTCCTATCTCTATCCATTGGATAGCTGCCAATGGGAACATCTCTTATAAGATTTTGTTTCCTCTCTGTGTTCTCTGAATTAGGCCAAACAACTCAAGTTTTCACCGCTGGCTTTGAGCTGTTGTCCTCTCTGATTATATCACTTCAAACACATTTACTCCTGGGTACATAAAGAATTTATCATTTTATTGAGCATTGCAGCCAATATGTGCCAAATTATGTAATGAATGACAGGAGACATAAACAGCTCAAAGGTACTGATTTACCTTACCAATTACCACTTATTGTTTCATCAATTAAAGAGGAGCTTCTGTTGTTAACAGCCATCCCTGGAAACTTAACAGAGGAAAATCACAGTCACTGTAGGACAGAAGGGAAGATATATATAATCATTTAATAATGCATTAATGGTATTTTTGTTTTTATTTCAATGTAACTTGCATTCCTCTCCCAATTTTAGGATTGTTTTTGCTGAAATGTTTTTAACTTCGATGGGAACTGGTGACAAACCAACCTCGCATGTGTTGCTAGTACAGTAGGATTTATTTTGGACTCACTGGTGTCTTCATGAGCTCAATTTTATGTTTTCCATCTGCACTAAATTGCTATGTGCACCCAGGAATAAGAGTGCAGTTTAGTAGCAGCAGCACAAACTTTTTTTAAAAACTACTCTGCCCATGCAAAGGGGAGTTTGTAGTTCTCTATACATTTGTGTCTGATTATCACATCACTTATAGTTTCATGAATGTTACTTAGGTTGCAGAGTCAGCGGCAAAGATCAAAATTAGGTGCAATCCCAGCACAATTACTTAGATCGTTGCCCTATGGAATTTCTGAGACTATTTATTTACTTTTGCATATATGATTGTTTTACAGGAAACAATCAAAAAACACTTACTTCAATACTTCTGAACATATCTCTCGCAAACTTTTTTTCCAAATCTTTTCAGTGGAGAAGTGCACCCCTTCAGAACACCCCTAGCCCCTGCCCCCCCCCCCCCCCCCCACCAACAACTCCCCCTTGCAATAGAATAGCCTCTTACTCACTGTGAGCAATGCTATGCTAAATCTGTTTGGAGTATTAAACTATTAGGTTTTTATGTTTTGTTCTATGTTATGAGACAGCTACTTTAGCAAACATTAATATGTGTAGGATACAGTGAATGTAAAATGTATGGCTCCCAAGGATTATGTTACATTGATGGTAGAGTGTATTTGAAATATCAACAATATATCTACCAGCTATTTTATAAACAACCCATATAGAATAGTCCTGCAGGTGGCACTTAAACCTATAACTTTGGTAATCTACATAGATCATTGAAGTGTCATGACAGGTGCAGAAAATAATCAAGAAGGCTAATGGAATGCTGGCCTTTATATCTAGAGGACTGGAGTATAAGGGGGCAGAAGTTATGCTGCAGCTATACAAAACCCTGGTTAGACTGCACTTGGAGTACTGTGAGTAGTTCTGGGCACCGTACCTTCAGAAGGACATATTGGCCTTGGAGGGAGTGCAGTGTAGGTTTACTAGAATGATACCTGGACTTCAAGGGTTAAGTTATGAGGAGAGATTACACAATTGGGGTTGTATTCTTTAGAATTTTGAAGGTTAAGAGGTGATCTGATTGAAGTTTATAAGATATTAAGGGGAACAGATAGGGTGGATAGGGAGAAACTATTTCTGCTGGTTGGGGATTTTAGGAGTAGGGGGCACAGTCTAAAAATTAGAGCCAGACCTTTCAGGAGAAAGATTAGAAAACATTTCTACACACAAAGGGTTGTAGAAGTTTGGAACTCTCTTCTGCAAACGGCACTTGATACTAGCTCAATTGCTAAATTTAAATGTGAGATAGATAGCTTTTTGGCAACCAAAGGTATTAAGGGATATGGGCCAAAGGCAGGTATATGGAATTAGATCACAGATCAGCCATGATCTTATCAAATGGCGGAGCAGGCACGCGGGGCTGAGAGGCCTACTCCTGTTCCTATGTTCCTAATAAGTAAATCCACATAAAATGGCTTATTTGCCTATGGTTAGGCACAGGCGGCTTCTGTTCTAATTAATTAATACAGAAAATATAAGTAGCCTACTTACAACCAAAATGATTTTTTTTAACTACAGCTACATCCATACTTGTATCTGAAGTGACCATCTGCAGTTTTGACCTTGGATGTTTTACAATTCAACCAAGGAAGGTTTGTGTTTGGTGTCCCATGTTGCCTCAAGATTTTGAGTTCATGCTTTTGAGGCAGCAGGGAACTTTAGCCACCAGTCGCGCATATCGAAAATGCATACCCTCATTTTCCGGTATGTGTTGTTGATGGGGAAGATTCTCATGGGTGCAGGCCGTCATTCTGCTAAATTCATCACCGGTGCACCAATGATATTGAATTTTGCACCCATAATTCCCTGAAAGTGCAAATGCAAAGTGATAAAGTTATGAAATGGCAATAGCAGTTCGGGTTTTATAAATAGGGCCATAGACTACAACAGTTCAGAAGTAATGATATGTAGGAATATATAAAAGTTACAACATGGAACCAGGTCATTCGGTCCAACCAATCCATGTCGGCATTTACCCTCCATGTAAACAAATAGTACTACTCACATTCCCAAATCTCTTTATCCCCTTTTCCTTCATCCATCACTCCAAACTTAAGGTGGACATACTATACTTAGACTGAGTATACCACTGTTTGTGCTCCTCATCATTGATCAGTGAATCTTGGATTTGTGCATTTGTGTACATATCAGGGAGGACAGGATTCAGCTCAGCTGTGAATGTCCCTAAGTTTGTATAGCTTGCCTAGCTTTGCACATGAAGAATGGTTATTTGGGCAAGTTGCCGGAGGGCAGTTGGCACTTATGGAATCATATGGGCTAGCACCTTCAGCACAAGATAGCTTTCATTAGCCATTCTGATCAAAAGAGGGTTAACTGTCCAAGAAGAGAATCTTGAATCTCAGCACGATGAACACACTAAAATGAGCTGTGCTAGTCAATTCTGAGAATCTATGACAGCTGTAATTTCAGTGTCCCTGAAATGTCTGCTTCTAAGCAGGTTTCTCATCTTCTCTCTCTGCTTATTAATGATGACAGTAACATTTGCTCAGGTCAGCACTGTGAATAAATTGGGACTGTGGTAGATATATTCTTGGCAAAGTATAAATCCTTGTTTATTAGTTTACATTTGGAGCATTTATATTATTAACTGCAATTTCTTAAGGTTCACAGGGGTGGGAGAGAAGCACTCTCTGTACTCAGTGTATTCACACTGCTTTATATTTTCTGATGTTTATTACTGATTTAACTATTTTTCCTTCTTTCTTTGTTATCTGTCTAGTACTCTATCTGGACAGCCTTGTGGGTCGCCTGGAATGTATTCATTTTCTGCTTCTATTTGGAAGTTGGAGGACTCTCAAAGGTAAGGACCAGCTTTTAAAATAACCATTATATACTAAGTTGTAATAGTTTTGGAGTGAATGATACATTCAAATCTAGCCACACCAGCAGCTCCCTTTAGTGAGATGTCAGTAATTTGTTTTCTCCTTGCCCTCACTTGTTTACAATGTGTGCCCTAGTTTGACAACCCGAAACCTTGAATAGAAAGAAAACTGCAATAGTTGCTCTACTGTAGGGTGTTACAATGTTCAGTGCAGCTTTTACCCTTACAAAGTGGGAGTATAATCATTATCACAGACAACTCATATTAAGTTATAATTTATGACATGCTATTTCAGTGGATTTAACTGACATCAGGTCAAGAAGAAAATGAATAAGATCCCACATTAGTAAATGATGTATATGCGTGTTGGGGATTAGCAGTAATCAATATTTGGATCAATGTGAAATTTGAAACATGATCATTCTCAATATGAATATGATAATATTATAATTCATCATGTTCCCCCATTGTGCCACTAATTGCATAGTGAGAATGTTGTTCATCATATTGATCATTGCCCTTCCTCTCAGCTCACTGCCATTTTCTGACACATGATTAGCTGAACAATGACAGTTTAAACATGCTTTTGTTCCCTGTTAAAGAAACCCACGCTTTTTCCAAGTGAATAGGGACCCATTTTGATGACCTGTGCATTCCTTTGAATACTAAATTTCCTTTGCAACTTTCAAATTAGGGTGTACACACTTTCTGCTGACAGAATGATTATATTCTGAATTATTTCCTGTGAGATACTCCAACTGCTAAATATTAAAATTATAATGATTACATTTTGACAATCATAAAATGTTTCTTCCAAATTTTTTGATCAAACTAAAAATACATGACACTTTAAAGAAAACATTTTTAGTGATATTTTCTTTCTTAGTAATTTATCCCTCAATTACGGTCTGTCTGGCCAAGCCACAAATTCTATCCAGCCTTTACCCTGTAGCTGCATATTAGTGCCCTAACACCTAATACCACCTCCTAAAATGTATAAACTTTTTATTTCACTTGTTAATATACTTCTTTGCAAAATCCTCAAACCTTCACCATTCTGGTAACTGGCTCCAACCTTTAGAAGAGCAAACCTTATTGGATCTATGTGATATTTTTCCATTTCATACACCAGTCATCTTGTGTCCTTCCTTAGTGACATTGCCAGCTTAATGCAAGATAGAAACTGAATTAGTGGCAGTTTTATGATGTGAACCCATGCCCACTGCAGCTGAGGTGAGATTGCCCAATCTCATTTTTGAGTGGGACTCTTGTACAATGCAGACAAAGAATACTTTCATGTAGACTGTTTTTGTTCACAATCAATGGGGTTGATGTTAACTGTTCCCGCCGGACGTGAAACAGGTCACAGCGGGTCAGTCACCCATTTTACACCTCGTCCGGTTTTCCTTTCCAGTGACTTCAATAGAAAGGAAAATCAGGCAGAGTGTAAAACGGGCCGCTGTGGCCTGTTTCATGCCTGACGGGAACAGTTAAAATTGACCCCACAATCCTCACCATCTTTAAATTTGCTCACCCCTTTCGATGCACAAGTGCTGTAGGTTTTTTTTCCTTGCTGTCCCAGACAAAATGGAGAAAGGATTTGTCGGTGGCCTTGTTGGAGAGATTTGCCCTCTCCATCTGCAATTGATGTAACAGAGGCTGTTGTGGTTCAGCAATGGGGGCAGACTAACTAGCATTGAGACAGATCACCACTAAAAGCATCCAACCACCTAATATTAATTTTTAAAAACTCTCGCTCACAAATGCTAAAAGAATGATTACACAAATTGAGCTGGCTATCCACACAAAATGAAAAAGGGGAAAATTAATTTACACAGTGGGACAGAACTCAGATATTGGGAAAAATACTTTTTTTGTAATGGAAGAATGGTAAGTTTTCTTTTACCTTTTTAAGTAATCAGGAGTTAATCCTACCATGTTGACATGGGTTCATGGGTTGAAATTGTTAGATTTTCCCTTTGTGTCTGTATCACTAATGTCAATGGTAAATCTGTTGGCAAGTAATTATAATCTGTTTAGACACCATTCACAGGCACCTTTTTTTTTCCATTGAGCCCAGGATCAGTGACCATACATATTGAAACCAATACCTCTGAATGGACATGTTACAAGGGGATCTCTTTGTTCAGTGTCAGTCCAGTACATCTGCCGCACTCAGTGGTAAAGTAATAGGATGGGTATATGGTTATAGCATTAAAGGAGGATTTCTGAAAATAAGAAAATGCAAATAGGCTGGAAATACCATGAATTCAATAAGACTTAATCAAAGAAATTCTCCAAAACCTGGTCTGAATTTCTGGCCAACTGTCAGCAGTTGGCTGACACATCATTAATATAATACACTGCATAATATAAGCACCACCAAAATATGGTAATTCACAGAGTTACAGCAGCACAATCAAAGTTTACCAGACTTTGATAGAAGGAGTAATCACAGCAGTGAACCATAATACTGCTATCACTCACCAGGGCTAATCACCAGGATCAGCCACAAGCCAATTAGCAAGCCTTTTCCCTATCATTCTGCATAATGTACCATATGTACTGTATACTATGAAATCAAAGTATGACAATATTGTGACGGAAGAAAAATTGCAACAAAAAAGATTGACTTGTGCTCAATGGAAAGATTTTTATAAAATATCCTGGAAGCATCACCACCATTTTTGGTGATGTGAGTGGGAAACCATGGTGAATCTGCTTGCCTTAGGTGCAATGTAAAGATTCCACAAGGAAGAAGTCCAACATTGTCGGCAATTTTAAATGCTATTGGCATACTGCAGCTATAAGTCATCATAGAACTGAAAATGCTACAAGCTGCTTCTTAAACTTTGTCCTGCTAGCCAGACATTACAGAGTAGGTAAAATGCTGTTGGGATTAAATAATGTCACATCTGGCTGGATATGTCAAATTATTTACTGCCAACAGTCCTTAAAGTACAAAGTAATACAAAGAGTAACCTATCTAATTTATTTTGTTCAGAAAGGCTGTAACCTGTATTTTCACTTGGAGAGTAGCATTGGCTGCATAATTTCTTTGGCATTTGGGGAAAGAGTGCAAATTCTGCTAATACTTGGAGTTAGTAAACGTTGAGGTACAGATATAGCATTAAGCTCAACTTGAAATACATCAGCTCAATCGGGTCTTCCGTTAATGTCTGTACCTCCACATGAGGGACAGTATGGCTGGTAATGGTGAGAGCGCTTCTCAATTATTGACAATGAAAAGTTCCACAGTTGATGTGGAACAACATTGTGATATTGTGAAAATTTCTGTCAGCAGTGTTGGCATTTTTGTGCTTGTCTGTGTCAATTTCAGTAGTACAATTTAATTAAAATAATGTAAAATAAA
Source organism: Heptranchias perlo (assembly GCF_035084215.1). Taxonomy (NCBI): domain Eukaryota; kingdom Metazoa; phylum Chordata; class Chondrichthyes; order Hexanchiformes; family Hexanchidae; genus Heptranchias; species Heptranchias perlo. Next base: position 70,971,645 of record NC_090327.1, read on the forward strand.
AAGGGCATGTAAATTAGTGAAGTGAAATTGAACTTTTGATGGAGGCAGAAAATGGTAGTGGATTGGAAAGGAAAATCAACTGGGTTGTTTAACAGGCGGCTGATACTTTAACACCCGTTTTCTGTCACCGTTGAAAGTTAAAATCAGCCCTAAGGTTTTAAGACCAAGTGCAGTTTTCAGGTGAAGCAGGACTCGAGGGCAGAGGATAATTGGACCAGGGCATGCAGACATAAATCAGTCCCATTTAAAGTCATACAGTCTGTCCTTAATTTTATATAATAATTTGATTTTATATTATTTATAGTTCAATAGTAAAACTATTAGAAGCAAAGAAGTAGAGTTGATTGGAGCATGTGAGTTTCTCTGCAGTACAGGCCGACATGTGGAACTGAGATGTTACAGTGCCACCACTCACAGGAGACTGTAATTACAGTGTGAAAAGTTTACCTAGTGAATACCTGTTATAAATGTAGCTATAAGAATTTATAATGGGAAAAAGCTAATACAAAGTATGACAAAAATGTGACAACTGGAAGTCAGGTTTTATACACAGGATGTGCAGGCAGACATAAGGGCCCAGAAACTCGATTGTGTAGCATGCAGTCTGCACGCCATATTGGTTTGCCTGTGAAAATCAGGAGCCTAATGCCAGTTTCAGGTCCTTTATGAAATTGGGTCCTGACTGAGCACTGCATGCTCCGTGCAAGCTGCAGCCATTGTCTCAGGTGTACAGTAGCCAAACAGGAATGCTCCTCCTGGCTTCACATTAAACTGCGGGTTGCTGCCAGCTCATGCTCGCTCTGCTCCCATTTGCCTCCCCCCCCCCCCCCCCCCCCCGCCCCTCTCGATCTTATCATAGGCCCTTGGCCAGTGTTTGAGCTCACCAATTTCGCTCCCCCTGCCTGCCTCCCCAGCCTGTGACCGGAGAGCTGCCCCTGGGCTGCAGCTCGCCGCTCACGTACAAATGAGGTCGGCGGATTAATTTGCCATGATCCTGCCATCGGCCTCTTTGGCCTCGTGCAGCATGAGCTGCAGCCGGATCGTGACCCACTTTGGGTGCAATCCAATTTCTAGACCAAGATTTTTAATATAGCTGGATATGTTCCATATATATATAAAAGATATGTTTTGCGAATTCAAGAAAATGAGCTCATTCCACAAGCTTTTTTTATCATCTTGTAACAGTCTTCACTAATTTATGAATGCAACGTGCAGTGTTTCTTCGAATGACCAGTGACACGAGCATTTGCTAATAGACATAGCAATTTGCCATTTGACAGAACAGCAAATAACTAAAGGGAGTTGTCCAGTAGTGGAAACAGCTTTTTTTGTGCTGCTGGAAGTTAAGTAAGTGCCAATCAATCAAAAGTTAAGAAAAGTAGAATGTAGTTAAAGGGATAGCAAAGTTTTAAAAAGCTGAAATGAAAGGAAAATACTGCGGGAGATCTGACATAAACACAGAAAATGCTGGAAACACTCAGCAGGTCAGGCAGCATCTGTGGAGAGAGAAACAGAGTTATCGGCCCCCATATTTACGGGGAGGAGGGGAGGGAGCGGGGGCGACTGTCAGTGGCTGAGAAATACAGGAAAGGAGGAGGTCTTGCTGAATTTAATGGCAGGACCTCATTAGAATTTTTCTCTCAGTTTCCCGCCTGGCAGCTGGCGAGGTTGAGAGGCTGGCCACTGCCAGGCAAGAAAGCCTGCTGCACAAGGCCACAGCCAGGGACTGGAGAGGAGGAAGAAAACAGGGGAGAGATCGCGGGGTGGGGGAGCAATGAGAGAGATCGCAGGGTGGGGGGCAAAGAGACAGATCACGGGATGGGGGGGCAAAGAGACAGATCATGGGATGGGGGGGCAAAGAGACAGATCACTGGATGGGGGGGCAAAGAGACAGATCACGGGATAGGGGGCAAAGAGAGAGATCGCGGGGTGGGGGGCAAAGAGAGAGATCGCGGGGTGGGGGGGGCAAAGAGAGAGATCGCGGGGTGGGGGGGCAAAGAGAGAGATCGCGGGGTGGGGGGGCAAAGAGAGAGATCGCGGGGTGGGGGGGCAAAGAGAGATCGCGGGGTGGGGGGGCAAAGAGAGATCGCGGGGTTGGGGGGGCAAAGAGAGAGATCGCGGGGTGGGGGGGCAAAGAGAGAGATCGCGGGGTGGGGGGGCAAAGAGAGAGATCATGGGGTTGGGGGGCAAAGAGAGAGATCGCGGGGTTGGGGGGCAAAGAGAGAGATTGCGGGGTGGGGGGGCAAAGAGAGAGATCGCAGGGTGGGGTCTGGAGATCGCGGGGGGTCAACAGATCGTGGGGAGGGAGCAGGTTAGCATGAGGGGCCGGGGGGAAGCACTCCTTCTCCTGGCCCACAAGCAGTGCTGGAAAAGCACTTACCTGCTGGACCCGGCAGTTCTCGCCTCCCTTTAACTGTTGGGTTTTCTGAGCTCTGGTGCAATTGCCTTTTGTCTATTACTTAAAGATCAATAGAGCATGTTTGGCCACTGATTTTCATTCAGAAACTAATGTGCAATGAATATTAAATTTCAGGGACTTTGTACAAACAACAGAACATTTGTTTGGGGACAACAATGTGGCTCTGTTTGTTCCCGAAGCTTATTCTACTGAGAGAATTTCTTTTTCAGGTGTATCACAAAGAAACCTTGCGAGCTTTGATGGCTGAGAAGAACAATGCCTTGCTTCCCCGCGTAGAAAGCAGGAGTAACTAAAATATCTGGCTTATAATTTTAAAATGTAAAGTAGATCAACTAAAGTTGGTGATCTTTATTGGCTCTTTTGTCTCTTCCCCCTCCACCCACTTGTCATTGAACACAACTCAAGATCACTAATAGAATAATCATTAAATAAAACTGAGCTGCTGATCTGGACTGTTTAGAATGAGGCTGCATTCATAAGTCAAGTCTGTAAAAATGTCTTAAAGCTGCTCTGCTTGTGATGTACAGTCCAGCAAAGCCCTGGTGCTTGATCCCTGGTCTGAACTGATCTTGCACATCTCTGCTGGTGTGATGCTCAGGGCAATGCTGTTAGCCTCAGCATACATGAGGTGAGGACGGGATTGGGTTTAGCTGTGATGTGGAATAGCCTAACGGCACTCACTATCTAAGTTTATACATGGAAAAATACAATTTGGACAACCTACCAAAGAGGTGCCTGTTGATCTGTACTGCAACTTGAGTGAACCCCTTCATGAAAGGGGAAAGAATATTGGTGTAGAAATTTGATCGTGCCTGAAAACGGTGCTGGGACCTCATAATGTTTCAGACGTGTAGCCAGCCAGCGATGAAAGACAAAAGAGCCAATCTATTCATTGGCTCGACGTCTATTTGCGGGGGAGGGGACTGTGGGAAGTGCGGGGTGGGGGGGTGGAGAATCAGGCTTCACTGATGCCATTTAAAGGCAGCCAGCACCTCTTAAAAGGGAGATGCACTTTGGCTCCAGACATCAGGGATACATTTCTGAGTACGGAAATGGCTGCAAGAAGTTCAGAGGGAGCACCCAGATTCTGTGATGCCATTTTGGAGGCCCTAGTCCAGGTGCCCCAACCCCCCCGCCCACCGTCCCACCCCAGAGGAAAGAAAGCCCTCCGGGCAATACCTCTGCCACCAATGGGAAGAGGTTGATGAAGTTAATTCCAGGAGCTTAGCTCCCAGAACATGGCAGCAATGCTGAAAGAAATACAGTGATCTCACCAGAGTTGTCACGGTATATATACTGCTCTCTTACTGTCTGCTCCCACCTCTACCACCTCCAGCCTCACTACGTACAATACTCCCCTCATCCACTGCCTTTCGATCTCCTATAATCACTCCACCTCCTTTTTATCATAATCTGACACTCACCACTATTGCAACCCTTACTTTCCCAAACTTCACATTTTACACACTGCATACCAACTATTCAATAACGACAAGCACATTCTCCAAACACCTCACAAGACTGTCACGAACACACTCCCTTCTTTCTTGCAGGGGAAGGCCAGTCTCCCTGAAGATGCACCATCATTCAACCTGACCCTAGCAAGCACCAGTACATACACTGGCACCACATGTACTTTAGAGACTAGGCTAGAGGATGGGCCTTCATGTGGTGAATCACTGGGAACAAGTGCACAGATGCTGACTTTGAGGGCCCATGGCTACCGAAGAAAGCTGATGGGCGTTCACAGGAAATCCTAGGTGCATTGGGCAGCCTGCTAGCGAGCTTGCACACAATGGCCCTCATTGCTGCGATGGAAGCTTGCCACCTTGGCTCTGGGGGCCAGTGTAACATGGCCTTTCAGAGCATCAGATCGCTCCTGCACTCTGTTCTTGTGCAGACCCTTAGGAGTGCTGAGGTGCTGTTTCAGGAGAGTGGCTTTGGCTCTGTGGGAGATGCACCTGCTGTAGCCTATCAGGATGATCACATACCTGAAACCCTGCCACCTACTCTGCCAGTGCCCGAGGTAGTGCCGCACAACCAGCTGGACCCTCAAGGCCCAGAGCTGCTCGAGGTCGTCCAGCATGGCCATCTGAAGTCTCCTCCATGGAAGCACTACCTCCCAAGCTGTAGCCACTGTGGATATACATCGTAGGAGCACTAGGATTGGTAAACGAGCACGGAAGATAGACACCAAGAGGTTGCACAAGGGTGATTAATAACCATTTCTGTTAACTATTAGATGCATCGGGGGTCTCCCCCCATAATCTGCTTCTGCACCCCCCGCTCTGTGCTGCCCCCCCCCCCCCCCGCTCTGTGCTGCCCCCCCCCCCCCCCGCTCTGTGCTGCCCCCCCCCCCCCCGCTCTGTGCTGCCCCCCCCCCCCGCTCTGTGCTGCCCCCCCCCACGCTCTGTGCTGCCCCCCCCCCCGCTCTGTGCTGCCCCCCCCCCCCGCTCTGTGCTGCCCCCCCCCCCGCTCTGTGCTGCCCCCCCCCCCGCTCTGTGCTGCCCCCCCCCCCCCCGCTCTGTGCTGCCCCCCCCCCCCGCTCTGTGCTGCCCCCCCCCCCGCTCTGTGCTGCCCCCCCCCACGCTCTGTGCTGCCCCCCCCCCCGCTCTGTGCTGCCCCCCCCCCCGCTCTGTGCTGCCCCCCCCCCCCGCTCTGTGCTGCCCCCCCCCCCGCTCTGTGCTGCCACCCCCCCCCGCTCTGTGCTGCCCCCCCCCCGCTCTGTGCTGCCCCCCCCCCGCTCTGTGCTGCCCCCCCCCCGCTCTGTGCTGCCCCCCCCCCCGCTCTGTGCTGCCCCCCCCCCGCTCTGTGCTGCCCCCCCCCGCTCTGTGCTGCCCCCCCCCCGCTCTGTGCTGCCCCCCCCCCGCTCTGTGCTGCCCCCCCCCCGCTCTGTGCTGCCCCCCCCCGCTCTGTGCTGCCCCCCCCCGCTCTGTGCTGCCCCCCCCCGCTCTGTGCTGCCCCCCCCCGCTCTGTGCTGCCCCCCCCCGCTCTGTGCTGCCCCCCCCCGCTCTGTGCTGCCCCCCCCCGCTCTGTGCTGCCCCCCCCCGCTCTGTGCTGCCCCCCCCCGCTCTGTGCTGCCCCCCCCCGCTCTGTGCTGCCCCCCCCCGCTCTGTGCTGCCCCCCCCCGCTCTGTGCTGCCCCCCCCCGCTCTGTGCTGCCCCCCCCCGCTCTGTGCTGCCCCCCCCCGCTCTGTGCTGCCCCCCCCCGCTCTGTGCTGCCCCCCCCCGCTCTGTGCTGCCCCCCCCCGCTCTGTGCTGCCCCCCCCCGCTCTGTGCTGCCCCCCCCCGCTCTGTGCTGCCCCCCCCCGCTCTGTGCTGCCCCCCCCCGCTCTGTGCTGCCCCCCCCCGCTCTGTGCTGCCCCCCCCCGCTCTGTGCTGCCCCCCCCCGCTCTGTGCTGCCCCCCCCCGCTCTGTGCTGCCCCCCCCCGCTCTGTGCTGCCCCCCCCCGCTCTGTGCTGCCCCCCCCCCGCTCTGTGCTGCCCCCCCCCCGCTCTGTGCTGCCCCCCCCCGCTCTGTGCTGCCCCCCCCCCCGCTCTGTGCTGCCCCCCCCCCCCCGCTCTGTGCTGCCCCCCCCCCCCGCTCTGTGCTGCCCCCCCCCCCCGCTCTGTGCTGCCCCCCCCCCCCGCTCTGTGCTGCCCCCCCCCCCCGCTCTGTGCTGCCCCCCCCCCCCGCTCTGTGCTGCCCCCCCCCCCGCTCTGTGCTGCCCCCCCCCCCCGCTCTGTGCTGCCCCCCCCCCCCGCTCTGTGCTGCCCCCCCCCCCCGCTCTGTGCTGCCCCCCCCCCCCGCTCTGTGCTGCCCCCCCCCCCCGCTCTGTGCTGCCCCCCCCCCCCCGCTCTGTGCTGCCCCCCCCCCCCGCTCTGTGCTGCCCCCCCCCCCCCGCTCTGTGCTGCCCCCCCCCCCCCGCTCTGTGCTGCCCCCCCCCCCCCGCTCTGTGCTGCCCCCCCCCCCCGCTCTGTGCTGCCCCCCCCCCCCGCTCTGTGCTGCCCCCCCCCCCCCGCTCTGTGCTGCCCCCCCCCCCCGCTCTGTGCTGCCCCCCCCCCCCGCTCTGTGCTGCCCCCCCCCCCCGCTCTGTGCTGCCCCCCCCCCCCGCTCTGTGCTGCCCCCCCCCCCGCTCTGTGCTGCCCCCCCCCCCGCTCTGTGCTGCCCCCCCCCCCGCTCTGTGCTGCCCCCCCCCCCCGCTCTGTGCTGCCCCCCCCCCCCGCTCTGTGCTGCCCCCCCCCCCCGCTCTGTGCTGCCCCCCCCCCCCCGCTCTGTGCTGCCCCCCCCCCCCGCTCTGTGCTGCCCCCCCCCCCCGCTCTGTGCTGCCCCCCCCCCCCGCTCTGTGCTGCCCCCCCCCCCGCTCTGTGCTGCCCCCCCCCCCCGCTCTGTGCTGCCCCCCCCCCGCTCTGTGCTGCCCCCCCCCCGCTCTGTGCTGCCCCCCCCCCCGCTCTGTGCTGCCCCCCCCCCGCTCTGTGCTGCCCCCCCCCCGCTCTGTGCTGCCCCCCCCCCCGCTCTGTGCTGCCCCCCCCCCCGCTCTGTGCTGCCCCCCCCCCGCTCTGTGCTGCCCCCCCCCCGCTCTGTGCTGCCCCCCCCCCCGCTCTCTGTGCTGCCCCCCCCCCCGCTCTGTGCTGCCCCCCCCCCCGCTCTGTGCTGCCCCCCCCCCCCGCTCTGTGCTGCCCCCCCCCCGCTCTGTGCTGCCCCCCCCCCGCTCTGTGCTGCCCCCCCCCCCGCTCTGTGCTGCCCCCCCCCCCCCCGCTCTGTGCTTTTACCGGAGGCTCTTGAGAAACAGTAAAAAAGTGATAATGAGGGCCGGCCGTTAACTTCAGCGCGACCTCCGTGTTGCCGGCATTTCTGGGTTTTCCGGCTGCAAACATCCGCCCCAGCCCACTCCCCGCCTACCCGTAAATATCAGGGCCGTAGAATTGATTTGTTTGATAAATTTATTTTTTGTTCTAGATTTGGTGTTGGTGTTTATTTGTAGTGAAGTGAAGGAAAGAGCCACAAGTCTGAAGTGAAGGAAGGCAATAAGGTGATGTTAATGAGGATGATGGTGAGAAGGATTGCGGGACTGTTTTGTATTGGGGTTGGGATGGATTGTTCACGTGATGCACTGCTGAATGAGCTGCTCTCTGAGAACTCTGGCACCAAGGGCACTGGTGGTTGATGTTGCTTCAGCTCTTCCTCCCCCTTCTCCAACTGCACTTCTTGCTGCCCAGGTGGTGGTAAGAGCTGATCCCTCATGATGGCAAAGTTGAGCAGCATGCAGGAGGTGACCACAGATCTGGATACCCTCTCGGGGCTGTACTGAAAAGCTCCTCCCGAGTGGCCCTGGCAGCGGAAGTGCTGTTTGAGCATGCAGACAGTCTGCTCGATGACGTTCTGATGGCTCTTGTAGGCCTGCTCTGCAGCTGTGCCCGGGTTCCTGACAGGAGTCATGGGCCAAGTCTGAAAGTCTTGTCGCCCAGTAGCCAGCCTGTAACCTGACGGCCTAGTTGGAATAAAGGTGGCACAGAGGACTGGTGCAGGATGAATGCATCATGACTGCCCTACCAGCCTGGTAGACTTGTTTTAAAGACAGCCAACTATACCAATAGAGCCTGGTTACTGATGTGGAGTGTAAAAGGGGGAGTGTAGTGCAGAGAGGCAGTCCTTCCAAAATAGGTATGTATAAAAGTAACTGAGGTGTGTATGTGGTATGAAAGCCTTAAACACCTTCAAATCTTGTGTAAAAAAGCAAATGTGTGCTGACCATAGGCTTACTGAGTCAGTTCTCACGTCTGCTATTATCAACCAGCATTTCATGTTTTAAAATTGCAGTCAGAGTTCAATGAGTACGAATTGAACAGAAATCTAAACTGCAGTCTCAAACTGATTAACCCTCCCCAATATTTTGAAAGCTTATGTTTTATTGTTTCTTCTTGTACCTACACACTGATTAAACTTCTCTGTTTATGATGTAAGGCATTGTCTGCTCAGACCCAGGTGAAGCTGACCTAGTGGGGAAATATTCCACTGGTGTGTTATTGAGCCCTGAGGAAAGTCCCAGGTTCGATCCCTGCTGTGTGCAGAGTTGGTTGATTTCAGCTGAGGTGGCAGTGCATGTCCGACAGTTGGGTTCAGTATGTCAAGCTATGAAGTCATGGATGATTCTTGCCCCTGATCACTATTAAGTGACCTCCACTGGAAGTGGATATCAAGTGAGGATAGGGTTAGGATTGGCCCGAATGGTATCTGCTTCCCTCCTCCATGGCCAAACAGCACAACAAAATCCTCTATCTAGATTTTTGCATGCAGAATGGATGAAATACCAAAGAGTTGCCAGTGCCGGTGGAACTGTACCACTGCAGGAGTCACCACCTGGAGGAAAAAAATGGAAAGAATAAAGTGAAGCAGATAAAAGCAGTGTGATTAACTCGCTCTCCAATAATCCATGTCTTCCTCAAGAGAAATGCCTCGCATCCATCCTGTGCCTCCCCAGCTAAGCGCGGCTGAAACCCATAACTTTTAACATGAAGAATTACAAGAGGTCATCCCTCGATCATTAAAACTTGTGGAATAATTTTACCATAATTTCTAGGCTACAGTAAACCAAAGAGTTTTTCTGACTTCCACTGGGAGCGTATATCAGAAATTCAGATGCTCATGGCATGTCCACATTTCCAACAGGTGAAGCCTCCAGCTGGGATGCTGATTTCAGAAAATTACCCCAATTTTTTTTGAGTTACAATTGAAATCCTATCTCTGCCAGTTTGTGAGCCATAATATTTAAACAGTTATGTGATGTTGAGCATATATTGTCAATTAAAAGCTGTTGTGTATTTCCCTTCTTGGATTTTAATACCCCTGAAAAATCGACCTAAATCTCCAAGTGTTATCAATTACACTACACCTCCCTAAGACCATGGCAGCCTTATTAATATTGTAATGATTGTAAAGTTTGTCTGCTCTCTCAGTTCCTGAACACAAGAACAATACATTAATGAAATTTGCATTTTTAATTAAATGCAGGGAATTCAGTGACAGCAGCAGCTCTCCAATAGCTTATATTATGCAGGAAAAATTGATAGACCAGCTGTAGCCTGTTACAAATAAATATCTTCTATGAGCTAAGGGATGGACTGACGTGCTAATAATGTAAGGTATGTTCTCCTGCTATAGGCCCCTCAAGACAAGTGCACTCTATTCTGCGGACTGCTGAGTATAGAAACATGGAGGTCTGCCTTTGTAGCAATGTTGAGCATTCATCATTTTGGTAGATAACCAAATGTCCTCTTGTGCATTGTAGTGTCAGATAGCAGGAGATTGCTGCAAGTGACACAGTAAATAATTGATGAGATCAGATATGCTACCTCTTTTGAGTGACCACTGACTCCTTCAATCTAATGCTTCTGTGGAAATTCATCAGTTGAGCTGCCCTCACATTACAGTGCTCAGCAAGCACTGAAGGTAATAGGGGCTGCTTAAAGAATTCCTCTTTTGTCTCTGACAAAACTGATTACATGCGGAAACTTTGCAGCCACAGCCCATTGCGAGTAAAGACACAGCCCATTGCGAGTAAAGACTTGTTTTAATGTTAGCAAACGGCAGAAGCTGGTGAGTTTGTCAAAATATAATAAATTGCTGAGGGAGGACACAGCTGTACCCTAATGCAGTGTGATGATGTATGTGCTACTGAGATCCCTCATAGCCTGCAGGCTTAGATGAAGGCTGTCTGAAGATTTAGTTAATGGCCTGATTCCTTTCTTCCATCCTTTCCAGAAAACTGGATACTGTAACATTAATATGCAGCAGTTTCTAGATGCTAGATATCAATCTCAATATTTCCTTTTATTTTGTGTATACACAAACTTGTGTCCCAAAAAGTGTATTACAATTACCACATGCAATGTGCCTCATCTTTTGGTGCAGTGTATCATCACATGCTGACCCCGGGTGCTATCAACTGAGCCAAACTAACACACACATTCAGTCAAGAATTCAATAATAAATCTGTCTATATTGCAACAAGTGATAAATATGTTGCACCTTCTTACATGTTTTTGGGTACTAAAGTTGTAGAGAATGACTAATGCTCAGGTTTGACCTATACATCAGATCTTATGACATAAACATTGTGCTGCATTTGTTTTTAAAGGACAGCATGAGAACTGCTCCATTTTCGTACTTGGGGTTGATTCTGCAATCTAGTGCTCCCAGTAGGGAGCCATGCTGCAGGGAACATAGGACCCATCTTCACCCTGCCAGGCAGTTAAAATGCCCTCAGTGACTTGCCCCCTTCGACTGCCTTCCTGTGGGTTGCAATTTTAACCTGCTGTTTTGAGCAGGTGGTATTTTAACCTAAGGTCTGCGCGGGGAGGCTATTGTGGCTTCCTTGCCAAGCCAACCTGACGACAAGTGGATCCAGGGCCAGAAGAGGCCCAGAAAAGTAAGTCACTTAAAATTCTTTTTTTGTTTCCTTATGAGTCAGGCCGAGCAGCAGTGTTCCTCTGCCCCCCCCCCCCCCCCACCAAGGAAAGCTCTCCTACCACGGGCTTCACTCCTCCACGTTGACTGTGATACCTTCCTGAACCCCCCCCCCAAACACTCAGGCGATTGCCACGGACAGTTCCTGCTTGTCTCAGGCAAAAGCCTCCTGCTGCCCGAAACCGTGCTTCCCACCAGGTTTGAGCAAGAGACTGATGTGGCCCGTGCAGATGATGCCCTGGAGTTAAAATCTCCCAGGCCTCACACCGTGGAAGGCCGGACAGTTTCCCACCCGCCTCGGGCCCCACCTGCACCACTCCCACCAGCAGTTAAAATTCGAGCTGATGAGTCAGAGAATCAGGGTTACAGTGTTGCAACCCTATATCTTATCCATGTTTACTTTGAACATGGCTACCCCACGAGAGCGCAGGATCGTGGAATTCATCCTACTGTACAATAACCATTGCTCTTGGGCATTTAATACATGTCAGCTGTGATGGCACAAAGCAACACAAGCTACATCATCATTTGACTCCCATATTCTTTTTGTAATCCTCTATGTTATAGAAATAAAGCAACAATTTGGAACCATGATGCTACTGGCTGTGCATTAAGGTAATTTCTTGTCAGGTAGAACTAGCACTTTAGAAAAATAAAAAAGGGCCCATTGGCTCTAAGTTAAGGAACCTTTTGTGAATAGTTCTGATATAAAACCTGCTCAGAAGTACAGTTAGCTTGGGGACTTGGAACTAAAAAAGGCCTGCAATTGTAGTGCAGTTTACAAATAAAAGATGAGGTTAGAGAAAAGTGCTGTATGATGCATGTTTTAGAGTTCCCAGAGGAAGAAACCTTAAAAAAAACAAATGCATACTAAATTATTTCCTTGAGCCTGAAAGAAGACAAGTCTTCATGTATTTAGGAAATAGAATCTTTGAATTTTTATGGGTGGGATTTCTGTGTTTTCTACTTAGAAATAGTTCTGAAGTTTATCTAAAGATTCATTTTGACAATATTTAGCATAGAAGTGGACTTTACTGACCTTCATATATAATAAGAAGTCATTTTACACATGTGCAATGCCATTTTCATGTGTGTGTTGTAGCATCCACATTGCCTTTTTATTTTAATTTGCTATTTTTAAAATAGTTTGTTTCCCTGGTAATTTAGTAAAACATGAGGAAAATTGAGAAACAGTTAGTCTCTGATATTCTAGTGGAAGTTTTGCTGGTCCCTCACAATTTTCAGGAAGCAATGGATTTTAGTGGGAGGCAACAGAGCACCAAGAATCAAGCAATCCTCATTTCATTAAGCTGGAAAGAATTCCACACCCCATTCCAAATTCTTGCAAAGTGTACGTGTCTGAGTCACTGCTAATTACTGGAGGAATTAAACATCTGATTCTTCATGCTTAATTAGGTAGAGGGGGTGTATAAGTTTCACCACTTGCTGTTTCTATTCAATATCCAGGAACACCTCCTTCATTTAAAATGCATTGATTCACCATGCTTCAAATACCATTTCAGGATTTCTGATCTGTTCATAGCATGACATCTTGCTGAAGATAACTAAGAGGCCTAAAACAGCTTTGGGCACATATTGAGTGCCTTGTCTATGTGTAAGGAATATTTAATGAATATCTATAATATATTAAAGTTTTATATCTGTGTGCATGTCCTGTCTGCACCATTTGACTTTTTGTGATTTTTTATCATATGTTTTGTGTCAACTTTTCCTATTATAAATTCCTATGTTCACCATAATGGAAAACATGTTTGCAAACTTGTCACTCTGCAATTTGGTCAGAGGGTTGCACAATTCTCAAAATGCTTTCTAAATTTTTTTTTCTGTCTATTATCTTAATCCAAAATATGGGTTTAAGCAAAATTAAAATTACAAAAGTTACATATTTCACAATAACATGATTACATTTATCTATCAAATTGCCTATTGTGCATTTTAATACCTTTGTTAAAGTTTTTTGTTAAAAGCCTCAGCCTCTCCCAAAAACCTGGGCTTGGAGGAGCAGGAGTGTGTTTAGTTTTGAGGAAAGCGGGGGCCTCATTAATATGTAAAAGTTGCTATGACTCAATTAGGACCCCGAACTCCTGAATTGTGGAAGTCACACATAGTGCCAGACCCACCGGGAGTGTTCTTCTCGGTCTCAAAAGGGAATTTTGGGCCTCCTCTGCCCCAGGCTTTCCTCCCCCTCCACCTTACCCGACCGCGGTCCCCTCCAGACCAACCCCCGGCCACTTACCTTAGTGCCAGGAACAGTTACCTTAGGTCCCTGGCAGTCCAACTTGAGAAATAGAAATGAGGCCCAGGATTTTAAACCTCTCCGGGCTTCACGTATCGTCATCTAGGGTGCTTCACGTCCATCCCCGCCTCTGCACGCCACACTTGTGCCAGATGTTAAAATTGGGGCTTAAGTTTTTGCCAGTTTAGTATAGCCAATTTTGTTTTTGTTATGTAGTTGATTTTTCTGCACTAATGCTAAATACAGGCTATAAAATAAGCAAAGGACCCGACTGTACACAGAGATTTATGTGTGTATTGTAAAATAAGAGGTGAATTGGTAACATAAGGTTTTAATGTGAATTTACTGAGTCCTAGTGCTAAATAGTGAAGACAAAAGGCCTTTCCAAGCATCCATTTAGGATCAGCATTAGCTGCAGAGACCATGGGGAGATTTGTTTCTGGATAAACACAATGATTTTTTTAATGATGAGGGACTGTTAGCAAAACAAAAAGTGCAGACTTTACTGTAAAATAACTAGTGCAGATCTAAAGGTGGGCACTCTTAAAAATTATTTATTTTCCAGTTAGTAGTCTTGCACTTTTTAAAAGAAAAGTGTGTTTCACAATTAGATGATATGAGAGGGAACTGATTAATTCTAGTTAATTTTGCGATGCTTTCACATAAAGCAGTATTTATCGTACCTACCCCTAAAATTTCCCTTAAACTGTACATAAAATTGGGATGCAGTTATCCCCATCAGATCTGTGCTAATGTTTTTTTTTAGTTTTTAAATTGTCACCTATTTCAGGACTCCATGGAAAAAAAACTCTATTGCAATTACCCGTTATAGAGAAATAGACACACCTAAGTGACCTTCAGCAAAGGCTATTCCCTTGTAGCGAGCCCATTTATCAGAAATAAAAAAGGAGACTTGTTTTATTAACAGTTTGACTGTAGCTATTATTTACAGTAAAGCAAGAAAATAGTTGTATACTGGTTTATTCATTGGTGGAGTTGCATTTGATGGGCAATTTACAGGAAAAAAACATCAATATAATGAGTCTGTCAACATAATTGTGCATATTGGTACAATAATTTTATGCACTTCATAATCAGGGTGATGTATTTATTTTTAAGAAGATTTTTTGTGCAAATTTTATGCTCATCAAAGTGAGGGATGTTAATCCAGGAAAATGGAACATATTTCAGGCACCCATGAAGCATTCCCAGGCAGATAGTGTGATTAGATGCAGAGCAAAGCACCCTCCCACTTCCTCAACAACATTCCTCAGCCCAATCTCAGAGCAGTACCCCCTACTGCATCAGTGTGACATTTTTTTTCATTTCCCTCACCCGCCATCCTCTGACCTCTTTGATGCAAATTGCAAATTAGGGAAATCGGAAACAAAAACAAATATGCAGGTCTGTCAGCATCCTTAGATAGAAAAGACAAGTTGGTATTTTGAGTGGAACGGTTCTTCAGAACTGAAAACTGAAGGATAAACATGCATCTCAGTGGAATCATAAAAAAGGGAAATGGACAAATAAACAACAAATATTTCAATCACAGAGATGAATTAAATGGGTTGAATGACCTGCAAGCTTAAATGCAAAGCAGGAGCTGGTACAATAATATAAAAGTTCATCTCAGTGGGGTAATGAAAAGACATCTAAAAAAATACAAAAGAACAAACAAATCACTAAGACAATGAGAACACCCGAGGAAAGAAGTGAGCAAATGGGGGAAATTAGAAAATAAACACACAGATGCAGATCTGAAATGCTGAGAAACAAATAGCTTGTATGACAATCATGCAAGGACATAGAACAGCCACAGCAAGAGTACAGCGCCCCCCCCCCCCCCCGCCCCCCACTGCCCCCACCATCCTCCAACTATCAGAACTGTGTCTGACAAAGAGGACATGATTTTAACATTGAAAAATGGATGGGTTGGGAGTGGGGAGGCATTCAAAATCGGAACCATTTCAGACCTGTCCCCAACATGCCTCCAACCCGCCCACAGTGTTCACGGGGGCGGGACAAGGGGCGGGCGACCAACCCACTCCCAGAAGGCAGATTGGTGACTAAAACCTTTCAAGGAGGCTGCGGGCCTCCATTTTTGCAGAATTTGCAATTTCAACCCATGAGGGCCGAGATTCCCGGACCTTCTCCTTCGCGCCACTGAAAGGAGGCGAGAAGGCCTGAAAATGCAGGTAAGTGCCTTTCTAGCACAGCTTGTGGGCCCGGAGGAGCAGGAGTGCTTCCCTCAGGCCCAATAATCTTACCTGCAATGTCTCCCAACGATCGTGAACCCCACCCCCTGATCCCCGACCTCCCAACGATCACGAACCCCGCAATGACCCCCGATCCCTCCCCCATGCCCACTGCCCCTATGCACCAGTGCCCCATGCCCTGTGGCCACCCATGCCCCCATGTCCCCCCCCCCCCCCCATACAATCAAAGATTTACCTGAAGACTTACCTGACTGGCTGGTCTCCTGTCCGACTGAGACCAGCCTGTCAATCAGGCCGGTGAGTCGGACGGCAAACCAACAATAAAAAATTAAAGACGTCCTTACGTCAAAATCATAAGGACGTCTGGGAAACCTGTACTTCCAGGTTTCCCGTCTGCAACTTGACCCCCCGCCCCCTTCCTGGCTCGGGGTCAAAATCATGACCAGAGTCTTTACTCTGAGCATCAACTTGTCTCCCCTCTCACTGACAGGTCCTCTCCCCACCCCCCCAACACTTCCTGCCGTAAAGACAGTGAGCCTCTTAAAATGATATGCAGCCAGGGTTGAATCTAACTGCTGTCTCCAAGCCCTGCACATGAGTACTTGGAGACAGCAATGAAATTTAGTCTCAGTGACTTTCTGCCCAAATGGCAGTTTAATTTTTAATTTTAGTAAACTGCTAAGGAGACAGCTGTTAATACAAAAACAATAAATGAAATTTATAATGTTTCTAGACAATAAACTGACAGTCTGGGAATTTCTTAAGATTCACTTTGACCTAATGTGAAGGTAAAATGATGACAAACTACATCGTTGAGGTGATGTCATATCACTTGCCAGAATTTGATCTGACCAACATCACTCTGAGTTATATTACACAGTTTGTGTTGCTCTTTTGGCCTTGCATCAAAACTATGTTGTATAACTGCCCTGTTAAAACAATACTGTACTCATTTTCATTACATTAACTAGTGACTAGGAAAAAACTGCCTTTTATATGAAAAATTTCTAGCAAAACAAATTTTTATAGACCAACTTTATGAAGTTTGTATTTGTGGTGAAATAGCTGAGACCAATTTTTTTTATATAATGAGGGAACTCTAGCAAAAATTAATTTTATAGACTACAGATTTTCCAAATGAACGTAATTGGGAGGGTAGCCACGTCTGTTGGCTACGCAGTTAGAGAACCTGCGGCATGTTGCCCTTCATTTTTCAATCATTTATTTTAATGAACAGAAAATCATTGGTCGGACGCCCAGAGTTTCCCCATATCCATTCCTGGTGTGCATGACCAGCATGTAAGACCAAGCCACCAGTAGTGCACATTCATAAATTATAATATCCTGATGTTTTAATTTAGAGGTGCATTTATTACATACTGTTGCATGCCACAGACACAGAGACCGTTCACCGTTAGCTATGTTTTTACAGCCATATTTATACATAATATATGAAGAAGATCTTCACTTTGGATTGTGATTAATCTATAATTTTACACTTCAATTTTTCTCTATGATAAAAATTAAACAAACTAACAGGATTTAGGTTCAAGCACACAACACCTTTTCTGATAGTTATTGCCTTAAATGTGAAAACACTCCAGTCTCACACAGCCCACTAACATTGTCTGTGGTGCCTGAGAATCATTTGCTAAGAAAATGAAAGGACAGTTATACTGACCCACTATAACATTTGATCAGTCAGCTAGTCCTTAAGTCCAAATTGAACGTCTTTTGAGGTATCAGAAAATGGCTGGAAGTGATAGTGTCTCCCTAAAAGCTTTGTGCTTAAAAATCCACAAAAGTAACCAGTGTACACAGATGGTGCAGTGATCTGTGGCCCACAGGAGAAGGGTTGTTTACTTGGTGTCTCTCCACATTAGGGGAAGTGTCACGATTAATGGATGATGTCTCTCCACTCTGGGGGAGGGGTAGTCACAGAAGTCAGAATAAGTGATCTGGGTCGAGGAAACAGCCCTTTAGGATTTTCCATAGGGACCTATTAAAAACCTGTTTTCCTCAGCCTCACTTTGGGGAATTTGAAACTGATGTTGGGAAATGTAGTTTTTAAAAAGGCAATTTTTCATGTGAAATATGTGAAAACTAGCAATATCATGACATACTCAATATAAAACAATACAATATTTTATTTCCAACAGAAATATAAAATACAAAAGTGCTGGAAATACACCACACAAAATACAGCAAAATCTGACAAAGAGGGGCTAACTTTCAACTTCAGCACCTGGGATGTAACCTGGCAGAGCAGATCATCCACCCATTGTAGAACCTGCCCGATTTTCATCCCTTTGATGTCAATTGAAAATTAACCCACTCTCTACCTGAAATGTTAATCTGTCTTCTCTTTTCAGATGGAGCTGCTGTCTATTTCCAGCATTTGCAGTTTTATTTCTTTTTATCTAATTTTCAACAGGTATACCTATTGAAATAGCCAGAAATATGAGACAAGAAGTAGGAGAGCTTAACTTGCAAAACACATCCCTGCCCCACAATGCATTTGCTTTGTAGAAAGTTAATAATTTTATAGCAGATTAGTAGTAACCAATTTATTTTTCAAAAGGTGGGATGTGGTTTTGGGGGGCGGGGGTGCACAATGGGAGAAATTGACAGAATATGTCAATCATTTGTTTCTATATACCCAACTGGCTCAAGTTAGGTATATAAATGGCAAGTAACATTCGCACCAGACAAGTGCCAGGCAATGACCATCTCCAACAGGAGACAGTCTAACCATCTCGCCTTGACATTCAACGGCAATACCATCGCCGAATCCCCCACCATCAACATCCTGGGGGTCACCATTGACCAGAAACTTAACTGGACCAGCCACATAAATACTGTGGCTACAAGAACAGGTCAGGGGCTGGGTATTCTGTGGCAAGTGACTCACCTCCTGACTCCCCAAAGCCTTTCCACCATCGACAAGGCACAAGTCAGGAGTGCGATGCAATACTCTCCACTTGACTGGATGAGTGCAGCTCCAACAACGCTCAAGAAGCTCGACACCATCCAGGACAAAGCAGCCTGCTTGATTGGCACCCCATCCACCACCCTAAACATTCACTCCCTTCACCACCGGCGCACCGTGGCTGCAGTGTGTACCATCTACAGGATGCACTGCAGCAACTGGCCAAGGCTTCTTCAACAGCACCTCCCAAACCTGTGACCTCTTCCACCTAGAAGGACAAGGGCAGCAGGCACATGGGAACGACACCACCTGCACGTTCCCCTCCAAGTCACACACCATCCCGACTTGGAAATATATCGCCGTTTCTTCATTGTCGCTGGGTCAAAATTCTGGAACTCCCTTCCTAACAGCAATGTGGGAGAACCTTCACCATTCAGACTGCAGCGGTTCAAGAAGGCGGCTCATCACCACCTTCTCAAGAGTAATTAGGGATGGGCAATAAATGCCGGCCTTGCCAGCGTCCCCCACATTCTCTGAACGAATTAAAAAAAAGTTCAATGTTATGCTGAGGAACCATAGCTGCTCATGTTGGGCAAGATATTAAAAACACTGCCTTGTGTCAGACAACACATTGAATGCACTGGAAAAAAAACTCTTAATGTTGGATAGCATGAATGTACTGAAGAGATTTGGATTTTAACATGGAGCTGGGAAGAGAGCAGGGGGTATGTTTATCAGACGCGAAAACTGGAAGTAAAGTTGGCGGGTTGGAATCTGCGATCATAACTTAATTGAAGGATAAAAATTTTACTTCCAAGTTTTGCGCCCAGAGGCAATTGACAGGCTGGCTGCCTGTCAGGTGGGAAAGCAGTCGGGGAGAGATCAGAATCCTCGGTCTTTGTATGGGGGAGGCCGAGGAGAAACCAGAATCTTTGGGGATTGGATGGGGGAGGGGGGGTGGTGTTCAGGAGAGAGATTGGGATTTTTGAGAGTTGGATGGGGTGGGGGGGTCGGGGAGAGATCAGGATCTTTGGGGGTTGGATGGGGGGAGAGCTGATCACAGAGGGGGAAGGTGAGAAGTTGGCCATCTTCGGAGGTGATAAGTCGGTCATCCGGGTGGGGGGGATCTTGGCCATCAGTGGGGGATCAGCCGATCGCGGGAGTCCGATCGCAGCAGGTAAGCTTGTTGGACCCAAAGGAAACACTCCTCCTCTTCCTGGCCCTCAATCAGTGCAATAAAGGCACTTACCTCGTGATCCTGCACTTCTCGCCTCCTTTTCACTGGCGAGATTCATGAACCCCGTCAAACCCGAGCTGGAAGCGTCAAATTTAAAGTTAAGTCAAATTCAATTTAAAAAGACCTACTTAACGTCTCATCAGGACGGTAATTCATGCTATAAATACCCGCCTGCCGGAATTAATACAGGTCCCGACTTCGGTGAGTGGGTTACTCACGCGCATCCAAAAGCGCCTGGGTTAAACCCGTAAGTGGGCGCGTTGGAGTCGGGTCACGGCCGCACTCCAAAAATCAAATATTTTAACTACCTACCCATTCTTGGGGGTTAAAATTCCCTCCAAGGTTTCTCATGTTCGACATTGTATTGAATTGAGGAAATATGGCCACTTATGACGTGCAGTTCGGGAAGTTAGAAAACCATTTGAAGAGAGGTTATTGCAGAAATTTCCTCGGGTGTTCTGCCGATCAATCGCTGTAACTTTGGCGGAAGATGGGGGGTTACCTCATTTACATGGTTTATCTGGGATTTCTGCCAAAGTTACAACAGCTAATTGGAAGAACCTGTGAGGAAATTGCTGCTTATGTATTTAAAACCAATACCAATAGTGGCATCGAGTGATGCATGAGTTACAAACAGTAGGGTTCTCAAAAACCTGAATTCTTGTGTGTAGCTGTTAATCTGTTATATATTAAAAATAGTGATTGGTCTCCAGATTATAACGGTACCACATAGATTTTAACCAGGAATGGGAATCGGATGGGTGGGCAGGGGGGTGGGGGTGGAGGCGGTTGAGGTGATTTCCAAACTCTACCAAATTCGCCAGCGTGAGGCTCTGTGCAATTTTTACTCCCGGGGCTCATCTACATGCTGTCGGTCGGCTACCCGCCCGAAACGGAATTTCGGTCGGCAGCATGGAAGGAGCCCGAGGCAGAGGAGGCCTAAACTTTCCTTGTGGGACCCAGAGGATATTAGGTTTGCGAGAGTGAAGGGAGAGTCTCAAACCAAGGTTTTAAACTTAAGTAAGGCAAACTTCGAGAGGATGAGAAATGAATTAACCACAGTAAACTGGGCTGAACTGTTAATGGGTAAAACTATAGATAAACAGTGGGAAGAATTCAAAGTAGTATCTGGTACGATATTAAACCAGTATATGCCCCCAGTTCATATGCAGAAAAGGCAGGGGATCCAGTTAAGTAGTTAAGAAACCATGGTCAACAAATGAGTTAAGTGACAGCATCAAATTAATGAAAAGGCTTACACAAATGCAAGGAAAAGTGGAATACTAGCAGACTGCTGGGAGTATTATAAATAGCAACATAGGGATACAAAGAAAGTAATAAGAGGTGGAAAAAGGGAATATGAATAAAAAAGTCTTGCAAGGGATATCAAAGCTAACAGTAAAAATTTCTATAAATATTTGAAGAGAAAGAGAGTGGGTAAAGGGGAATGTGGACAGATGCAGGCGAGATTATAATGGACAATAAGGAAATGTCAGACTTGTTAAATGAGTACTTTGCATTCATTTTTAAAAGAGGAGGAAGAGGACAAAATACCAGCAGAACAAGGGAATCCAAAAATAAGTCAAGGGGAGGACCTTCGTGGATTTAATATAAGTAAAATAAAATTGGTAATGGATTAAATAATCGGACTTAATATAGACAAGTCTCCAGGACCTGATGGTTTCCATCCCAGAGTGTTAAAAGAAATAGTTGCAGAAATTGCAGATGCATTAGTCATAATTCTCTAGATTCAGGAATTGGATTCATTTGTAAAAAAGAAGGCAATTGATAAGAGATTATTAGCAAAAATGAAAGTACATGGAATTGGAGGTAACCTTATATCGAGTTCGTAATTGATTGGGAGGTAGGAGACAGAGTGGGCATAAAGGGAACATTCTCTGATTGGTGGGATGTGACAAGTGATGTTTCCTAGAGATCTGTACTGGGGCCTCAGCTTTCCACCATGTACATTAATGACTTGTATGAAGGAATAGAGAGTTGTATATTCAAGTTTTCAGATGACACTAAATTACGAGGCACAGTGAGTTATGTAAATGGGAAGTGGGAAGTTACAAAGCGACATAGATTAAGTGAGTGGGAAAAGCTATGGCAGATGGAGTTCAATATGGGGAAGTGTGAGGTTATCCAATTTGGATCTGAAAAAAACAAATCGGAATATTGTTTTAATGGTGAGAAATGAGGAGTTGTGGAGGAGCAAAAGGATTTGAGTGTCCATGTGTACAGATCACTAAAAATTACAGCACAGGAACAAAAAGTAATCAAAAAGGCTAATGGAATATTGACCTATATTTTAAGGGGGTTGGAATTTAAAAATGAGGAAGTGGTGCATCAGTTGTACAGAGTCTTGGTCACCTCGAGCATTACATTCAGTTTTGGGCACCGAACCTTAGGAAGGATACATTGGTCTTGGAGGGGGTAAGGTGCAGATTCACCAGAATGATACCATGGCTAAAAGGGCCCCTCCCCTCTCCCCTTTTCCCCGCCAACCCCCTTCTCCCTCTCCCTCCCATTCTGCCCTGCCTTTTTCTCCTATGTTGAGGTCAAAATTGGCCACTGGAGACCTCTCCAAAACTGGCACCTCCCTCTACCCATTGAGGCTAAAATAGTCCACCTACGGATGCGGGAAAAATAGGCTGTAGACACAGTCCTTCCACCCCCGCTAAGAAAACAAACTCCCCCTCGCCTCTTACACCTCTTCTCTTTGTCTATTCCCCCATGCTCTCCTCCCTCTCCCTTCACTCACTCTCTCCTTCCTTGCCCTCTCCTCACTCTCCCCTTGCTTCCTCTCCCCCTTTCCCTATCCCCTCCCTTCCCTCCACTCTGTTCTCCCTCCACTCCCCTCTGTCTTCCTCTTTACCCTCTCTCCTCTCCTATAATAGAATCATACAGCAGAGAAAGGGGTCATTCTGACCACAGTGTCTATGCCGGCTCTTTGAAAGAGCTATCCAATTAGTCCCATTCCCCTGCTCTTTCTCCATAGCCCTGCAATTTTTCCTTTTCAAGTATGACAGGATAACTGTGGCCTGTCGCATGCACATTCTATGCCATATGGGAACTCGAGAACACTTCATGTGTACTGGAAGTGCCACCAACTGCTCGAGCTTGAGCTCAGACTTTCCTTGCTTGAGGGGCTGCTGGAGTCATGACAGTGCACACGGGAAGCTGAGAGTTTTGTGGATAATGCGTTTCAGGAGGTGGTTACCCTGCAGCTACAGAGAGTTCAAGAGGAAAGAGAGTGGGTGACCACCAAGCAGATTAGGAGGAACAGGCAAGCAGTGCAGGAATCTCCTGGGAGTGTGGCACTCACAAACCAGTATTCAATATTGAATAGCAGTGAGGGTGATGAGGCCTCCAGGAACTGCAGTTAGTAGCAAATGCATGGCACCGTGGGAGACTCGGCTGCACAGAGGGGCACAAAAAAGTGTAGAAATGCAGTTGTTATAGGGGATTCGATAGCTAGAGGGATAGATGGGCATTTCTGCAACCGCAGACATGAGTCCCGAATGATGCGTTGCCTCCCTGATGCCAGGGTTAAGGATATCACTGAACGGGTGCAGAACATTCTGCGAGGGGAAGGGAAACAGCCAGGAGGAAACTGTACAAGCCGGACTGGTTGCACCTGAACAGGGCTGGGATCAATGTCCTTGCAGAGAGGTTAGCTAGTGCTGCGGGGGAGGGATAGGAGGCAGAGGGAAGTGGTGAACGGATGTTTTTCTGACTGGAGAGAAGTATGCAGTGGGGTCCCTCTGATTGTGGTCAGAGCTTCACCTTTGTTTGCCTCAGCAACCTAGGACGCATCCCATCTGGACCGGGTGACTTATTAACTTTGAGTGATGCCAACTTATTTAGCACCTCCTTTCTATCTATTTTTATTCTATCCAATATCTCTACTTCCTCCTCCTCGAGTGGTCCAGCAGGGATCGGTATTAGGACCATTGCTTTTCTTGTTTCACATAAATGACCTGGACTTGGGTATAGGTAGTACAATTTTGAAGTTTGTGGATGATACAAATCTTGGCAACATAATAAATAATGAGGAGGATAGTAGCAGACTTCAGGAGGACATGGGCAGACTGGTGAAATGGGCAGATACATGGCAGGTGAAATTTAATGTTGATAAGTGTGAAGTGATGCACTTTGGGAGGAACAATATTGAGAGGCAGTATAATCTAAATGATACTATTTTGAGGCAGGGGGGGGGGTACAAAAGCAGAGGCACCTGGAGATACATATTCACAATCTTTGAAGGTGGCAGGCAAGTTGATAAGGCAGCAAGGAAGTTATGCTAAACCTTTACCAATCACTGGTTAGGCCTCAGCTGGAGTATTGTGTATAATTCTGGGCACCACACTTTAGGAAGGATGTCACGGCTTTGGAGAGGGTACAGATGAGGTTTACCAGGATGATACCAGGGATGAGGGACTTCAGTTATGTGGAGAGATTGGAGAAGCTGGGATTGTTCTCCTTAGAGCAGAGGAGGTTAAGGGGAGACCTGATAGAGGTATTCTAAATAATTATGGGTTTTGATAGAGAAAATAGGGAGAAACTGTTTCCTCTAGCAAGTGGGTCAGTAACCAGAGGTCATAGATTTAAAATAATTGGCAAAAGAACTGGTGGGGAAATGAGGAAAAATTTTTTCACACAGAGGATTGTTAAGATCTGGAACGCACTACCTGAAAGGATGGTGGAAACAGATTCCACAGGAACTTTCAAAAGGCAATTGGACATGTACTTGAAGAGGTCTAATTTGCAGGGTTATGGGGAGAAAGTTGTGGTGTGGGACTAAATCGGACACCTCTTTCAGAGAGCTGACACATGGGCTGAATGGCCTCCTTCTGTGGGGTAAGGTTCTATGAAGTATATATCCAATTCTCTTTTAAAAGTTACTATTGAATCTGCTCCCACCATCCTTTCAGGTAATGCATTCTAGATCATAACGATCCTCCTCTCCTCTCTTTTCTTCCCTCTCTTCCCTCTCTCCCCTCTCCTCTACTTCCCTTTCCTCTCATCTCTTCATTCTTATCTCTCCTCTTTCCCCCTTCTCTCCTGATAAGAGTCTTTGGTCTTGACTCCCCATATGCAATGTCATGAGAGATTGACTAGTTTACATTGTCATTTTTGAGAGAGGAAATCTTGAATATCATAATTCCATCTGCTTTTGCTTCACATCCTGCACTGCTGGACATTCTTAGTTGGCATCAGATTTTAAGATTTGTATGTAAACATAAGAGAAGGGCTCAAAATACATGTCTTGCTGGATGTATGAGACAAGTAACTTCTTTGCTATTGCAACTGGCCCAGTTCTGTTTCTATTATTAGTTTGATTGTTTTTTTTAATTCATTCTTGGGATGTGGGCGTCACTGGCAAGGCCAGCACTTATTGCCCATTCCTAATTGCCCTGGAGAAAGTGATGTTGAGCCGCTTTCTTGAACCGCTGCAGTCCGTGTGGTGAAGGTTCTCCCACAGTACTATTAGGTAGGGAGTTCCAGGATTTTGACCCAGCGACGATGAAGGAACGGTGATATATTTCCAAGTCAGGATGGTGTGTGACTTGGAGGGGAACATGCAGGTGGTGGTGTTCCCATGCGCCTGCTGCCCTTGTCCTTCTAGGTGGTAGAGATTGCAGGTTTGGGAGGTGCTGTCAAGAAGCCTTGGCGAGTTGCTGCAGTGCGTCTTGTAGATCATACACACTGCAGCCACAGTGCGCCGGTGGTGGAAGGAATGAATATTTAAGGTGGTGGATGGGGTGCCAATCAAGCAGGCTGCTTTGTCCTGGATGGTGTCGAGCTTCTTGAATGTTGTTGGAGCTGCACTCATCCAGGCAAGTGGAGAGTATTCCATCACGCTCCTGACTTGTGCCTTGTAGATGGTAGAAAGGCTTTGGGGAGTCAGGAGGTGAGTCACTTGCCACAGAATACCCAGCCTCTGACCTGCTCTTGTAGCCACAGTATTTATGTGGCTGGTCCAGTTAAGTTTCTGGTCAATGGTGACCCCCAGGATGTTGATGGTGGGGGATTTGGCGATGGTAATGCCATTGTATGTCAAGGGGAGGTGGTTAGACTCTCTCTTGTTGGAGATGGTCATTGCCTGGCACTTGTCTGGTGAGAATATTACTTGTCACTTATCAGCCCAAGGCTGTTGTCCAGGTCTTGCTGCATGCAGGAACAGACTGCTTCATTATCTAAGGGGTTGCGAATGGAACTGAATACTGTGCAATCATCAGCAAACATCCCCATTTCTGACCTTGTGATGGAGGGAAGGTCATTGATGAAGCAGCTGAATATGGTTGGGCCTAGGACGCTGCCCTGAGGAACTCTGCAGCAATGTTCTGGGACTGAGATGATTGGCCTCCAGCAACCACTGCCATCTTCCTTTGTGCTAGGTATGACTCCAGCCACTGGAGAGTTTTCCCCCTGATTCCCATTGACTTCAATTTTACTAGGACTCCTTGATGGCACACTCGGTCAAATGCTGCCTTGATGTCAAGGACAGTCACTCTCACCTCATCATTGTGCCGATTGTGTGCTTTTGCTGTAATTTGTACAGTAGATTGAATATTAACAGACAAAATGGGCAGCAAACTACTACACGCCTTCCTGGTAAATAGAGTTGTTTTTTTTTGAATACTTCTAATACCCACATTTTTAGATTTACTTTCAGAAACAGATTTCCTTGGACTTCAATGGAAATGAAAATCGGGGAAGTGTTTAACAGCCGAGCCAGTATTGCACATTTTACACTATTGTCTAAAGTCAAAAGTACCCCCAGTTAGTACAGGTGAGGTATAGTTGCTTCTATCAAATTCTACTAACCATATAACCATAATACTTTCTAGCTACAAAGCACCGTGAGGAAAACTACATTCACAGCAAGCCTTTACTCTTGATGCTGGTCTGGGTTTATGATTCAGCTTTTCTAATTGAATTTTTGATCTTTCACTGTTGAAGGTACCTTTTGTGAATACACACCAGACTAAAGCTGGTGTCCACAACCCCATTGCTGTTGCTTTTGGTTTACTTCCATTACATTCTTTATCTTGCAGCTGAGGAGATTTGGGCACAGACAGTTTTCAATAGTTAGACATTTACTGTGCCAGAGAAATTGTGA
This sequence comes from Heptranchias perlo, assembly GCF_035084215.1. Classification (NCBI taxonomy): domain Eukaryota; kingdom Metazoa; phylum Chordata; class Chondrichthyes; order Hexanchiformes; family Hexanchidae; genus Heptranchias; species Heptranchias perlo. The sequence goes on from NC_090327.1 coordinate 70,998,276, forward strand.
AAAATCCTCTGTTGAATTACTCTTTTGTATGCAGCTTTTTAAACTTTTTGAATACAAAATATAAGCGATAGGAATGTCTGGTTTTGAGTCGACTGTGAAAGTGTTGTGAATTTTGAAATATTCTGTTCATCTGTAGATTTCTCCAATTCTATATAGTAATATACAGCTATAAAATTTAACAGAAAATAATTATTTCTGAAAATGTATACTTTTAAAAAGGACATTCATCATGGAAAAGATTAAAATGCAAACACTGACTTCTTTTAAATACTTATTTTCGAGATGCAGGCTTCATTGGCATGGCCAACATTTTTTGCCCATCACTAGTTGCCCTGAGAAGGTGGTGGTGGGCTGCCGCCATGAACTGCTACAGTTTGGATGGTGAAGTTATTCCCTCAATGCGCCTGTCTATCTAACTTAAGCCAACTCCACTTTCCCATAATGCATGTTATATCAGCCATTTTATATCAATCAGTGTTGGGATCGTTGCATCTGTGCTATTCAGATTGTATATCAATGATTTGGGAGTAGGGATAGAGTAAAACTATCAAAATTTGACAAATGACACCAAGGTGGAGAAGAGAATTGCAAACAAAAAAGAACAAACTGATTAGATGCAGAGGAATCCAAATAGATTGGAAAGTTGGGCTGAGAAATGGTAAATAAAAATAACCGATGACAAGTTCAAAGTGACGAGATTAAGGAGAAAAGTAATCATTAGAGCTATAGACAAATTGGTGTTAGTCTGCATAGGACAAGGGTTTGAGGGTGTTGGTGGACAGATCATCAAAATTATCTGCACGACATGTGGCAGCAATAAATAAATAGGCAAATAGGGGCATTGATTGTTTAATAGGTGGAATAGAACATAAATCACGGAACATGATACTGAGCCTATACGGGATATTGGTTCATTGCTTCTAGAGTACTTTGCGCAGTTCTTGTGCAATGTTACAGGAAGGACATCACGGCACTGGAAATGGTGTAGCTGAGGTACCTGCTGCTAAATAACCTACGGGTAACCTTTTGTTGCGAAGAGAGACTCCAGGAGCTGTGTTTACTTTTGCTAGAAATGAGATGACTGAGAAAGGATCTAAATGAGGTAGTCATTAAGGATACCAACAAGTTGAATCCTGAAATAAAAACAGAACATGCTGGAAATACTCAGCAAGTTGAATCCTGAGACTGTTTACCATGGCCTTCAGAATGATGAGAGGACATGCAATGAAGCACACTAGAGGGAAGGTAAAGAACATAATAACATAATAAATAGGAGCAAGAGTAGGCCACATGGCCCCTCGAGCCTGCTCCGCCATTCAATCAGATCATGGCTGATCTTTGACCTCAACACCACTTTCCTGCCCGATCCCCATATCCCTTGAATCTCCTAGAGTCGAAAAATCTATTGATCTCAGCCTTGAATATATTCAATGACTCAGCAATCACAGCCCTCTGGGTTAGAGAATGCCAAAGATTCACAATCCTCTGAGTGAAGAAATGCCTCCTCATCTCAGTCTAAAATGTCCGACCCCTTACCCTGTGACTATGCCCCCTAGTTCTAAACTCTCCAGCCATAGGAAACAACTTCTCAGCATCAACCCTGAAAAGCCCCCTCATAATCTTATATGTTTCAATGAGATCACCTCTCATTCTTCTAAACTCCAGAAAGTATAGGCCCATTCTACTCAACCTTGCCTCATCGGACAACCCTCTCATCCCAGGAATTAATCTAGTGAACCTTCGCTGCACCGCCTCTAAGGCAAGTATATCCTTCCTAAAGGTAAGGAGACCAAAACTGTACACAATACTTCAGGTGAGGTCTCACCAAAGCCCAATACAACTGTAGTAAGACTTCCTTACTTTAGTATTCCAACCTCCTTGCAATAAAGGCCAACATTCCATTTGCTTTCCTAATTGCTTACTGTACCTTTGTGCTAACTTTTTGTGTTTCTTTTATGAGGACACCCAAGTCCCTCTGAACACCAACATTTAATAATTTCTCACCATTTAAAAAATATTCTGTTTTTCTATTCTTCCTACCAAAGTGAATAAGCTCACATTTCCCCACATTATACACCATCTGCCACCTTCTTGCCCACTCATTTAACCAGTCTGTAGCCCTTTGCAGACTCTTTGTGTCCTCCTCACAGCTTACTTTCACACCTAGCTTTGTATTGTCAGCAAACTTGGATACATTACACTCAGTCCCTTCATCTAAATCATTAATATAGATTGTAAATAGCTGAGGCCCAAGCACCGATCCTTGCGGCACCCCACTAGTTACAGCCTGCCAGCCTGAAAATGACCTGTTTATCCCTACTCTTTCTTTTCTGTCTGAAAACCAATCCTCTGTCCATGCGAATATATTACCCCCAACCCCATGAGCCCTTATTTTATGTAACAACTTTTTATGTGGCACCTTATCGAGTGCCTTTTGAAAATCCAAATATACGACACCCACTGGTTCCCCTTTATCTACCCTGCTAGCTACATCCTCAAAAAACTCCCAATCCTCAGCCTTACTACTCTTCTGGCAACAGTATAGGCCTATTCTTTTAATCTAATACTAAATAGACAAATCAGATATAACTACTTCACAGGGAGGTCGTGAATGTTTGGAATCGACTTCCGAGGGAGGCAATCAAGGTTGCTAACATAAGTAACTGTACAGGGAAGTTGGATAGACATTTGATAAGAAAATAAATTGAAGGATATAGGTAAGAATACAGCTATTCACAATATATATATCAATGATATGGATGAGGGAACTAAATGTAACGTTTCCAAGTTTACAGACGACACAAAGCTGGGGTGGAATGTAAGCTGTGAGGAGGATGCAAAAAGGCCTCCAATGTGATTTAGACAAGTTGGGTGAGTGGGCAAGAACATGGCAGATGCAGTATAACGTGGATAAATGTGAGGTTATCCACTTTGGTTGTAAAAACAGAAAGGCAGATTATTATCTGAATGGTGATAGATTGGGAAAAGGGGAGGTGCAACGAGACCTGGGTGTCCTTGTACACCAGTCGCTGAAAGCGAGCATTCAGGTGCAGCAAGCAGTTAGGAAGGCGAATGATATGTTGGCCTTCATTGCAAGAGAATTTGAGTACAGGAGCAGGGATGTCTTACTGCAGTTATACAGGGCCTTGGTGAGACCACACCTGGAGTATTGTGTGCAGTTTTGATCTCCTTATCTGAGGAAGGATGTCCTTGCCATGGAGGCAGTGCAACGAAGGTTTACCAGACTGATTCCTGGGATGGCAGGACTGACGTATGAGGAGAGATTGGGTCGACTAGGCCTATATTCACTAGAATTTAGAAGAATGAGAGGTGATCTCATTGAAACATATAAAATTCTAACAGGACTAGACAGACTAGATGCAGGGAGGATGTGCCCGATGGCTGGGGAGTCCAGTACCAGGGGTCACAGTCTCAGGATATGGGGTATGCCATTTAGAACCGAGATGAGGAGAAGTTTCTTCACTCAGAGGATGGTGAACCTGTGGAATTCTCTACCACAGAAGGCAGTGGAGGCCAAGTCATTAGATGTATTCAAGAAGGAGATAGATATATTTCTTAATGCTAAAGGGATCAAGGGATATGGGGCAAAAGCGGGAACAGGATACTGAGTTAGACGATCAGCCATGATCATTTTGAATGGCGGAGCAGGCCCAAAGGGCCGAATGGCCTACTCTTGCTCCTATTTTCTATGTTTCTATGTTTAATGGATCGTGCATTCAGTTTTCAAACTCGGGGGCCAGTCGCAAACGGACATACGAAATTGACGGGCAGGAAAAGACCAGCTGGTCCATCAAGCCTGCCCCACACCATGATGGCCGGAGCATCATAACTAAACACTTCTTCCCTCTCCCACTCTTCCCTGCCTCCTGCCCCCTCCCCCCCACCAACCCTTGCGCCCCGCAGCCATGTAATATCCTGAGAGAGGCAAAAACAGAGAAAAAACCCAACACCAATAAGGGACCAAAATGGTCCTGTAATTTCTATATTGCTATTTACTCATGCTCGTTAACATAGGTCAAGATCATAACTTCCATATGTACACCCATCCCTACTTCTATGCCAATGCTGTACTATCTGTCCGATATCAAGTCAAAATGTCCACGTGTCTGATCCTATCGAACTTCAATGGAGCAGGAGAGAAATTCGTGGCTGCAAAGAAAGCATGGAATAAGAAAAGGTACATTAAATTCCCTGCTTCCACAGACCACGTACAATCCATCCATTCATGGACTTATTTAGGGAAAGTTCTGTAAACTTCTTCTCTGAATTCCCTAAATAATTGAGCAAACCTCCATGATATCTTTCTACACATACCCCTCCAAGACTGAAATCTGGTTAGTTGCTTTTCATATACAACATTTCCATGGTTCCAGCATCACAGGAACCATACTGTTCTATAGAGTATTTCATCACCTCTTTCAACACTTATCTCTACAACCTTCAGTTTCACTCCTAACCAGCTATTTATCCAGCTTTATTTGCAGGATTTAATCAACTGAACATTACCTGGGATGTCTGAATAAGATGTTACCTTGGTCCTGTCTTCAATATTGTGTGACAGGAATAAAGTGGAAACATTCATCATGCATAATCATTGCATCAAGAAACTCCTTCATCCTGTAAAATAGTGATTTACCTCATATGGGGTGTCGTAGCTGTGAAAATATTTTCCATCTCTTTGCAGCGATGGAATATTCAAGCTGTTATGCATCACTGCTACAATACACAGAACACACCAAACATAGTGGATGTGAAAACTAAAGAACATCACACGATAAAAGAATTGAGCCATAAATCAATTAGTTTTTCATTTGTGATGAAGTACCACTCTACGGAGGGGTGTGTAACACAGTAAATATTTTCATATTTCAAATCACCACACTGCAGTCACCTCTATTTATGACATCCATGTGGAGAAATATCAGTTAAAATGTATTGGTGTTGCATTACTAATGACAAAATGACACAATTGATCAGTTTCCTACGACTATCTTCAGCTTAAAAAAAAGTGAAAAAATGCTCTTTAAAGTTCAAAATTTTTTCACCTGAAAATTTACTACAGTACATGTTTTATCGATAGAATACACCCTGGCTATTAGTATGTGAGGATTTTTATTTCCATTTGAGAGACTGGTCATTTCTCAGTGGCTGAAGTAAAAGTCAGAATACACAAATAACTGTGAAGATTTTTATCACAACGATGTATTATCCCTACAGTACATGTTTTAGAGAAAAGAGCCCCAAAACCCTCTGCTGCCACATGCCAGAATAAGTGCCAGGATGCGTCCGCCTGGGACCTCTGCTGGTGTTCCAGCCAAAATCTGCAGAGTCAGGGGTCACTTAACTCTCATGAATGGTGGGCGCCCGCACCATGAGAGGTGCATCTAGGTCATCTGTTTGCCCCCAGAGGCTGGAAAATCAGCCGAAAGCTGCTTGTTCCAGGGAGAGTGCCAGGGTTTCCTCCCAGAAAGAAGGTATTGGGTCCTTTTGTAAGGGAGCTGAAATATTTCCAAGAAAGAGTTTCTACATTGAGTGATCCAGGCTGTGCCCCTGGCCTGGACCCTTAAATGGTACCCCATGTGCCAGTCGGATATACGAGCCGTGGATCCTGCGCCATTCTGCTTCCAGGCCAGGAACGTGGGAACTGCTGGTAATGGGAGTCCCCACCCCTGGCCCGGCCCCCATGTAAGGAATGGGTAGAGGCTCTGCCCATACTTGGCTGTGAGACTGAAGATTACCATGAGGAAGCAGCAGCTAAACAACGTGCCCTCTTATAGCCCATATAAATGCGTCTATAAATTGCACCACACATGATCATTTTATATCTGGACACTAATCCAATCAAACTTTTGTCTGTTAATTAAATTTTAGAATCATTGCTCCAAAATTAATTCCTCACTTCTTATTTCTTTTTTATTTGTTCTCAGGATATGGGTGACGTTGCAAGGCCACATTTATTGCCCATCCCCCGTTGCCTTGAGAAAAAGAAAGACTTGTATTTATATGGTGTCTTTCATAACCTCAGGATGTGCCAAAGCACTTTACAGCCAATGAAGTACATTTGAAGTGTTGTCACTGTTGTAATATAGAAAACGTGCAGCCAATTTGCGCACAGCAAGGTCCCACAAACAGTGGGATAACATAAGAACGTAAGAACCATAAGAAATAGGAGCAGGAGTAGGCCATACGTCCTCTTAAGCCTGCTCCGCCATTCAATAAGATCATGAAAGATCTTTGACCTCAACTCCACTTTCCCGCTCGATCGCCATATCCCTTGATTCCCTTAAAGTCCAAAAATCCATCGATCTGAACCTTGAATATATATACTCAACGATTGAGCATCCACATCCCTCTGGGGTAAAGAATTCCAAAGATTCACAACCTTCTGAATGAAGAAATTTCTCCTCGTCTCAGTCCTAAATGGCTGACCCCTTATCCTGAGACTATGCCCCCTAGTTCTAGACTCTCCAGCCAGGGGAAACAGCCTTTCAGCATCTACCCTGTCAAGCCCTCTCAGAATCTTATACATTTCGATGAGATCACCTCTCATTCTTCTAAACTCCAGAGAGTATAGGCCCATTCTACTCAATTTCTCCTCATAGGACAACCCTCTCATTCCAGGAATCAACCTAGTGAACCTTCACTGCACTGCCTCTAAGGCAAGTATATCCTTCCTTAGATGAGGAGACCAAAACTGTACACAGTAATCCAGGTGTGGTTTCACCATAGCCCTGTACAATTGCAGCAAATCTTCCTTACTCTTGTACTCCAAGCCTTTGCAATTGCAATGAAGGCCAACATACCATTTGCATTACCTGCATGTTAACTTTTTGTTTCGTGTACAAGGACACCCAAATTCCTCTGAACACCAACATTTAATAGTTTCTCACCATTTAAAAAATATTCTGTTTTTCTATTCTTCCTACCAAAGTGAATAACCTCACATTTCCCCACATTATACGCCATCTGCCACCTTCTTGCCCACTCACTTAACCTGTCTATATCCCTTTACAGACTTTTTGTGAACTCCTCACAACTTACTTTCCTACCCACCTTTGTAACATCAGCAAACTTGGATACATTACACTCGGTCCCTTCATCCAAGTCATTACTATAGATTGTAAATAGCTGAGGCCCCAGCACTGATCCTTGCAGCACCCCACTAGTTACAACCTGCCAACCTGAAAATGACCTGTTTATTCCTACTCTTTTTTTCTGTCCGCTAACCAATCCTCTATCCATGCTAATATATTACCCTCAACCCCATGTGCTCTTATCTTGTGTAACAACCTTTTATGTGGCACCTTATTGAATGCCTTTTGAAAATCCAAATATACTACATCCACTGTTTCCCCTTTATCTACCCTGCTAGTTGCATCTAATAGATTTGTCAAACACGATTTCCCTTTCATAAAACCTTGTTGACTCTGCCTAATCATATTATGATTTTCTGAGTGCCCTGTTACCACGTCCTTAATAATGGATTCCAGCATTTTCCCGATGACTGATGTCAAGCTAACTGGCCTGTAGTTCCCTGTTTTCTCTCTCTCCTTTCTTGAATAGCGGTGTTACATTTGCAACCTCCAATCCACTGAGACTGTTCTAGAATCTAGGGAATTTTGGAAGATCACAACCAATGTATCCATTATCTCTGCAGCCAGCTCTTTTAAAACCCTAGGATGTAGGCCATCAGGTCCAGGGAATTTGTCGGCTTTTAGTCCCAGTACTTTTTCTTTACTAATACTAATTACTTTAAGTTCCTCATTCTCATTAGACAATTGGTCCCCCGTTATTTCTGGTATTCTTTTTGTGTCTTCTACTGTGAAGACTGATACAAAATATTTGTTTAACGTCTCTGCCATTTTCTTATTTCCCATTATAATTTCTCCTGTCTCAACCTCTGAGGGACCCATGTTTACTTTCGCTACTCCCTTCCTTTTTACATACTTGTAGAAGTTCTTACAATTTGTTTTTTTATATTTCTTGCTAGTTTACTCTCATATTCTATTTTCTCCCTCTTTTCAATATTTTGGTCATCCTTTTCTGGTTTCTACATCTCTCCCAATCCTCAGGCTTACTACTTTTCTTGGCAACATTATAAGCCTCTTCTTTTAATCGAATACTTAACTTCTTTAATTAGCCGTGAATGGATCACTTTTCCTGCGAAGTTTTTATTTCTCAATGGAATATATATTCATTGAGAATTATGAAATATTTCTTTAAATGTTCACTATTGCTTATCTACCATCATATCTTTTAATTTAATTTCCCAATCAACCTTAGCCAACTCGCCCCTCATACCTATGTAACTGGCTTTGTTAAATTTAAGACTCTAGTTTCGGACTTAAGTACATCACTCTTGATGACCAGATAATCTGTTTTAGTGATGTTGGTTGAGGGATAAATATTGGTCAGACACCAAGGAGAACCCCACTGCCCCATTGGATCGAGCTCCATGAGTGTTGTTGTGGCATCTGGGCAAGTGTTCCATCATGCTTCTGACTTGAGCCTCGCAGATGGTGGAGAGGCTTTGATGGTGACACTTGATGGCACTATTGATTACTTCCTCCATCACTTTGCTGATGTTTAGGAGGAGGATGATAGGGTGATATTTGGCCAGGTTAGATTTGTCCTGCTTTTTTATAGATAGGATATAGCAGGGCAGTTTACCACATTGTCACGCAAATGCAAGTGTGATAGTCATCTTGGAATAGCTTGGCTAGGGATTGCCTAGTTGTGGCATATTTCAACACTACAGCCCGGATGTTATCAGGACCTCTGTCCTTTGCTATGTCCAGTATCCTTAGGTGCTTCTTAATATTATGTGGAGTGAACCAAATAGTTTTTTTTAAAAATCCTCCCCTTCCTGTTAGTTGCCTGGTTGTCCTCCGCCATTTTCAATTTGGATGTGGTAGGGCTACAGAGCTTCGCTCTGATCCGTAGGTCATGAGACTGCTTAGCTCCGTTTGTAGCCGACTGCTTTTGGTGTTTCGCACGCAGGTAACCCTGTGTTTAGCTTCACTAATTTGGTGCGTCACACTGAGGTATGCCTAGTGCTGCTGATAGTATGCTCTTCTACACTCTAGATTAAATCAGGGTTGATCTCTTGCCTAATGTAAATGGAGGACAAATGTAAGGACTTGCACAACACCAGGTTATAGTCCAACAGTTTTAATTTAAATCACAAGCTTTTGGAGCTTTCCTCCTTCGTCAGGTGAGTGAAGGGTTCTAAAAACGCATAGCATATATAGTCAGAGAACAATGCCTGGTGATTACAGATAATCTTTCCAACTGCCCCCTATCACACCTCGGCTGGGAGACGATCACAGCAATCAAAGGAGTCGTTGGTGTTCAGACAGGTTAGCCACGGAAAACATTACATCCCAGTATACTGAATACACAATGGGTCAGATCACAAAGACAGAGAGAGAAAGAGACCCGAAAGTCAGAGAGAGAGAGAGAATGTCCAGTTGTATTAAAAACAGATAACTTTTTTTCGCTGGTGGGGTTACATGTAGCGTGACATGAACTCAAGATCCCGGTTGAGGTCGTCCTCATGGGTGCGGAACTTGGCTATCAATTTCTGCTCGACGATTTTGCGTTGTCGTGTGTCTCGAAGACCGCCTTGGAGAACGCTTACCCAAAGATCGGAGGCTGAATGTCCTTGACTGCTGAAGTGTTCCCCGACTGGGAGGGAACCCTCCTGTCTGGCGATTGTTGCACGGTGTCCGTTCATCCGTTGTCGCAGTGTCTGCATGGTCTCGCCGATGTACCACTGCGACAACGGATGAACAGACTCCGCACAACAATCGCCAGACAGGAGGGTTCCCTCCCAGTCGGGGAACACTTCAGCAGTCAAGGACATTCAGCCTCCGATCTTCGGGTAAGCGTTCTCCAAGGCGGCCTTCGAGACACACGACAACGCAAAATCGTCGAGCAGAAATTGATAGCCAAGTTCCGCACCCATGAGGACGGCCTCAACCGGGATTTTGGGTTCATGTCACGCTACATGTAACCCCACCAGCGAAAAAAAGTTATCTGTTTTTAATACAACTGGACATTCTCTCTCTCTCTCTGACTTTCGGGTCTCTTTCTCTCTCTGTCTTTGTGATCTGACCCATTGTGTATTCAGTATACTGGGATGCAATGTTTTCCATGGCTAACCTGTCTGAACACCAACGACTCCTTTGATTGCTGTGATCGTCTCCCAGCCGAGGTGTGATGGGGGCAGTTGGAAAGATTATCTGTAATCACCATAGCATAGCATATATAGCATGCTCTGTAATCATTGTTCTCTGACTATATATGCTATGCGTTTTTAGAACCCTTCACTCACCTGACGAAGGAGGAAAGCTCCGAAAGCTTGTGATTTAAAATAAAACTGTTGGACTATAACCTGGTGTTGTGCAAGTCCTTACATTTGTCCACCCCAGTCCATCACCGGCATCTCCACATCGTAAATGGAGGAGTATGGGATGTGCTGGGCCATGAAGTTACAGATTGTGGTGGTGTATAATTCTGCTGCTGTTAATGCCCCATACTGCTTCATAGATGCCTAGATTTGGGCTGCTGCATCTGTCCCTACCTCTAGGTCTACCAAGCCCTGGGACAGGGCATATCCAAGTAATATTATGGAGGACTCTGGGATATTGTCTGATAGATATGATTCTATGAGTACAACTATGTCAGGCTGTTTGATTAGTCTCTAGGACAACTCTCCCAGATTGATAGGAGGACTTTGCAGGTTAACCGGGTTGGGATTGCCTGAGTCTTGTCCTGATTCGATGCCTGGGTTGTTGCTGATAGGTCTGTCCAATATTTCTCTTATTCTGTTATTTTGTAATGATTGTCTTCTAACTGAGTGGCTTGCTTCAGAGGGCAATAAGAGTCGACCAGATACTGAGTCATATGTAGGCCAAACCAAGCAGGGATGGCAGGTTCCCTTCCCTGAAGGACAGTAGTGAATCAGTTGGGGATTTATGAAAATCTAACCGTTCTGGTGCTAGCCAACAGATTACCAGAATTATTGAATTCAGTTTTACAACTTCCCATAGTGGGATGTGAACTCATAGGGCTCAATTTTGAAATGGTGGCGGGTTGGGAGCGGTGGTTGGGGGGGTGGGTGAACGTGCGCATGGCAAACCCGAATAAACAAAACTTACCGTTTCCAACGTGATCGCATCGTAATTGATGATGATTAACGTGCTTTCCGGGTTTCGTGCCCGCAACCAGCCTGATTGACAGGCTGCCGTAAGGAGTTGCAGTGTGAGGGTGGGGGGGAGAGAAAGAGAGAGAGCAAGACGTCATTCGGCGCTGAAACGGAAGATCGGGGGGAGGGGAGAGGGAAGATCGAGGGGGAAAGGGGAAGATCGGGGGGGTGAAGAATAGAAGATCGGGGAGGTGAAGAAGAGGAGATCGGGGAGGTGAAGAAGGGGAAATCGGGGGGACATCGGGGGGGTGAAGAGGGGGAGATTGGGGGGACATCGGTGGGGGGGTGTAGAGGGGGAGATCGGAGAGGGAGACATTGAACATCGGAGCAGGGTGGAAAGGTAGGTTGATTTTGTGTTTTAACTTTGTGCAATGGTTTTTTATGTAATTTATTTTGTTTCATTTTGCCTGATCCGGCCCGTCACGTCTGGTTTAACCAGGCGTGAATCAGAAGCCATGGGAAAGCCACCCAGGTAAGTTTAAAAAATCTTTCTAACCACTTAATCTGTCACAAGTAAAGTGCCTTAAGTAGTTCAATGAGGTACATAGCTCATTAACTATTATCCCGCTTTAATTGCCGGTGGGACTTCCGGATTCGGGTGCGTCTGTGGGGAACGCGGATGTTGGCAGGTTGGAGCCGGGGTCCGAGCCTGAACAGGATTTCCCTGATTTTCAGAGCCCCCCACCCCCAACGCAACCGCAATTTCCCAGGAAAGTCGAGCCCATAATCTCTATTGTTGCTAATCCAGTACCATAAGCACTAGGCTACTATACCTTCATTTCTGTCTGCAGCTGCTTTGAATATGAGTGAGTTATGATCCGCTTCAGAACTGGAAATAAATGTTGTAGAAAAATGTAGGAAATCCTTGAGAAGGCTGGACTATGACAGGACAGTTCAGCTGATGTGTAGGTTTGATTGGTATGGACAGGCCCTTTCAAAGCATACAAAAGCAGATGCATGTGTACACACACACAACCTCTTAGCCCATTAACACATTGACTACAGAGGAATTTAGTTTCTCTGACCTTGACTGTACAATATAAGTAAACAAGAATAATGCATCAAAATCAGTACTTATTGAGTACTCACTAGAGCTCAGGGAATTCGCAGTAGCAGGTTATCAGCAGAGCGCTGAAGCTGGCTTGTGCTTTCTTCTGCTCTATCAGTTTATCGGCCATCAATCTCCCATCTGCTCAATTGGTAGAAATCTCACTCTCATGGAAGGTAGATGCTTAATTTCAACAATCTGCCCGGACACCAGATCGATTTTTAAATTAATCAAATTAAATTATCAAAAGTACTCTTTTTACCAGTTTGTACATCAGTTTATTGTATACGGGTTTAAAACCAGATTTTGTACGTTTCAAATCTAATAAAAGCAGTTTCTTTTCTTAAAAAAATAATAATTTAAAGTTCCCAAGATTCATTTCACGCCAAATTTTAATCACAAAATATGGATGTTCAGAAAAAATTGGTGCTTAATTTGCAGAACAAATATTTATATAGGTTACTGTATTGAAATATTCCATTTATCAAAGACATCATTTCCCATTGCTTTCTCTGAGATTTATTTGTTTAAATAGCACACATATAATTCATTGATAATTATTCCCATTTTAGTAATAGCTCTGGAGTTTTACTTCTTGTTTTCTCTGCTTCATTTAAACCAACTTTGCTTCCCTCTCTAAGTACCATTGCATTGCACCATTCCCTGATTGAGGGCAGGCTGGTGACATGCTCCAAGGACTCTGCCTACGCCCAAATGAGACCATCTGTTAGGAGGTGTGCATGAGTAACACAATTACTGTGCAAAGGCATGAATCTATTAAGCTCAAATCCAGTGAAACATGTAATGGTAAACATAATTCACAGTGACAATACTTTCTCCAAAAGATATTTGTTAATCTGATTTGAAATTGGAAAGCAAACCAAGCAAAAGAAATGGTGTCCATTAAAAGTCTTTAACTACATGCTAACATGGTGGTGTGATGTCCCAATATACTGTGCCATAGTATCAATGGGAGAAGACTGCAGGCCTTCAATACCCCATCCAGTAACCCTCGGGGGGGGGGTTTGGTCTTCAGTTTTCCCGCCTTCACTGTAGATTTGGTCTTCTGGTGGCACAGCCAAGTTCAGACCTTCACTGGATGGGGTATTGAAGGCCTGTAGTCTTCTCCCATTGATACTATGGCACGGTATATTGAGACATCACACCACCATGTTAGCATGTAGTTAAAGACTTTTAATGGACACCATTTCTTTTGCTTGGTTTGCTTTCCAATTTCAAATCAGATTAACAAATATCTTTTGGAGAAAGTATTGTCACTGTGAATTATGTTTACCATTACATGTTTCACTGGATTTGAGCTTAATAGATTTGTGCCTTTGCAGAGTAATTGTGTTGAAAGATTCACCAGACGTTCAGGGTTGAATAATGAGATGTGAGGATGGATAAACAGAGGAGATGTGAAGGTAATAGGGATGTTCGCTGATGATTGCACAGTGTTCAGTTCCATTCGCAACCCCTTAGATAATGAAGCAGTCTGTGCCCGCATGCAGCAAGACCTGGACAACATTCAGGCTTGGGCTGATATATCGCCGTTCCTTCATCGTCGCTGGGTCAAAATCCTGAAACTCCCTACCTAACAGCACTGTGGGAGAACCTTCACCACACGGACTGCAGCAGTGCAAGAAGGCGGCTCACCACCACCTTCTCAAGGACAATTAGGGATGGGCAATAAATGCTGGCCTTGCCAGCGACGCCCACATTCCATGAGTGAATAAAAAAGAAAATGAATATTTTTGATTTTGCTTAGTTACCTTTGGGGACTAGAGTTTTTAATGCAGATATTTCCTCTTGTAGTTGCAGAGTCTGTGATATGGTACATTGCACGTGATTTGTGGGAAAAGCAGACTTGATGAGCAAATGGGCATTTTTACTGCATACTTTTTTATATTCTGATGTAGAACCCAAGAAGCAGATGTTTTCATCCAGTCGGAACTGAGACATACAAGCCAGACTGATGTTGGATAAGAAATTTCAGTAGAGGGTTCTCTGTTGGCCCCCATTGTTTCTCAGGAGGCTGGCCTTTTTACTGGCTGACTGGGATTAACTTTTCATTTTAGCACAGTCCTTATTTAGCAAAAAAAAATGTAGAAATCTGTGAAACACAAATCCCACTGGATATAAAACAAGATATGCATTACATCTTGGTACTACTTTCCTTGCAGTGTGATTTTTCGTTTAGTGTACGCTCTTGTAAACAAAGTTGTGGAAAATCGCTATACACTTATCAAGATGACATGATGTTTGTTTTTGTTAAAAACAAATATCTTTCCAGTTGCATGTGCAGTTTGTTAGCATAATGTTATCAGTACTATACAGCTGCAGTTGGGATTTCAATTTGCAGTTGAATGAAAAAGAGCTTTGAAAAGGTTTGGCTTTACAAGGTCTCCTTATAAATTCATATAATTTTTGCTTCATATTGCCTGTCACTTAAAAAAAATATGGTATTTTGTTCTGTAAAATGGTATGATGCATATTCATCCTTGTGATTCACACATCGCAAGTTCTTGACCTTGGTCATGTCATCAGGGAGAACATTAGAGTAAAGAGAGGTTATTTTCTAGAAGGAGGTGGGTAATATCAGAACAGGCTGCTTTTATGCAGTTCCCATTACCTGGTTCACGAGCAGCACTGGCACAGGTTGGTCACTGAATATGCATGGCTCAAAGAGCAAAGAAATGTAATTTTATAATCATAACAATAAAAATTAACATCATAATTTTTATTAGACTTGGTTACTTAGATAGACCTTAAGATTTGACCTAGCAAATGTCCACATTTTTAGGCATGTAAGGCCAAAATGTGAACTCCAGTGTTTTTCAATACAACTGCATTCTGTTTTTGTCAGTACAGCACTGCTATGTGACCTCATTGAAACAAACTGAGCATAATCACATTAGAAGTGTGACTGATAAATAAAGATGTCACATACTGCATACTGTCCTGGACATGCCTTCAGGACACTTGAAACAGTATTACCTTAATGAAATGCATAAGAAGCAAACCTTTGAAAAATGGCTAGCCAATAATATAAAAGGAAACGGTAAGGGCTTTTATAAACATGTAAAAGGAAAAGGAATAGTTAGAGTGGATAGGATCACTCTGGATTGAAGAAGGAAGCCTAATTTTAGAGATCAAGATATGATATATTAAATAAATATTTTGCATAATTTTTTTTACAAATAGGAACATAGGAACAGGAGTAGGCCATTCAGCCCCTCGTGCCTGCTCCGCCATTTGATAAGATCATGGCTGATCTGTGATCTAACTCCATATACCTGCCTTTGGCCCATATCCCTTAATACCTTTGGTTGCCAAAAAGCTATCTATCTCACATTTAAATTTAGCAATTGAGCTAGTATCAATTGCCGTTTGCGGAAGAGAGTTCCAAACTTCTACCACCCTTTGTGTGTAGAAATGTTTTCTGATCTCACTCCTGAAAGGTCTGGCTCTAATTTTTAGACTGTACCCCCCACTCCTAGAATCCCCAACCAGCGGAAATAGTTTCTCTCTATCCACCCTATCTGTTCCCCTTAATATCTTATAAACTTCGATCAGATCATCCCTTAACCTTCTAAACTCCAGAGAATACAACCCCAATTTATGTAATCTCTCCTCGTAACTCAACCCTTGAAGTCCGGGTATCATTCTAGTAAACCTACGCTGCACTCTCTCCAAGGCCAATATGTCCTTCCGAAGGTGCGGTGCCCAGAACTGCTCACAGTACTCCAGGTGCGGTCTATTCAGGGTTTTGTATAGCTGCAGCATAACTTCTGCCCCCTTGTACTCTAGTCCTCTAGATATAAAGGCCAGCATTCCATTAGCCTTATTGATTATTTTCTGCACCTGTTCATGACACTTCAATGATCTATGTACCTGAACCCCTAAGTCCCTTTGGATGCAAGTGAGAATGTAGGTTTACTAAAGGAGGATATGGAACAATTGTCAGAGATAACTGTAGAAAAGGAATTGGTTCTGAAAAAAATAGCACAACCCAAGTTGGTTAAGTCACTGCTCCCTGATGGTATGCATCTTAGGTTATTGAAAGAAATCAGAAAGGATTGTCAATCCTCCTCAAACAAACATTGTATCATGGGACTGGAGAGTAGCCAATCTCACACCTTTGTTCAAGAATGGAGTGAAGGATAAACCAGGTAACTATAGACCAGGTAGTCTAAAGTCAGTTGTGAGCAAACTCTTGGAATATATAATTCAAAATGAAATTAGTGAGCATTTAGAACTGCATGGGTTAATCAAGGACAGGCAGCACTGATATGTTAAAGGCAAGTCATGTTTTGACAAATTTAATAAGAGTTTTTTTTGAAGAAGTGACTGATTGAATAGAATGCAGTGGATGTAGTGTATCTGGATTTTTAGAATGTTTTCAGTAAGGTGCCTCTTAAGAGACTTGTTAGAAAAATTCAAGTGTATGGTATAAGAGGAAATGAAGCAGATGGGATAGAAAGCTAGTTGATGAACAGGAAACAATGTGTTAGCGTAAATGGGTGTTTCTTGGATTGGGGAAGGGTTGAAGTGATGTATCCCAGGGTCAGTGCTGAATCCATTTTTGTTGTCAGTGTATATAGATGATTTGGACTTGGGTATAGGGAACACAATCTTAAACCAGAAGTGCCAAGTGGATGATCTTTCTCGGCCTCCTCCTGAGGTCTCCACCATCACAGATGCCAGTCTCCAGCCAATTCATTTCACTCCACATGACATCGAGAAACAGCTGATTGCCCTGGACACAGCAAGGCTACAGGCCCCGACAACATCCCGGCTATGATGCTGCAGAATGAGCAGTGCCTTTAGCCAAACCGTTCCAGTACAACTACAACAGAGTCATCTATCCGACAAGTGTGGAAAATTGCCCAGCTATGCCCTGTCCACAATAAGCAGGACAAATCCAACCTGGTTAATTACTGTCCTAATAGCCTATTCTCAATCATCAGCAAAGTGATGAAAGAAGTTGTCAACAGCGCTATCAAGTGGCACTTATTCACCAAAAACCTGCTCACTGATGCTCAGATTGGGTTCTGCCAGGATCACTCGGCTCCAGACCTCATTACAGCATTTACCAGACAATAGGTGAATTCTAGAGGTAAGAGTGACTGCCCTTGACTTCAAGGCAGATTTTGACCGAGGAGGAAACCAAGGAGCCTTAATAAAACTGAAGCCAATGGGGGCTAGGTGGATAACTTGCCAGTGGCTGCAGTCATACCTGGCACAAAGTAAGATGGTTGGCTACCAACTACCAAAATCATCTTAGCCCAAGGTCATTGCTTTGGAGTTCCTCAGGGCAGCCTCCTAGGCCCAATTACATTCAGATGCCTCATCAATGAGCTTCCCTCCATCATAAGGCCGTAAGTGGGACTGTTCGCTGATGATTGCACAGTGTTCAGTTCCAACCTGGACAATATGTAGGCTTGGACAGTTAAGTGGCAAGTAACATTCGTGCCACACAAGTGCCAGGCAATGACCATCTCTCTAAGCCTCTCCACCATCTACAAGGCACAAGTCAGGAATGTGATGAAATACTTGCCTGGTTGGGTGCAACAACACTCAAGGAGCTCAACACAATCCTGGACAAAGCAGTCTGTTTGATCAGCATCCCATCCACCAACTTAAACAGTCACCCCCTCCACCACTGGCTGCATTGTGCATTATCTACAGGATGCACTGCAGCAAGTCATTAAGGCTCCTTCGGCAGCACCTCCAAAACCCGTGACCTCCGCCACCCAGAAGGACAAAGACATTAGATAAATGGGAACACCGTTACCTCCGAGTTCCCCTCCTAGTCTCACAACATCCTGGCTAGGAAATATATTGCCATTCCTTTATCGTCGTTAGTTCAAAATCCTGGAATTCCCTACCTAACAGCACTGTGGGAGTACCTTCACCACACAGACGGTAGCTGTTCAAAAACAAGGCCCACCACCACCTTCTCAAGGGCAACTAGGGATGGGCAATTATTGCTGGTCTTGCCAGTGATACCCATATCCCGAAAAAATAAATAAATAACCATTAAAGCCATAGAAAACATCTAGTGTTATTCACTAGGATGATTCCAGGATTGGAACTATAGATATAAGGAGACACTTAAGATACTGGGACTATTTCCACTTGAGCAAAGACGACTAACAAGACATTTAATAAAAGTTTTATAAATTAGTAAGGGTTTTGGTAGAGTGAATACAGATAAACTGTTTGTTTAGTTGGAGAATCAGTGACAAGAGATTATTAATTTAAAATTGTTAAGAGGACAGAGGTTGCGAGAAGTTTCTTTATGCAGAAGGTTGTTGGTTTTGTCACAATAAGTGGTTGAGACAAAGAGCATGGCATCTTTTAAGGGAAAGCTGGATAAATATTTGAAGTAGGGGAAGATACAGGACTATTGGTAGAAAATGGGGCACAGGGATTAGTTTTGATTGGTAGGAAGAATAGAAAAGTAGAATATTTTTTAAAAGGTGAGAGACTAAGAAATGTTGGTAGTCAGGGGGATTTGGGTGTCCTTGTATATGAATCACAGAAAGTTAACAGGCAGGTAACAGGCAGGTACAGCAAGCAATTAGGAAGGCAAATGGTCTGTTAGCCTTTATTGCAAGGGGATTAGAGTATAAAAGTAAGGAAGCCTTGCTGCAATTATATAAGGCTCTGGTGAGACCACACCTGGAGTACTGTTTACAGTTTTGGTCTCCTTACCTAAGGAAGGATAAACTTGCCTTACAGGTGGTGCAACAAAGGTTCACTAGATTGATTTCTGGGATGAGAGGGTGGTCCTATGAGGAGAGATTGAGTAGCATGGGCCCATATTCTCTCGAGTTTAGAAGAATGAGAGGTGATCTCATTGAAACTTATAAAATTCTTAGAGGGCTTGACAGGGTAGATGTTGAGAGGCTGTTTCCCCTGGCTGGAGAGTCTAGACCTAGAGGTCATAATCTCAAGATAAGGGGTTGGCCATTTAGGATCAAGATGAGGAAAGATTTCTTCACTCAGAGGTTGTGAATATTAGGATGCTCAGTCGTTGAGTATATTCAAGACTGAGATTGATGGATATTTGGACACTAAAGGAATCAAGAGACATGGGAATAGGGCGGGAAAGTGGAGTTGAGGTAGAAGTTCAGCCATGATCTGATTGAATGGCGGAGCAGGCTTGAGGGGCCGTATGGCCTACACCTGTTCCTATTTCTTATGCTCTAGAAAATAGCTGGCACAGACCCGTCGAGCCAAATTCCATCCTTTAGTTCTGTAAACTTCAATGGTCACCTGGACCACTCACTTGCCTCACATGAACCTGACACCTTGTGCATGATTCTTACCTGGAGCCGGGAATTCGGCCTGTGGGTAGATAATCGCATGGGAAACCCATAAATAATTTGAGCGTGTCGAAATCTGCGATCGGAACTAAATTGAAAGCACTTAATTTTACTTCTGGGTTTTGCGTATCCAAGCTACGCAGCAGGTGTACTGCACACATGCAGGATGCAATCTGAAGTCCACTATTTAAAGGGCCAATGCACAAATGGAATTTGGAGGAGAAAAGAGGAAATAAAGGTATGGAAGCACAGAGGATAGGCAGCAAACAGGTTCTTGGACGCATCCCTTGAAGTACTGCTGGATTCTGTGAGAAGCAGGAGAGAGGCCTTCTGCCTAAGCGATCGAAGGAAGAAACCTTGTTCTGCTACCAAGAAGGCGTGGCTGGAGGTGGCAGAAGAGGTGAGCAGCAGGAGCACGGTGCCCAGGTCTTGGCTGCAGTGCAGGAAGCGGTTTAATGCCTTAACCAGGTCAGGAAAAGTGAGTACATTTGCTGATTCACCCACATCCTGTCTTGTGCAACACCCCCCTCTCACTTTGTGTTGGCAAGCCTACTCACATCACTCCTCACACCCACTTAAGTTTCAGCATCAAACATCCTTCACTTTCTATGCATTTCCTCACCTCCCCATTTATGCACCCACCACTGCCACTCACCCCAATCCTGGTGCAATGTGATGCATCTCTCTGATAGTCACCTTCTGATGCATCTGTTTCATAGTCAGCCTCACCCAAAACAATGCATCTATTGGGTGAATATGGCACCTTCAGTCACTCACAGGTCTGTTCTTTCTCACCTTGTAGGAGAAGAGAGCGCAAAACACAAGGGAGAAGATGAGGACTGGAGGTGGACCACCACGGATAATGTAGCTAACAGATGTGAAGGAGGAGGCCATGGAAATAAGTGGGACAGTTACATCCTTATCCATCGGAGATGGAGAGACTGGGGACCCACAGATGGCTGGTGACAGATCTTTAACATCTTTCACACACATGATAAATTTATTTTGACAGACCTCAGTATGGTGATTAGAAAGATTGTCACTTTGCCGATGAATAATTAATAACGTTTTCTGTTATCTTCCGGGGCCTTCACAATTTCAAGAAGAATGTGGCGAGATGGAAGACATTGATTCCTCAGAGGACCTCATTCCTTCTGAGGGTGCACCGTCACAGGACAGACAGCCATGCACCAGCGCAGATACTGGCACTTCGGTGGGTCCTGTTAGCCAATTGTTTGGGTTGTCACCTGGTGATTCACCACTCACAAGTGAGCACGAGCAGACACTGATGGCAGGGGCAGCTGTAGAGAGTTCTCTCCAAGCTCTGCTCAGCTGGACATAGATGCTGAACCCCAGGGGACATTGTTGAGAAGGAGAATGATTGAGGTATAGATTCAGCTTTGCGATGCACTGGAAAAAGTGCCATGCATCCCACTATCCACAATAGCGGAGAGGATGGAGGAGTCCAACTCCAACACTAGTGGATTGTTGTCGCAGGTAAGTGTGAGAATGTCTGCAATGGAGAGAATGGCAGCCTCCATTGAGCTTCAAGCACGGCTCTCAAATGAGTCTATGCAGGCCATCACAATGGCCATGCAGACTTTGGATGCCAAATGTCTGCCGCCTTAAACAGGATGACAGAAACTTCATCCATGGCCTTACAACATGGCGCAATTGTTCACCAAGTTGCTGTCCAGCAGAGTGGTAGGAGTGATGTGGCACTGGGCCAGGAGAGGGATAATGGCAAAAGGAGAAATGGAAATGGGAACTCCACTCAAAGCGCTTCCACATCTCACCCGTTGGCCCCCCTCAACCAGTGCCCGCAATGTTGCCTCCTCTCACGGGCTCTAAAATCCAGAGGTCGTAATCCAAGGGCATCTTGTCAGTCTGGGCAGGGATCTACCTCTGCTGAAGCCACATGGAAGCACCACGTAGAAGTGTTAGGAATTGTAAGTTCAAGTAATTGTAGTTCACCAAGGGTATGCACAAGGGTGTTTGAAGAAACGTTACATTGTTAATTTATCATTTTTTATTTATATATATTAGCACATTAAATTTAATGAGTGTCACCACTTCCACGTCTTGGCCATTATTGCATCCCGAGTGTGAAGTCACCCTTTCATTTGCTTCATCATGAATGCCTAGACATGATGGGACCCATTGGGTGGGTGTGCAATGAGTGTAAGTGTGGTTGAAGGATTGTTGGACTGTTTTATGCAAAGTGGGGGAGGGGGTGGTGTTGTTGGTGGTGGTGGTTGGTGACGGTTGTTACAGGCGGCCTGAGTATCTCAAATTCTTTATTTTGCAACTCTCATTATGAGAACCTGTTGGATATGAGGGCATCGCTGGCATCACGGGCAGCAATCTTTACCACTACTCTGGCGATGGATGCCCAATCTTCATTTTCCTCCTTCTCATCCTCGTCCTCACCCCCCCCCTTGTCCTCTTCATCCTCTTCCTCTTGTTCAATGTTGCCGCCAGCAGAGGATGATTGATGAGCGCCATTGTCCTCCTCCACTTGTAAACCTCTCTGCTGAGCGATGTTGTGCAGGACGCAGCACACCATGATTATTCTGGACTCCCAGGTCTATCCGGGCACCTGAAACACATCTTCAACATGCTTATGTCTTGCTCAATGACGCACACCTGGTGGTTATGTGGCTCTGGTTGTATCGCTCTTGTGCCTCATTGATGGGGTTTTTCACAGGTGTCATAAGCCACATTTGCAGAGGGTATCCCTTGTCTCCAATGAGCCAGCCCTTAAGTCTGACTCCTGTCTGGAAGAGATCTGGAATGTTAGACTGGCGCAAAATGAAAGAATCACGACAGTTGTCAGGGAATCTGGTGCACACCTGCACAAATCTCTTCTTGTGGTTGCACACCAGCTGTGCATTGATGGAATTATCGCATTTTCAGTTTATGAAGATTCCTGTCTCATGTGTTGGTCCTCGGATTGCCATGTGTGTGCAATCAAGTGTGCCCTGCAGCCGCAGAAAACTAGCCAGAGAGGTGGAACCCACTGCCCGCTCATTCTGGCTGATCTCGTCATGAGGGAAGTGCACGTAATTGGACACCCTGGCAAATAAGCCATTCGTCACCTGCCTTATACACTTATGTGCAGATGATTGACACAACTTGGAGATGTCACTGGTAGCACCTTGGAAGGATCCGGAGGCAAAGAAATTGAAGGCAGTGGTGACTTTAACTGAGACGGGCAATGCGAGGCCACCAGGTCCAGCAGGGAGCAGCTCTTCTGTCTGCAAACACCTGTCAACTCAATCTGAGTCTGCGTAGGCACTGCTCCTCAGAGAGGTCCAGGAAGCTCAGCCTCTGCCTGTATACCCTCTCATGTGGGTAGTGCCTCCTGTGACCTTGGCCCCTCTGTTGCTCCCCTTTCTGCTGTTCTCCAGGTCCTTATTGCGTTCCTCTGTCTTATGCACCTGCAGATCCCAACATAGTACGGCTGACGTGAATGGTCATTTTCCTCTTCCTCTGATGTCCTCTCGAATACATCCATTGCACCCCCCAACCTGATCTTGTCAATTTGAGAGGCTCCAAAGTCTTCTTAAGGCTGCCTCAACAAAGAACTCTCAGTCTCAACAAAGAACTCTCAGCCAAACATTTGCCTGAGAGAACTGAAAGGCCAGCTGCAATGCTTGAGCTTTTTTATGAGATGTGTCAATCACAGATTTAAAGGGCCAAATCAACTTCTGCATGAATGAGCGGGTTGCGGTCCTGCTGATGAAACCTACACTTTTGACTACCTACCCACCTTAGCCCACATGTTCTTGGGGGTTAAAATTACCCTCCCTGTGACAGCTACCATTGCATTTTATGAACAGGAAAATTGAAAGTGTGTTGGTTGGTAATGCTTTTATACTGTCATCATTAGATGGAAAAATCAAGTTGTTGCTGTACTGATACTGCTCTCAGTCACTAAGACAACTGCACCCTAGATTGCTTTTCACTAAATAATAAATGAATCTTCACTTTATACACACTGAAAAGCTCTCCAAAAGGTCCTGATCTGGTCGTAAATTAGCACACCCATCGATTTCTCAATCTGCAATAAACAAATTACAATTTTTAATTGTGTATATACAATGTCTTGTGTAGTTGAATCCCGACTCCAGCACTCAGATGGTTACAAGCAAAATACTACTGCCATGTATCGGCTTGAAAAATTGATCTGTCAACATATTACCAGAAATTGAAATATTTTCACATGAAAACATCTGCTCAGTTTTGAGGTCTATGTGTTTTTGTCAGGCGTGTCTTCAGATTTCTACTTCTATGCTGAAAGGTTTATAGCTCAGGAATGGAAAAAAAATGATAAAGACTCATGATAAAAACAGGAGAATGCGGTACAGTGGGGGTTCTGTTTTTGAGAAAATGTGTAACTTTTGTCTCCTGCATCACTCAAAATATACCAGAAAACCCATCAAAATATGTCAGGTTCATTTGTTTTCTTACTGCTTTCATTTTCCTTTTTTAAAAAAAAAATTCTTCCCCAGGGGATTAAGTTACAGAGTGGTCATTTCACCTCTGGGACATGAGTTTAAATCCAGCTTAGGCTAATCAATGAAGTTCACTTCTCTCTGCTGGCTCCAAAACCCTTTGTGAAATGAGTATGGGAGTCGCAACTGAATTCCAAATGGACACTAACCAATAGCACATAACTACCACTAAATTAGCAATCTAAGTCCGAGAACCAACAAGGATGGCTGTTGTTAGACATCGAAGCTTCACCCTGGTGCAGCAGGGAGTACTCTTCTGGAACTGGGGTTAATACATATAGTTGGGCAGAGTACAAGAAGTTTATCTTATACACCTGACCTGGAAGTGCTACCTGTTGACATAGGCTATCTGAAATGGGAAAATGTTAATTTCCATTGTGCTACCATCCCTCCTCTCAATGATCAAAATATAAAGTAAAATTTGCTATCTGGGGGAAGATTTCCTATGTACCACCAGAATAAATTTTGTGAGGCTGCATTATCAGCCTTGCACATAGCCAGAGCATATCAAAAAATCGTGGGCAGCATGCCCATGATTTTCCAGTACATGTTGGCTGCATTAAGGTCTTGCCATCACTGCAGGAACTTGTAAAATTTATCCTTACATAGAATTACATAGTGTCTACAGCACAGAAACAGGCCATTCAGCCCAACTGGTCTATGATGCGTTTATGCTCCATATAAGCCTCCTCCCACCCCTCTTCATCTAACCCTATCAGCATACCCTTCTATTCTTTTCTCCCTCATGTGCTTATCTACCTTCCCCTTAAATGCATCTGTGCTATTTGCCTCAACTATTCCTTGTGGTAGCACGTTCCAAATTCTTACCACTCTTTGGGTAAAGAAATTTCTCCTGAATTCCCTATTGGATTTATTGGTGACTGTCTTATATTTATGGCCCCTAGTTTTGGTCTCCCCCACAGGTGGAAACATCTTTTCTTTGTCTACCTTATCAAACCCCATCATAATTTTAAAGACCTCTATTAGGTCAACTCCCAACCTCCTCTTTTCTATCCTTATGTGTAGCAAAATTGTAAGTGCATTTATAAAGAACAGGTTATGATTTTGCCACATGTAGTGCACAGAGGAAATCTTCTGTCTATGTGTCAGGTTGTACCTTGCACCATTTACTGAGCAAGGGAACAGCAGAGCAATCTGGTTCCAGGTCTCTGACAATGCCACTCAAATTAGCCAGCAGGAGGTACACGTCCTTTGAATTTCTCCCTCTTCTCTTGATGGCAAAGTAATTAATGGCACACGCCATATCCTATCCTAGTACTGCCCTGTGATACAGCATAAGAAAATAAGAAATAGGAGCAGGAGTAGGCCAATCGGCCCCTCGAGCCTGCTCCGCCATTCAATAAGATCATGGCTGATCTGATCCTAACCTCAAATCTAAATTCATGTCCAATTTCCTGCCCGCTCCCCGTAACCCCTAATTCCCTTTACTTCTAGGAAACTGTCGATTTCTGTTTTAAATTTATCTAATGATGTAGCTTCCACAGCTTCCTGGGGCAGCAAATTCCACAGACCTACCACCCTCTGAGTGAAGAAGTTTCTCCTCATCTCAGTTTTGAAAGAGCAGCCCCTTATTCTAAGATTATGCCCCCTAGTTCTAGTTTCACCCATCCTTGGGAACATCCTTACCGCATCCACCCGATCAAGCCCCTTCACAATCTTATATGTTTCAATAAGATCGCCTCTCATTCTTCTGAACTCCAATGAGTAGAGTCCCAATCTACTCAACCTCTCCTCATATGTCCGCCCCCTCATCCCCGGGATTAACCGAGTGAACCTTCTTTGTACTGCCTCGAGAGCAAGTATGTCTGTTCTTAAGTATGGACACCAAAACTGTATGCAGTATTCCAGGTGCGGTCTCACCAATACCTTATATAACTGCAGCAATACCTCCCTGTTTTTATATTCTATCCCCCTAGCAATAAAAGCCAACATTCCGTTGGCCTTCTTGATCACCTGCTGCACCTGCATACTAACTTTTTGATTTTCTTGCACTAGGACCCCCAGATCCCTTTGTACTGCAGTACTTTCCAGTTTCTTGCCATTAAGATAATAACTTGCTCTCTGATTTTTCCTGCCATATTGGAGTGTCACTAAATTTGTCAGATTTTTAAATTTGGGGCATCTTAAAGGTTTTATGCTTATGAAGGGATGTTAGTGCTGGAGAAGAAAGCTTTTTCCAACTTTTTGAATATATTGTCAGTGTCGAGCAATACCGGGTCAAATATGCGATGGATTAAATATACGCTTTCTTTACACTACCTTAACAAAGTGCCTTAAATTCAACTTCAGAAGAGGCCAACCTCCTGTACCAGTGTGATAATTCCCACACCAGCCAATCTTGTGACCTCTCTGAGTGACACTGTTGATTTAGTACCAACCTGGAACCAAATTATGGGTAATTATCGAGTACTTTTGTAATTGGGGAAACTTTTAATCCATCAGTCCAGGCTGGATTCAAACCCAGGTTACAAGTATGAAAGGTTATTGCTATAAAACTCTTTAATGCTTTTAAAATACGTACCCTGGATGGCAACCTGGGGCAATAGCAAAGAAAGTAAAATACTCTCGAAAGAACATTCAGTGGCGTGTCTGAGCAGGGGGAGCTGTATCAAGCCTGAGTGGATTCATTTTTGAACTTTAACTTCAGTATTGATGCGCTTCTAGAGATAGTTCTGCTTAGCAATTCTTCCCATGCTGTGTCTAGTATTAAACTACAACTGAATTGATTGATATCCTCAATCAATGACAAACGCATTGATACCCACCTAACAAGTGAAAACACAACCCTAATGAAGAGGACAGAAGACAATATTCTGACAGACTCAAACGAAACCAATTACATTCAGCTGCTCTCAGTAATTTTCATACGTGTTAAAGTTGTCCCTTCAAGCTTCCCTGATGACCCAGCAAGTTTATCCAGTGTATAAGTGAGCGAGACAAAGCAGGAGATTTCCAGGTTTATGCTACATTAGCTGTTCTCAGCCAAATTTGCTATAATTAAGCTGAAAGCCCATGGGTTAGTGAAAGGAAAGGTCCCAGCTCTGATCTGTAGTTTGTGTTAAATTAGCTGATCTAAACTAGTGTGGGAGGTGGGGGGGTGGAGAATGTCACTTCAATTGACCTCAGTGTTCTGTGGCTAGAGAGCTGGAAATAAGTCAGCTAGTGTTTCCACTCCTGATCATTATCCTGTAACTTCTGAATGCTGGTGAGGGAGAGGGTTCCCCTGGGGAGTGCAGCCAGAGCCAAGTTCACAGTGGGTGGCTCAGCTGTACACGAGGGGAGGAGAACGGTCAGGAGAGCAATAGAGAGAGGGCGTTTCTGCGGCCGTAGATGTGATTGCAGGATTGTATGTTGCCTCCCTGGTGCCAGGGTCAAAGATGTAACTGAGCAGCTGCAGAACATTCTTGCGGGGGGTGGGGGGGGGGGTGGTGTGGAGGGTGAACAGCCGGAGGTCGTGGTCCATATCGGTACCAGCGACACAGATAGAAAGAGGGATGAGGTCCTGCAGGCAGATTTTAAGGAGTTAGGAAACAGATTGAGAAGCAGGACCTTAAAGGTAGTAATCTCCGAATTATTCCTGGTGCCACGCACTAGTGAGTATAGAAATAGGAGGATACAGCAGATGAATGCGTGGCTGAAGAGATGGTGCAGGAGGGAGGGCTTTAGATTCCTGGGGCATTGGGACCAGTTCTGGGGAAGGTGGGACCTGTACAGGCCAGACGGGTTGCACCTCAATGGAGCTGGGACCAATGTCCTCGCGGGGAGGTTTGCTAATGCTATGGGGGGGGGATTTAAACTAATTTAGCAGGGAGATGGGCACCAGGATGTAGCAATGGAAAGGAAAAACAAGGAGCACAAAGGATCGGGGAGAAAGATAGCACTAAAGCAAGTAATAGTACAGTATTAAGTGGGATCAGATGAAGAGAGAGTACAAGAAAGTCTAAGACTGGTTTGCAGTGCATTTGTGTAAACGCACGAAGCATGGTAAACAAAGTTGGTGAGCTGCAGGCGCAAATAGCCATATGGGAATACGATGTAATGGCGATAACAGAGACCTGGTTTAAAAAAGGGCAGGACTGGGCACTAAATATTCCTGGATGCAAGGTGTTCATGAAAGATAGGGAAGGAAAGAAAGAAGGGGGGTGGCAGTATTGATTAAGGAGAGAGATAATGTCCTGGAGGGGTCAAGGACAGGATCTATTTGATTAGAGTTAAGAAATAGAAGAGGCACCATTACACTGCTGGGTGTATTTTATAGGCCATCAACTAGTGGGAAGGACATGGAGGAGCAAATTTGCAGGGAAATTATAAAGAGGTGCAAAAGCTAGAAAGTAGTGATAACTGGGGACTTCAACTATCCTAATATAGACTGGGATAACAATAATAATATAAGGGGCAAAGAGGGGGAGGAATTTTTGATAAGTGTTCAGGATAACTTTCTTAACTAGTACGTTTCTGGCCCAATGAGGAAGGAGGCATTGCTGGACTTGGTTCTAGGGAATGAGGCGGGCCAAGTGGAGCAACTGTCAGGGGGGAAGTATTTAGGGAGCAGCAATCATAGTATCAGGAAGTTAAGAATTGCTATGGAAAAGGACAGGGACTACCCTAAAGTAAAAATACTCAATTGGACGAGGGCCAATTTCAATGGGCTGAGAACAGATCTGGCCCGGGTAAATTGGACTCAAGGATCGGCAGGCAGAACTGTAATTGAACAGTGGGCGGCCTTTAAAGAGGAGATGGTTCGGGTACAGTCTTGGCACATTCCCACGAGGCTGAAAGGTAGGGCAACTAAAGCCAGCGCTCCCTGGATGACAAAAGAGATAGTGAGTAAGATGAAATGGAAAAAAGGGGTGTATGACAGATGTCAGGTTGATAACACAAGTGAGAACTAGGCAGAATATAGAAAGTTCAGAGGGGAAATGAAAAAGGAAATAAGAGGGGCAAAGAGTGAGTCTGAGAATAGACTGGGCGGCTAACGTAAAAGGGAATCTAAAAGTCTTCTACATGCATGTAAACAGTAAACGGGTAGTAAGAGGAGGGGTGGGGCTGATTAGGGACCATAAAGGAAACATAGAAACATAGAAAATAGGAGCAAGAGTAGGCCATTCGGCCCTTCGGGCCTGCTCCACCATTCAAAATGATCATGGCTGATCATCTAACTTAGTACCCTGTTCCCGCTTTTTCCCCATATCCCTTGATTCGTTTAGCATTACGAAATATATCTGTCTCCTTCTTGAATACATCCAATGACTTGGCCCCCCACTGCCTTCTGTGGTAAAGAATTCCACAGGTTCATCACCCTCTGAGTGAAGAAATTTCTCCTCATCTCGGTTCTAAATGGCATACTCCGTATCCTGAGACTGTGACCCCTGAACATCCTCCCTGTATCTAGTCTGTCTAGTCCTGTTAGGATTTTATATGTTTCGATGAGATCACCTCTCATTCTTCTAAACTCTAGTGAATATAGGCCTGGTCGACCCAATCTCTCCTCATACATCAGTCCTGCCATCCCAGGAATCAGTCTGGTAAACCTTCGTTGCACTCCCTCCATGGCAAGGACATCCTTCCTCAGATAAGGAGATCAAAACTGCACACAATACTCCAGGTGTGGTCTCACCAAGGCCCTGTATAACTGCAGTAAGACATCCCTGCTCCTGTACTCAAATTCTCTTGCAATGAAGGCCAACATACCATTCGCCTTCCTAACTGCTTGCTGCACCTGAATGCTCGCTTTCAGCGACTGGTGTACAAGGACACCCACGTCTCGTGGCACCTCCCCTTTTCCCAATCTATCACCATTCAGATAATAATCTGCCTTTCTGTTTTTACAACCAAAGTGGATAACCTCACATTTATCCACGTTATACTGCATCTGCCATGTTCTTGCCCACTCACCCAACTTGTCTAAATCACATTGGAGCCTCTTTGCATCAATCAGTCTGGTAAACCAGTCTGCTAAAGGAAATCTATCCATGGAGGCAGAGGGGATGGCCGAGGTACTAAATGAGTACTTAGCATCTGTCTTTACCAAGGAAGAAGATGCTGCCAGAGTCTCAGTAAAGGAAGATATAGTTGAGATACTGGATGGGCTAAAAATTGACAAAGAAGAGGAATTTGAAAGGCTAACTGTACTTAAAGTAGATAAGTCACCCGGTTCGGATGGGATGCATCCTAGGTTGCTGAGGGAAGTAAGGATGGAAATTGCGGAAGTACTGGCCATAATCTTCCAATCATCCTTAGATATGGGAGTGGTGCCAGAGGACTGGAGAATTGCAAATGTTACACGCTTTTTCAAAAAAGGGCGTAAGGATAAACTCAGAAACTATAGGCCAGTCAGTTTAACCTCAGTGGTGGGGAAACTTTTAGAAACGATAATCTGGGACAGAATTAACGGTCACTTGGACGAGTGTGGATTGATTAGGGAAAGCCACGACGGACTTGTCAAAGGCAAATCGAGTTTAACTAATCTGATAGAGTTTTCTGATGAGGTAACAGAGAGGGTTATTGAGAGCAATGCAGTTAATGTGGTGTTTGTGGACTTTCAAAAGACATTTGATAAAGTGTCGCCTGGTAGGCTTATCATCAAGATTGCGGCCCATGGAATAAAGGGGGCAGTAGCAACATAGATACAGAATTGGCTGAGGGATAGGAAACAGAAAGTTGTGGTGAACGGTTGTTTTTCGGACTGGAGGGAGGTGTACAGTGGTGTTCCCCAGGGGTCGGTACTGGGACCATTGCTTTTCTTGATGTATATTAATGACTTGGACTTGGGTGTACAGGGCACAATTTCAAAATTTGCAGATGACACAATACTTGGAAGGGTAATAAACAGTGAGGAGGATAGTGATAAACTTCAAGAGGATATAGACAGGCTGGTGGCATGGGTGGACACATGGCAAATGAAATTTAACGGAGAAAAATGCGAAGTGATACATTTCGGTAGGAAGAACGAGGAGAGTTAATATAAACTAAAGGGCACAACTTTAAAAGGGGTACAGAAACAGAGAGATCTGGGGGTTGTCGAAAACTTAATTACCTATTATACACAATGCATTAACTCCAAACACTTATTTTCAGACAAGTAAGAATTTATTAAGAAACTTGTACAAGTGGAAGCTGTGTTCCAAGCAATGGTTGGAACCACCTCTTCGCTGAGCAGATGAAACAGTTAATTTTTATACAGTTCAATTAGTAATGTCTGTCCATCATAGAATATGGGCGTACATGTACACTCTCATTGGTTCAAGTGGTTAGTCAATCAAAAATAGGGAACCCACCCTCTAGATTCCCAATGCCTGTTCAACATCACAAGACAATGTCTGGGGAAAGTGTCTTTCCCCTAAGAAACTGTCTTTATTATCAGTTTTGTACTCAGTCTCAAGGCTATATGGTCATTCATTTCTGCTAGTCAGACAGTTATCTCATAAGCAGACAATAGCTCTTCTGTGTGTCTTTGCTGGGAACCGAACATAAGCGTTCTATTGTATTCAGCTGGTCAGCTAACAATGTCACTTATCCATCATGCTTTGCTTCTTTTATGGTCAAGTATTTCTACATTAATATGGTCAGCTTTATGGTTTAGGTGTATTAGAAGGTTAATTTAGTCAGGCATTTCTTTATGGTTTTCCACAGGGTATATGTGCACAAATTGTTGAAGGTGGCAGGGCAGGTTGAAAAAGCATACGGGATCCTGGGCTTTATAAATAGAGGCATAGAGTACAAAAGTATGGAAGTCATGGTGAACCTTTAGAAAACACTGGTTTGGCCACAACTGCGGGTGATTTTAAACCCCAAGAATGGGTGGGTTGGGGGCGGGTGGGAGTTGAAAACAGTTGTTTTCTTGGGTCGCGACCGCAAAATTTTCGGACTTTGCATTCCCAGTGGGAAGCCTATATTTTTACGGGCTGAGGTTAAACCCGGAAATAAAGCCGGGTTGCAGTCGCGACCCAAAAAACATCTATTTTCAACTCCCACCCGCCCCCAACCCACCCGTTCTTGCGGTTTAAAACCACCCCCCTGGAGTATGTGTCCAATTCTGAGCACCGCACTTTCGGAAAGATGTGAAGGCCTTGAAGAGGGTGCAGAAGAGATTTCAAGAATAATTCCAGGGATGAGGGACTTTAGTTATGTGGATAGGCTGGAGAGGCTGGGGTTGTTCTCCTTGGAACAGAACAGTTGCAAGGAGATTTGATAGAGGTATTCAAAATCATGAAGGGTCTAGACAGAGTAGATAGAGAGAAACTGTTCCCATTGTCAGAAAAGTGAAAGGACCAGAGGACATTGATTTAAGGTGATTGGCAAAAGAACCAAAGGTGACATGAGGAAATTTTTTTTTTACACAGTGAGTGATTAGGATCTGGAATGCACTGCTTGAGGGGGTGGTGGAGGCAGATTCAATCATGGCCTTCAAAAGGGAACTGTTTAAGTACTTGAAAGGAAAAAATTTGCAAGGCTACGGGAATAGAGCGGGGGAATGGGACTAGCTGGGTTGCTCTTAAATCGAGCCGGCGCAGACTCGATGGGCCGAATGACCTCCTTCTGTGCTGTAACCTTTCTATGATTCTATGATCATAATCCTATAACTTGCTGGAAGTGCACATGTGTGGACATCAGCTGAAAACAGGGGCGGGCTTATTGTGATTCCCCTGCAGTAGAATAGCCCACTAATATTCACTGTCAGTGTGCACAAATTAAAAATTACACTTGGACAAGGTACTGGAGGGTAGTTGGCACTTATGAAATAACATTCTTCAGCAACCTAGTGACCTTTCTGAGTGAGACTGTTGATTTAGTACCAATATGGAGTGGAGGGGAGAAATGGTGAGAAGAAAACAATTGCCTTGGTGTGACAGTAACCTTTGAAGAACCTTTCATAGCACCATCTATGCATTTAAGAGATGACAATCCTTTCTTTGCTAACTTTAGCAATAAAGTAAACAGTGTAGGTGGCACTTTTTACTCATGTCTGCTTTTTCATTAAAATTAATGAAGACATATATTTCACCCTCTTGGTTAGAAATCACCTTTTAATCCCCTGATTAATTTTAAATTTGTGTTGCTCGAATGCAAAATAGATTGGAAGACTATTTTTTATCTTGAAGACAAAATGTATTGTTAGGCTGTCAGAATGAGCAGCCCAAATTCTGTGGACATTTTTCTTAAATCTAATAAATATTAGAAGCACATGGAGGGTACATATGTGCATTGCTTAAATGTACCACTGTGGTTCAAAGAATTGCAGTTAATGGATTAGTCTCCCAAAGTTGACCTCTAACCATCTGCCCTAATAAACTAGCCTGAGATACAGGAGTGCTATAATATTCTGAGAAGACTTTCCCTGTCACAATATTAACTTGTATTAGATTTATTAAACTAATGGAATCCCATAGGTTTCATAAATCTCCAGGCTGCCAGAATACTAATAGGGTTTTGCTAAATCATACCCTTTTAACTGGTGTGCACTCTGAGAAATTCTCTGTAGTGCTTCAAGACATTTATTACTTAGTGTAAACATTTATAATTTGTTTGTCAGGACTCAGCAAGTTGTCCACAACAATGTCTATTTTATTGACACTATTACCTAAATGGATGTAGTTTAGCAGGCTATGAGCTGTAGTAGTCTAGAGGAAAACTTCTTATAAGTCCCAGCAAAGCATTTTATGGAACTGCCTGGTTACAGAAATTTTGTATTATGCTCTACGAGCATGCCACTCTCCTTCAGTTGGCGCTACAGGCAATGCTTCAGAGGTCACAGTGCAAAGTTCGAAGAGTATCAGTGTATTACAACCTGGACCAGCAATAAAAGTTGCATTTGAAAGGAACATCCTTATCAATTTATAAATTAAAACTCATCCAACCAACTATTGGAACTGAGTTTACAATGAATTAATTACTTACAAATTAGCTTTCTAGTGATAATATTTATATACATGGTTAAAAATCTTGTGTGTAGTGTACACTTCCTGCTCACAAATGTTACTTCCTGTGACAATTTTACATCAATATTTATAATGGGAAACTCATATGTAAACATCTATAATGGGTTTCTGTGTATAAGCATTCATGCAAATGTGTCAGAATGGTAAAGCCATATGTAAACATTTCGGCATCATGGTTTGCCGGCCATGTATATAAAAATCACTCAAGGCTTTTTGAATGAGATTTCATCTGCCAATTTTTTCTCAGTAACTGAAACGTCTATTGTCCAAAATAAGGTTTTAAACAAAATAAAAATTACATATTTTACAATTTTGCAAATGATTACATTTATCCATTGAATTTTTTTCTGTACTTTAATACCTTCATTAAAGCTGTGACTTGAAGTCCTCATCCGCTTTCAAATGTTGGGCTAGGATTTAATGGCCTAAATTTCCACAGAGATTATCCTAATTAATATTTACTTTTCACCATTGTATAA
The DNA here is from genome assembly GCF_035084215.1 of Heptranchias perlo. Lineage (NCBI taxonomy): Eukaryota > Metazoa > Chordata > Chondrichthyes > Hexanchiformes > Hexanchidae > Heptranchias > Heptranchias perlo. The sequence goes on from NC_090327.1 coordinate 71,032,843, forward strand.
AATATGACTTTATACCATTGTTCACAGTGAGAACTGAGGCACGTTGTTAAGTAAAATTCAGTCTCCTCCCCTTTCCCTATCAAAACAAAATCTGAATCTGAAATAATGGCTTATTTTGAGTCACCATATATTTTGGTTTCAAGGTATAAAGTCCTGGAGGCCAGGATAATTTAGTGGCATGGCCTACAGACTACTAAATGAAAGTCAGCATGCATTTGTTAAAGTCACATCGTGTTTGACTAACTTGATTGAGTTCTTTAATGAAGCAACAGAAAGGGTTGATGAGGATAGTGCGGTTTATGTCGTGTATATGGACTTTCAAAAGATATTTGATAAAGTACCACATAATAGACATGTTAGCAAAATTAAAGCCCATGGGATTAAAGGGACAGTGGCAGCAAGAGTACAAAATTGGCTAGGGGACAGAAAGCAGAGAGTAGTGGTGAACGGTTGTTTTTCAAACTGGAGGGAAGTATACAGTGGTGTTCCCCAGGGGTCAGTATTAGGACCACTGCTCTTTTTGGTATATATTAACGGACTTAGGCATAGAGGGTATAATTTCAAAGTTTGCAGATGACACAACACTCGGAAATGTAGTAAACAATGTGGAGGACAGTAATAAACTTCAGGAGGACATAAACAGACTTGTGAAATGGGCAGACACATGGCATATGAAATTTAATGCAGAGAAGTGTGAAGTGATGCATTTTGGTCAGAAGAATGAGGAGAGGCAATATAAACTAAATGGTACAATTTTAAAGGGGGTGCAGGAACAGAGAGATCTGGGGTGCACATACACAAATCTTTGAAGGTGGCAGGACAAGTTGAGAAGGCTGTTAAAAAAGCATATGGGATCCTGAGCTTTATTAATAGAGGCATAGACTACAAAAGCAAGGAAGTTGTGCTAAACATTTATAAAACACCAGTTAGGCCTCAGCTGGAGTATTGTGTACAATTCTGGGCACTACACTTTAGGAAGGATATCAAGGCCTTAGAGAAGGTGCAGAAGAGATTTACTGGAATGGTACCAGGGATGAGGGACTACAGTTATGTGGATAGACTGGAGAAGCTGGGGTTGGTCTCCTTACAACAGGGAAGGTTATGGGTAGATTTGATAGAGGCGTTCAAAATCATGATTGGTTTTGACAGAGTAGGAAGTAGAATCAATATGGGTGGAAATAAGAAATAACAAGGGGCAGAAAACACTGGTGGGAGTAATTTATAGGCCCCCTAATAGTAGCTATACCGTTGGACGGAGTAGTAATCATGAAACAATGAGCTTGTAACAAAGGGAATACAGTAATCATGGGGGACTTTAATTATCATATAGACTGGGCAAATCAAATTGGCAAAGGTAGTTTGGAGGACGAGTGCATGGAATGCATTGTAGACGGTTTCCTAGAGCAATATGTCATCGAACCAACCAGGGAACTGGTTATATTAGATCTTGTATTGTGTAATGAGACAGGGTTAATTAGTAATCTCCCAGTAAAGGATCCTCTGGGGAAGAGTGATCATAATATGATAGAATTTCACATTGAGTTTGAGAGTCTCGTACTTAAGTCCGAAACTAGAGTCTTAAACTTAAATAAAGCCAATTATATAGGTATGAGGGGCGAGTTGGCTAAGGTAGATTGGGAAATTAAATTAAAGGGTATGACGGTTGAAAAACAATGGCAAACATTTAAAGAAATATTTCAATATTCTCAACAAATATACATTCCATTGAGAAATAAAAATTCCACAGGAAAAGTGATCCACCCGTGGCTAACTAAAGAAGTTAAGGATTGTATTAGATTAAAAGAAGAGGCCTATAATGCTGCCAAGAAGAGTAGTAAGCCTGAGATCTGGGAGAGTTTTAGAAACCAGCAAAGGACGACCAAAAAAATGATAAAAAGAGAGAAAATAGAATATGAAAATAAGCTTGCAAGAAATATAAAAACGGATTGTAAGAGCTTCTACAAGTATGTAAAAAGAAAGAGAATAGCAAAAGTAAACGTTAGTCCCCTGGAGGCTGAGACAGGAGAAATTATAATGGGGAATCAGGAAATGGCAGATGCGTTAAACAAATATTTTGTATCTGTCTTCACAGTAGAACACGCAAAAAGCATACTAGAAATAACGGGGAACCAAGGGGCTAATGAGAGTGAGGAACTTAAAGTAATTATTAATAGTAGAGAAAAAGTACTTGAGAAACTAATGGGACTAAAAGCCAATAAATCCCCTGGACCTGATGGCCTACATCCGAGGGTTCTAAAAGAAGCAGCTGCAGAGATAGTGGATGCTTTGGTTATGATCTTCCAAAATTCCCTAGATTCTAGAATGGTCCCAGCGGATTGGAAGGTAACAAATGTAACCCCGCTATTCAAGAAAGGAGGGAGAGAGAAAATGGGGAACTACAGGCCATTAGCCTGACATCAATCGTCGTAAAAATGCTGGCCTATACTCTCTGGAGTTTAGAAGAATGCAAGATGATCTCATTGAAACATATAAGATTCTGGACAAAAAAGTAAAAGCCCATGGGATCCAAGGGAAAGTGGCCAGTTGGATCCAAAATTGGCTCAGTGGCAGGAAGCAAAGAGTAATGGTTGACAGGTGTTTTTGCGACTGGAAGGCTGTTTCCAGTGGGGTCCCGCAAGGCTCAATACTGGGTCCCTTGCTTTTTGTGGGTATATATTAATGATTTGGACTTGAATGTTGGGGGCTTGATCAAGGAGTTTGCAGATGATACAAAAATTGGCCATGTGGTTGATAGGAGGAAAGCTGTAGACTACAGGAAGATATCAATGGACTGTTCAGGTGGGCAGAAAAGTTACAAATGGAATTCAATCCAGAAAAGTGTGAGGTAATGCATTTGCAGATTGCCTTAGAGGCAGTGCAATGGAGGTTCACTAGATTAACGCAAAAAGTTAGCATGCAGGTACAGCAGGCAGTTAGGAAAGCAAATGGCATGTTGGCCTTTATTGCAAGGGGGTTAGAATACAAAAGTTACTACAATTGCACAGATCTTTGGTGAGACCTCCACTGGAGTACTGCATATAGTGCTTTGGTGAGACCTCACCTGCAGTACTGCAAACAGTTTTGGTCTCCTTATCTAAGGAAGGAAATACTTGCCTTAGAGGCGGTGCAATGGAGGTTCATTAGATTGATTCCTGAGATGAGAGGGTTGTCCTCTGAAGAGAGGTTGAGTAGAATGGGCCTATACTCTGTGTAGTTTAGAAGAATAAAAGGTGATCTCATTGAAACATATAAGATTTTGAGGGGGCTTGACAGGGTGAATGCTGAGAGGTTGTTTCCCCTGGTTGGAGAGTCTAGAACTGGAGGGTATAGTCGCAGGATAAGGGGTCGGCCATTTAAGACTGAGATGAGGAGGAATTTCTTCACTCGGAGGGTTGTGAATCTTCGGAATTCTCTACCCCAGAGGGCTGTGGATGCTGAGTCGTTAAGTATATTCAAGGCTGAGATGGATAGATTTTTGGACTCTAGAGGAATCAAGGGATATGGAGATCGGGGGGAAAGTGGAGTTGAGGTTGAGGATCAGCCATAGTCTGATTGGGTGGCGGAGCAGGCTCGAGAGGCCGTGTAGCCTACTCCTGCTCCTATTTCTTATGTTCCTAGTAAATAAGGAGAAACTCTTACCAGTGTCAGAAGGGTCGATAACCAGAGGGCAGATTCAATAGTAACTTTCAAAAAGAAATTGGATAAAAACTTGAACGGAAAAATTTACAGGGCTATGGGGAAAGAGCAGGGGAATGGGTCTAAATGATTGCTCTTTCAAAAAGCCAGCACAGGCACGATGGGCCAAATGGCCTCCTCCTGTGCTGTACCTACTATGATACTATGAATAGCATGGTGAGTTTCATTGTGTGTAGTTTACTCTTATTAGTTCATAGTTGTTTTTTTTGCTAAAAGATTTGAATTATCCAATGATTTGAATTAAGAAATTAAAATAAAATAGCAAAGAAGGCTTTCTGTGCACAAAAAAATTGAATGAAGAAATAATGGGCGGACCTTTCATCTACTGCAGGGGGGTAAAACAGGTGATATCGGATCAGCTGCCCGTTATATATCCCACCTGATTTTTCTTTCCCGTTACTTCAATAAGAAATGTGATGTGTGTATGTTCCATACATTAATGTATTTACATGTCTGGCAGTTATATCTTTCCCAATGAGTGGGAGAGCTGAGTTGCTCAGTCTCGTCAATGGCCAAAAAACATGTCTCCCTTGCCTCCAACATCACTTTGTTTATCTGTATGGAAATGCCAGCAGAAAACATCTGCTGAATATTCGAGCAGAATAAATTAAATTAGTGCCACCTTTGCTGTTTGCATTTGCAGACATTGAATGACAAAAGCCCCTAATAATCATTCTACACCTTGTTAATGATTTTAGAAGTTAAACAAGTGAAGTATTTTCATACAAGTCTAATCTGCAGTCAAAATGTATTGTAAAAGAACACATGGGGGAGATAGGACTTGTGTCATGATCAAACACCTCCAGATAAATGACAAAGTAGTTCTAACTGAGTTAATTTCCTCCTCTGGTTGTAAAAATATACACAACTTTCAGACTATTTTGAAAGAATGCAGCTTTGAAGCTATCATATTTTCAAATACTCAACAGAATTATACTGTTAGTCAACTTATTTGGTCTGATGAACCTGGAAATTTGTTGAAGATGTAACAATAACAATAGTTTTCATTTATATTTATATTGGGCAGCCCAAAGATACAACCTTTTTGGATAGAGAACATTCAGATGTTAAAGTTGATTAATAAAGTTCAAATCCCAAATGATACAAGAGTGGTAGTTTTGGGAGATTTGTCCCTCTTCAATTTCATAGAATCATAGAAGGTTACAGCACGGAAGGAGGCCATTCGGCCCATCAAGTCCGCGCTGGCTCTATGCAAGAGCAATCCAGCTAATCCCACTCCCCTGCCCTATCCCCGTAGCCCTGCAATTATTTTCCTTTCAAGTACTTATCCCGTTCCCTTTTGAAGGCCACGATTGAATCTGCCTCCTCCACCCCCCGTGGCAGTGCATTCCAGGACCTAACGACTCGCAGTGTATCCTAACCACCTTTAAATATTTAAATATTTTGGGCAGTAATTTCCTGGCATATCATAATCGGCAAGTTACAGTCTAAGTAACCCTAGTATGCATCCCAATCTTCCCAACATGAATTTCATAATTTCCTGGGAAACTAATTTGCATACACTGCAGTGAACACAGCCGCATCCACGGACCTCAGAAGCAGCATTACTAATGGCAGGCCTCAAGTGGAAGCACTATAAAAAGCTACGTCACCTGCCATGATGCCTCACGGGCCTTGCCTCCTGCCTCTGGTTCTCCTCCTCCATAATAATAATAATAATAACGACTAGGGATTGCCCAATGAGACAGCATTTGCAGCTACTTTGCCCTACTGACCACATTGACATGGGTGGGGTTCCTAAAAATATTGGCTTCCGACACTCACAGGACTCTGGTCAAGAAAATTGAAGATGTCAGTAAGAGATGAGCAAAACAAAATCCAGAAGAAATCATTCCAAACTGCAGAGATGAAGTCCTCCCAGGTTGAGAATTATGTGACAGCCATAAATTACGCTGCTAGCAGGTGTCCTTGGACCCACCTGCACTTAGATTTCTCAGTGTAACTGGATGCCATGAGAAAACTAACAATAATCCTGGAAATTCGTGCTCGCAGTTGTTTTGAATGGAAGTGAAGCATTGTGGAGGGTTTCGGTAGAAGTCTGGAAAAAGGCTTTAGGATTTAGATACGCCAAGTTTCCAGGAAATTCACAGCCAGTATCTGGAACTGCCTTTTAATTTGCAAGAGGCTGTTTTTCAGAGTTGGATATCATCCAGGCTCTTAATGTTGAATGGTGGATAGATATAAAAGACCAAATAGTAATTGGAAGACTAAGGTTCAAAATAAGAAGACTCTCAAAAGATAAGGGCTGACTAGACAATTACAACTCTCTCATTTTAATCTTAACTACTGAAGGGGAACTTTCTTCTGGAGTGGTTGTGTGTCTCAGAACAATGCATTGTACTGTAAGTTATCTGGCATCCTGGTGCATTAATAAATATCATTTTAAGTTACTATTATATGCAAAACAAATTCAGCAGCAAGTAGTTTTTATCTCTGTTTTTGGGCAGGGCATGGGTGAATTTTATGCTCGAGGATGACAGTGCTGGGTGTGGAATAATTTTTCACAGTTTTGTCATTCGGTGTCAACATCCCAGGTTGGTTATAGTACAGATGACTGCAGAGTAAATGTGGCGAGAGCACAGTGGGAGCGGCGGGGATATAAAGCGCAGCGGCAGTAGAGGTCCGAGACTAACGGCGGCGAGAGCGAGACCAACTCAACCACAGGTAGAAATTTGAAGAAGTCACATCAGAATCAGCGCTGAGAGAAAGGAATGGTGGAACCCGAGGGAATTAAGATAAGTATTCAGGTAAGGATCTGGGATAAAGAACTAGAATAAGGATCTAGGATAATCTTTAAAAAATTATATAGTTCTAGTCCTGTCCAGCAAGTACAATGCACTTGAGGATAAGGAAAAAGACTGTGGGAAGGACAGCCAGAATGCAGGAGACTGTCCAAGGGGAGGAGGTGCAGAGTAGAAAGGTGGTAGTTATAGGAGATTTGATAATTAGAGGGATAGATATGATTCTTTGCAGTCAGGATCGAGAGTCCCAAAGGGTGTGTTGCCTACATGGTGCCAGGGTAAGGGACATCTCGAAACAGCTGGAAAAGAATCTGAAAGGGGGTGGGGAGGGTCCAGTTGTCGTGATCCTCTTCGGAACCAATGACATAGGAAAGAATAGGGAGGAGAACTGCTAAGGGAGTATCAGGAGTTAGGAACTAAATTGAAAAGCAGAACCTCCAGGGTAGTAATCTCAGGATTATTACCTGAGCCATGTGCAAATTGGCACAGGGACAAACAGATCAGGAAAGTAAACATGTGGCTGAAGGATTGGTGTGGGAAGGAGGGGTTCCTTTTCATGGGACACTGGCACCAGTACTGGAACAGGAAAGAGCTGTACCATTGGGACGGGCTGCACCCGAACCTGGCTGGGACCAAGGTCCTAACGGAAAAGATAAATAGGGTGGTTAATAAGACTGTAAATCGATAAGGGTGGGAGAGGGGAGGGTCCTGGCAAAAATATTAGTAAAAAAGATAAAACAAGAGTAGCATAAAAGGACCAGAGTAAAGTCCAGGCCCGTGTTGTAGAAACCATAAATACTCCAGGTCTGGAAAGCAATACAATAACTGAAATAAACATAGCAGGAGTGATAAATAAGAAAAAAGTGAAATATGTAAAAGTAAAAGGAACAACTACGAAAGACAATTTAAACTGCCTGCAGAGCAATGTACACAGTGTCCGAAATAAAACACGGGAACTGGAGGCAATAATCAGAAGCGAGGAATCAGATGTAGTAGGAATAACTGAAACATGGCTACATAAAGAACAGGACCGGCAACTAAATATTGCAGGTTATAACATAATCAGAAAGGATAGGGAAGGAAGAAGGATGGGGGGGGGGGCGCGGTGGAGTAGCTGTACTAATTAGGGATAACACAATGGCAGTAGAAAAAAGGGACATAACCAACAGAAGGATAGACACAGAATCCATACGGATTGAAATAAAAGATAAGAAGGGATCGATCACGCTAATAGAGGTAACTACAGACTACCTAATAGTGGAAAGGAGTTGGAGGAAGAAATATGTAAGCAAATATGTGAAATGAGTAAAGGATATAGAATAATAATCATGGGAGATTTTAACTAACCCCAAGCAAACTGGTAAAAAGAGATAGGTAAAAGGGTACAGGGAATGGAGTTTTTACAATGTGTGCAGGACTCATTTCTCACCCAGTATGTAAAAAGCTCAACAATAGGGTTAGATGAAGAAGGGTGGGAGGAGGCTCAAATGGAGCATAAACACTGGCATGGACCTGTTGGGTTGAATGGCCTGTTTCTTTGCTGTACGTTCTTTGTAAAGGCCCCATCACTCTGCCCAACATTGGAAGAAGGTCCTCTGCTACACCAATATGAACTGTTCCATTTCCCACATCCAGAGCTGTATACGTGGACAAATCCTATATGTGATATTTCAGTGTGGAGTATGGTGGGGGAGGGGTGTGGTTGTTGGAAGCATGACGTTACGCCCTCTGGCTTGCCCAGAACTGGATAGGAGCCAGAAATTGCACTCGCCGTTCGTAAGTAACTGACTGACCCACAAACTTTTCGCTGGCTTCTGGGGGCTAACTTGCTTTAATTGAGACCTGCAGGAAGTGCAGCTGTCTTTCCTGGGCTTCCCTGAGCTGTGAGAGGAGGAAAGGATCTCTGAGTCCTCTCCATCAATCAGTTTGAAGTAAGCCACGCGTGAGAAACAGGAAGTGAAGCTCAGTCACAAACTGCGCAGACTAAGAACCAGGAAGTGTCAGATAAGATTAGTAAATGTATTGTAAAATCAGATAGAGAAATCAAAATAAGGAGAGGGTAAGATTAAAAGATGGAGATAAAAGAGTCAGAAAAAGTAAAAAAATAAAAAAATTAAATTTTTTAATTTAAAACTTTTTTTTAAATGTCCAAAATCTATCAAAATCAGGAGTAATTAGACTCTACATTTTTTAAAATTAATTTTCAGTGCCAGAGTGATTGTTTGGCAGTCATTAATACTTAACACGCTGTTAAAAGTTAGTTTAGACCTGATGGGCTCGATATTGCCAGGGCTGCGGGTTCGCGGCAGGGGGGCTATTGGGTGTGTGGGTAACGCGCCCGGCGAAATCAGTCTGCCCCGCACGCGATCGCAGCCCAATTGGATCCACTTACCTGGTCTTCCGGGTTCCCCACTGCTGATCTGTGCGTCGGGCGGGCTGCGCATGCGCAGTAAGCTCTGTCAGCTGGAGGAGCTCTATTTAAAGGGGCAGTCCTCCACTGACTGATGCTGCAACAAATAGCAAAAAATACTGCATGGAGCAGCCCAGGGGGAAGGCTGCTCCCAGGTTTAATGATGCCTCACTCCAGGTATCATTAGATGGGGTGAGGAGGAGGGGGAGGACAGAGATCTTCCCCCCGGCGGGCGGGAGGAAGCGGCCTGCCTCTGCCACCAGGAAGGCCTGGCTCGAGGTGGCAGAGGAGGTCACCTGCACCACCAACATATCGCCCACCTGCATATAGTGCAGGAGGCGCTGCAATAACCTAAGTAGGTCAGCCAAAGTGAGTACACGTAATCATTCCCCTACACTCCGTCTGCCACATCACCGCTCCCACCCCACATCTCCTTCAGCACTGCCAACACTACTCTGTCACATCACCCCTCATACCCACTCAAACCTCATCCTCATCTTACCTGCACTTACTCACCTCGCCAGTACTCATCCCGCCACTACCACTCAACCCAATCCTCATACAATCTCATGGCTCTATCTCATACTCACCCTCTCATGCATCTCTATCACAGTCAGCCTCACTCAACCTGCCACTACCTGTGCTGCAGCCACAGGGCATGCATCACGTATGTGTAGTAGGAAGCGTAAGGCAAACGTATCGTGAGCATGAAGGGGATGCACAAGGGTGTTTGAGGGTTTGTCATGGTTTTTACTTATATTTAATTTCTGATCAACTCACATCACATATATTCATAGAATCATAGAATCATAGAAGTTACAACATGGAAACAGGCCCTTCGGCCCAACATGTCCATGTCGCCCAGTTTATACCACTAAGCTAGTCCCAATTGCCTGCACTTGGCCCATATCCCTCGATACCCATCTTCCCCATGTAACTGTCCAAATGCTTTTTAAAAGACAAAATTGTACCCGCCTCTACTACTGCCTCTGGCAGCTCGTTCCAGACACTCACCACCCTTTGAGTGAAAAAATTGCCCCTCTGGATCCTTTTGTATCTCTCCCCTCTCACCTTAAATCTGTGCCCCCTCGTTATAGACTCCCCTACCTTTGGGAAAAGATTTTGACTATCGACCTTATCTATGCCCCTCATTATTTTATAGACTTCTATAAGATCACCCCTTAACCTCCTACTCTCCAGGGAATAAAGTCCCAGTCTGTCTAACCTCTCCCTGTAAGTCAAACCATCAAGTCCCGGTAGCATCCTAGTAAATCTTTTCTGCACTCTTTCTAGTTTAATAATATCCTTTCTATAATAGGGTGACCAGAACTGTACACAGTACTCCAAGTGTGGCCTCACCAATGCCCTGTACAACTTCAACAAGACATCCCAACTCCTGCATTCAATGTTCTGACCAATGAAACCAAGCATGCTGAATGCCTTCTTCACCACCCTATCCACCTGTGACTCCACTTTCAAGGAGCTATGAATCTGTACTCCTAGATCTCTTTGTTCTATAACTCTCCCCAACGCCCTACCATTAACGGAGTAGGTCCTGGCCCGATTCGATCTACCAAAATGCATCACCTCACATTTATCTAAATTAAACTCCATCTGCCATTCATCGGCCCACTGGCCCAATTTATCAAGATCCCGTTGCAATCCTAGATAACCTTCTTCACTGTCCACAATGCCACCAATCTTGGTGTCATCTGCAAACTTACTAACCATGCCTCCTAAATTCTCATCCAAATCATTAATATAAATAACAAATAACAGCGGACCCAGCACCGATCCCTGAGGCACACCGCTGGACACAGGCATCCAGTTTGAAAAACAACCCTCGACAACCACCCTCTGTCTTCTGTCGTCAAGCCAATTTTGTATCCAATTGGCTACCTCACCTTGGATCCCATGAGATTTAACCTTATGTAACAACCTACCATGCGGTACCTTGTCAAATGCTTTGCTGAAGTCCATGTAGACCACGTCTACTGCACAGCCCTCATCTATCTTCTTGGTTACCCCTTCAAAAAACTCAATCAAATTCGTGAGACATGATTTTCCTCTCACAAAACCATGCTGACTGTTCCTAATTAGTCCCTGCCTCTCCAAATGCCTGTAGATTCTGTCCCTCAGAATACCCTCTAACAACTTACCCACTACAGATGTCAGGCTCACTGGTCTGTAGTTCCCAGGCTTTTCCCTGCCGCCCTTCTTAAACAAAGGCACAACATTTGCTACCCTCCAATCTTCAGGCACCTCACCTGTAGCGGTGGATGATTCAAATATCTCTGCTAGGGGACCCGCAATTTCCTCCCTCACCTCCCATAACGTCCTGGGATACATTTCATCAGGTCCCGGAGATTTATCTACCTTGATGCGCGTTAAGACTTCCAGCACCTCCCTCTCTGTTATATGTACACTCCTCAAGACATCACTATTTATTTCCCCAAGTTCCCTAACATCCATGCCTTTCTCAACCGTAAATACCGATGTGAAATATTCATTCAGGATCTCACCCATCTCTTGTGGTTCCGCACATGGATGACCTTGTTGATCCTTAAGAGGCCCTACTCTCTCCCTTGTTACCCTTTTGCCCTTTATGTATTTGTAGAAGCTCTTTGGATTCACCTTTGCCTGATCTGCCAAAGCAATCTCATATCCCCTTTTTGCCCTCCTGATTTCTCTCTTAACTCTACTCCGGCAATCTCTATACTCTTCAAGGGATCCACTTGATCCCAGCTGCCTATGCATGTCATATGCCTCCTTCTTATTTTTGACTAGTGCCTCAATCTCCCGAGTCATCCAAGGTTCCCTACTTCTACCAGCCTTGCCCTTCACTTTATAAGGAATGTGCTTACACTGAACCCTGGTTAACACACTTTTGAAAGCCTCCCACTTACCAGACGTCCCTTTGCCTGCCAACAGACTCTCCCAATCAACTTCTGAAAGTTCCTGTCTAATACCATCAAAATTGGCCTTTCCCCAATTTAGAATTTTAACTTTTGGGCCAGACCTATCCTTCTCCATCGCTATCTTAAAACTAATGGAATTATGATCACTGGTCCCAAAGTGATCCCTCACTAACACTTCTGTCACCTGCCCTTCCTTATTTCCCAAGAGGAGGTCAAGTTTTGCCCCCTCTCTAGTCGGGCCATCCACATACTGAATGAGAAATTCCTCCTGAATACACTCAACAAATTTCTCTCCATCCAAGCCCCTAATGCTATGGCTGTCCCAGTCAATGTTGGGAAAGTTAAAGTCCCCTACTATTACCACCCTATTTTTCTTGCAGCTGTCTGTAATCTCCTTACATATTTGCTCCTCAATTTCCCGTTGACTATTTGGGGGTCTGTAGTACAATCCTATCAAAGTGATCTCTCCCTTCTTATTTTTCAGTTCTACCCATATAGACTCAGTGGGCGAACCCTCGGATATATCCCCTCTCACTACTGCCGTGATGTTCTCCCTAATCAAGAACGCAACTCCCCCTCCTCTCTTACCTCCTGCTCTATCTTTCCTATAGCATCTGTACCCTGGAACATTGAGCTGCCAGTCCTGCCCCTCCCTTAGCCATGTTTCAGTAATAGCTATAACATCCCAGTCCCATGTACCCATCCATGCCCTGAGTTCATCTGCCTTGCCCATCAGACTTCTTGCATTGAAATAAATGCAGTTTAATCTAGTCTTCCCTTGGTCTTTGCCCTGCTTTCTCAGACCATCTGTCCGGTCATGTTCTGTACACTCTCCCTTACTGCCTTTTGTTTCTGTCACCACTTTATTTCCCACTGACTTCCTGCATCGGTTCCCATCCCCCTGCCACATTAGTTTAAACCCTCCCCAACAGCACTAGCAAACACTCCCCCTAGGACATTGGTTCCAGTCCTGCCCAGATGCAGACCGTCCAATTTGTACTGGTCCCACCTCCCCCAGAACCGGTTCCAATGGCCCAGGAATTTGAATCCCTCCCTCTTGCACCATCTCTCAAGCCACGTATTCATCTTAGCTATCCTGTCATTCCTACTCTGACTAGCCCGTGGCACTGGTAGCAATCCTGAGATTACTACCTTTGAGGTCCTACTCTTTAGTTTAACTCCTAACTCCCTAAATTCAGCTTGTAGGACCTCATCCTGTTTTTTACCTATATCGTTGGTGCCTATATGCACCACGACAACTGGCTGTTCACCCTCCCCCTCCAGAATGTCCTGCAGCCGCTCCGAGACATCCTTGACCCTTGCACCAGGGAGGCAACATACCATCCTGGAGTCTCGGTTGCGTCCGCAGAAACGCCTGTCTATTCCCCTTACAATCGAGTCCCCTATCACTATAGCTCTGCCACTCTTTTTCCTGCCCTCCTGTGCAGCAGAGCCAGCCACGGTGCCATGAACCTGGCCACTGCCACCTTCCCCTGGTGAGCTATCTCCGCCAACAGTATCCAAAACGGTATACCTGTTTTGGAGGGAGATGACCGCAGGGGACCCCTGCACTGCCTTCCTACTCTTCCTCTGTCTGTTGGTCACCCATTCACTATCTCCCTCAGTAATTTTTATCTGCGGTGTGACCAACTCACTGAACGTGCTATCCACGACTTTCTCAGCATCGCGGATGCTCCAAAGTGAGTCCATCCGCAGCTCCAGAGCCGTCAAGCGGTCAAACAATAGCTGCAGCTGGACACACTTCCCGCAGGTGAAGGAATCAGGGATACAGGAAGGAGCCCTGAATTCCCACATCCCACAAGAGGAACATGACACGGCCCTGGGATCTCCTGCCATGACTTAACCCTTAAATTAGCTTAAGAACAACTACAATGTCAAGAGAAAAAAAAAGGAAAGAAAAACTACTTACCACTCCCTTTAAGGAGTTTACTCCTTTAAATTGTTCTCAATTTAGAGAATGTTAACTACACTAGGGACCTTGATTCACTAAAAAATAAACGCTACTTCCTATAAGACCTGCAGACCTTCCCTTTCCTTTTACTTCAGTTACTGTAGATAAGGAGAAATACTCACCTGAACCTACTCACCAATCAGGTGCCTCCCCTGTGTCGCGTCCCGATCTGATTCCTGACGTCACTTCGAACTCGGTCGCAGCTCCGCTCGGCTCGGCTCCTCTCAGCTGTTCTCAGCGCTCTGAAATCCCGCCTTTTATCGGACGCTCCCTCCGCTCGGCTCGGCACCACTACTGCCACATCTTTGCGAATCTTGTCTGGTTTGTGCAATAATGCCCTTTCCTGAGGATCACAATGAAGACCCACAACTGATGCCACCCATTGTGTCACTGCAGAGTGGGTGTAGGTGCATTTGCAGGGCTCTTTTGTGCAGACGACTGAGAGACATCGGCGATGTCCCCGGTGGCACCCTGGAAGGATGCGGAGGAGAAGTTGTTGAGGGCAGTGGTGACTTTGACAGCGACAGGTAAGAAGATGGTGCTCGGGCCAGCCGGGAGCAGGTCGGCATGAAGGAGGCTGCAGATGTCCACGACTACATGTCGAGTGACTCTGAGCCTCCGTGTGCACTGCTGCTCAGAGAGGTCCAGGAAGCTGCGCCTCGGTCTGTGGACCCTGTGGCGAGGGTAGTGCCCCCTGCGACGCATCTCTCTCTGCGGTTGCCCTCCCTCCTGCTGTGCAGGTGGATGTGTCACAGCACTGTGTTGTGGAGCTCCACGTGTCAGAGGTGGACGGCGTGGACGGCGAGGCTGGTGATGCTGTTCGCCCTCCGAGGAGGTCATGACTGCAGCTACGGCGGCCCCCATCTGGAAGATGTACATCTGAGGGGGTCCACAAGGTAGGTACATGTCTCCGGACCCCGGGGTAAGTGTGCAAGTTGGTGAATTTGATTGTCAGGAGGAGGGTGGTGGAGGCCAAACTTTGTCCCAAGTGACAGAGTGGCCTCCTGCCCCCCCCCCCAACCTGTCAAATGGACCTTTGCAGCTGCCACAGGCTGACAGCTGCAACACGTCCATTTCAACTGGGAGTGTTTCCCCCAGCAAGGGAAACAGTCCCAGTTGTTTCTAAAATCCCACCCCTCCTGACATATTCCCTTAATCAGGTCTGTTAATGACCTGAAATAGCAAGGTAAATACTCTCAAGTGGCACCCCGCTGGCTTTAATTGCCTGCGGGAGTCCCACATGCGGGGGCTGCGCGCGCACGTCGGCGCGTCTGTGGGGAATCCGGAAGTGTGCGGGTTGGAGCCGGGCTCCCGACCCGCTCCGGGATTCCCCGATTTTCGGAGCCCCCCCGCCAGGAACGCACCCGATAGCAGGTGCTAAAATAGAGCCCGATATAACTCATTGTACCTTTTTTCTGGCGAGATTAATTCATTTCCAGCTGGGCAGGAGAGCAAGTTTGTCCATTGATTCCAGCCTGTGATATCTCTTTAATGTGAAGCTGTCAGATCAGCAGGGAATCAGGAACTTGCCGCAACTTGCTCTTCAATTTGCCCATTAGTAACAGTGAGCGCTGTTAGGCTCACCGTTATTTTGTGAGCAATTTCCAGCCCATTAACTCTGATTGAAAGGTCTGATTCAATAACAGAAATTTCAAAATCTATTGCTAATGGATCATTCCTTTTAGTAATCCTTCTACCTTAAAAACAAAGTTAGAACATAGGAACATAAGGATAGTGAGGACATGGAAAGATCATTTAAAAGTTCTAACGTTTCTATCATACCATCCAACTATATTTTGAAATAACCCTAATGTTTTCATCTCCAGTACCCTACCTGGTAGATTATTCCATTTATCACTGAGTAAAGAAGTTTTTCCTGATAGCTGTTTTAAATTTATTTTTCACTAATTCCCATTTATCTCTTTTGGTCCTACTTTCCTTGATTTTGGACAACCATTTCCCCAAAGATTTATAATACACAGAACAATATGGAGAAAGCCCAGCAGAGTAAAAATCGCAAAAGTCAGCTATTCCTTTCAGTAACTAGAATTTTTAAAACGTAGCTAAGCATTCCTAGTTTTGTATGATACATTTGGAAGGGTGAACAAAATGAAGAAGACTCTGGTTTAATAATTATGTGCTGTTGTGAAATACATTGTGTAATAGCACAAGAGTTAAAAGGCCCCGCAAAGTGCTGCCTGGTGTTGTGGGTAGGTACACAAAATCTGGAATACCCATACCATTTCTGACATGGCCAGCATCTAAGTCATGCTGTTACATGACCACAATGCTTGACATGATTTGTGCATATACCAATGCCATGATCCCATCAAGATACATACAAAATGGAATTGTTTTTCAAAGCAGAAACTTGGAACAACACTAAAGATTTATGTCCTGTTAACATAAGAACTGTAATTTGAAAATTATTCTGAATTTCCTGTTATTTTTAATTTAAGAATAAAGTTCTATAATGGCTTTGTCCCAAAGTATTGTTCACAAAAGATTTTTTTAGAACAAAGCTGCTTATTTTTATTCTATAAATAGATTTTTTAAAGTATTCTCCTCTGTGGCTAACCTCTCAATTGTACCCCAAGAACTGAGATACAATCAGACAGTGACTGTTTTCAAAAAATATTTACAGTTTAATATTTTTTAGTAAAAATATATCCCAACATTTCCTCAATGGCCAGATTGATAAAGGTGGTATGTTATCAAGTCAGACAGGGCAAAATGTCCCAACCTCAATTTCTGGACTGTGCTGAGTTACAGGACTTCAACTAGGGTGAGTAAGCTCCACAATCCAATTCCCAGCCAGCTTAGAACTGGGAAATGCCATAAAAATAGCAGCTCCAATCAGAGGCCTAGCCAAAGGTAAGCACTTTTTAAAAAAAATCTATTTTCACAAGAAATTTCAATAAGAAAAAAGGAGCTATGTGTTTAAGAACATAAGAAAGAATGAGAAAGAGCTATTTGGCCTATCAAGCCTGCTTCTTCCATTGACCTCATAATTGTATACCATCATAGACTTTGGTTCACGCATTTAATCTCTTGAGGGAAAATTCTGCGTAAAAGCTCACCAGTCCCCAAAAGTAAGCAAACTAAGCATCTCACATCTCTAAAATGACTCTAACCTACTCTCCTCCAGACAACATACCTCCTTGACCCAAAGCATAGGAACCGCTGTGACTGGTGAAGTAATTCATCATCTTAGTCCACACCTACCCATCCTATTCCCAGCTGCTTAGTAAAGTAGCTAATTAACTCAATCTTAGCTGTTTTTCCTAGGAGTCTGTTCTACATAGCCACTGTGCTATGGGAGAAAATGTTTCTTCAAATCTTTAGAATGTTCTTTTCAACCAAAATCATTAGTAAAAGGCAAAAGATTTATACAAGCTGAAGAGTCTTGTGTAGGATTTGTTAATTTTAAATCATTGTTTTCTAGTTCTGTGCTCCCAGTCTTTGTCAAATAGTCTGCTTGCAACTATATTATCTAGACCTCTCGGCATGTTCACGACTTAGATCATGTCTCACTTCAGTCTTTTCTCCAATAAAAATTAGTTCAACTCTGCACATTTTTACTCGTAACTTAGAGCTTAAGACCAGGAATCATCCTCATTGCTCCTTTCTGAAACTGCTTCAAAATTTCAAAAGTAGGATACCCCAAAATACACAGATCTTTCCAAATATAGCTCCACCAGTGTTCTATTCGCACTTAGGATTAAGTGTTTGGGTCTTTTTACTTTATTTTATTCTAAGTATCTTTTGGGTTCAGCATCTCAAACCATTCCGGTAAGCAAGCCTTCACTCCCTGTGTATAGGTAAATCAGAAGTGTACCTCGAGATCAAACAGAGAAACCCTTCACTTCATTTTGGTTTACTGACTTTATCACCTGTCCTTATGAGATCTTCCTTGACTTTGAAAGGCAGTAAAATAATATTTCATTGGACTGTGACTTGGGCTTTAACTGGAAATTTATTGAGCAGTAAAAGAATAAGAAAACAGTAACAATGACACAACATAGATTTTACAGTAGTTATCAAATTGAACTATCTCCTTGTAAGTAAAAACAAACAAATAACCATGACTGCTGTGCTAAACTATGTATTCTCACATGGCAGTACTTTGATTTTTCTCACCTTGCACTGAAGTTATCTAGTCTGACTGTCACTGTACAAAGGCTTCAGATAGACTCTCCAATTTGAACCAGCCAATTCTTAAATTCAAATTCAAATTCAAAAAAAGCTACCAATCAAACACAAATTTGAATTAATCCTACAAAATATTTGAATTGAATTGAACGAGGTGAAACAGATTTAGTCTGCAACGTTTGTATCAAAATAAACTAGTGCATGTTTTTCAATGGGTGGGAATGTTTTTAATGCCTTAGGTATCATAACAGAATTAAAGAAACTAGTACCCATGCTAAACTTTAGACAAAAATGATTTTGTCATTGCTATAATATCTATTGTTGGCTTATAGCCGAATGCCTTTGAGGTGGATTTTAGTAATTTGGTTAACTATGCCGAAATGGATACATTCAGGGAATGGTGATTAATCACTCCCAAATCCTTTTACTTCTTCACCGTTACTAAAGGCCATGCTTTTATCATGAATACATATTTGCTGTTTACTGTTCCAATATGCATTAACTTATATTTATTAATATTAAAATCCATTTGTCATTGTTTAGTCGATCTGCATAATTGGTTTAAATCTTTCCATATGCTGTTCATTTTCCTTATATTTGCCACCTGATTATCAGAAACTTTTAGAGTGCTTCTAGTGTTCACACTATTCATAAATTACGTGGAGGAGAACAGGAGAGAGCCTAGAACAGACCCCTATGAAACTCCACTAATCACCACCGTAGAATGTAGAGTCATGCAGGATAGAGAGCCACATATCCAATGTAGAGACGGGATAGAGAGCCACGTATCCAAGTTTGCCGAAGACACAAAGATAGGCAGTATTGCAAGCATTGTAGATGGAAGCATAAAATTACAGAGAGATATTAATAGATTAAGTGAATGGGCAAAACTCTGGCAAATGGATTTCAATGTAGGCAAGTGTGAGGTCATCCTCTTTGGACCTAAAAAGGATAGATCAGAGTACTTTCTAAATGATGAAAAGCTCAGAACAGTGGAAGTCTAAAGAGACTTAGGGATCCATGTACATAGATCATTAAAATGTCATGGACAGGTGCAGAAAATAATCAAAAAGGCTAATGGAATGCTGGACTTTATTCTAGAGGACTACAATACAAGAGGGTAGAAGTTATGCCACAGCTATATAAAGCCCTGGTTAGACCACACCTGGAGTACTGTGTCCAGTTCTGGGCACTGCACCTTAGGAAGGATATATAGGCCTTGGAGGGAGTGCAGCATGGATTTATTAGAATGATACCTGGACTCCAAGCATTAAATTACAAGGAGAGATTACACAAACTAGGGTTATATTCCATGGAATTTGGAAGATTAAGGGGTGATTTGATCGAAGTTTTCAAGATATTAAGGGGAACTGATGGGGTAGATAGAGATAAACTATTTCTGCTGGTTGGGGAGTCTAGGACTAGGGAACATAGCCTAAAAATGAGTGCCAGGATTTTTAGGAGTGAAGTTAAGAAACACTTTTACACACAAAGGGTGGTAGAAGTTTGGAACTCTCTTTTGCAAAGTTGATGCTAGCTCAATTGTTAATTTTAAATCTGAAATTGATAGATCTTTGTTAACCAAACATATTAAGGGATGTGGGGCTAAGGTGGGTATGTGGAGTTAGGTCACAGATCAGCCATGATCTCATTGAATGGCGGAACAGGCTCAAGGGACTAAATGGCCTACTCCTGTTCCTATGTTCATATACTTTGGAATGGTCCTTTAAAATCCACTGTAGAAATTATAGAAACGAATCTACTTGTGTTAGTTGAGTTTAAGCATTCACCTTAGAACTGGTTTTATCAAATGGTTTAGATCAGACTGCCATAAAATTATGATGTATTTAAAGGGTGGTGGAAGCAGATTCAATAATAACTTTCAAAAGGGAATTGGATAAAAACTTGAAGGGGAAAAGTTTGCAGGTCTATAGGGAAAGGGCAGGGGAATGGGACTAATTGGATAGTTCTTTCAAAGAGCCAGCACAGGCACAATGGGCTGAATAGCCTCTTTCTGTGCTGTAATATTTTGTGATTCTTCTGCTGTCTGATATACTAGTGTATGCACTGGGAAATTTGGTTCTGTTTAATGGGTATGGTGGCTTAGGATGGTTCTGGATGTAAAAGAACAATTAGATTAAATGCAGTGCAATGCATTGATCTAGAATGATTGCGATGCAACTGGAGAATAGACATTATGGTGTAAGATTCCCTCGTGTGCTGTTTTTTTACAAAATCGAAAATAGGTTTATAAAGAATGTATTTACGATTTCACAACAAATGGTGCACGATGAAAATCAACCATTTTGCACTTCATTGCTTTTCTTTCAATTTTTTCTTTATTAGGAAAGAATAGGTTCAGATGAATGTGGGTGGAATATATCAATCTATTATTTAGAAGGAAGAAGAGGCAAATGCACTTGGAAATTCCCTTGTTAATATATAATGACAATGGAGTTAGGGCTTCCTTTCAGTACTTCATGAAATTTTTTGTCCAAAGATAAAGAAGTTGCTGCAGTGCTTGGGCACAGAGACACCTGAAGCCAGAAGTTTCTGGAAGCAGGAGCTGCTGTATTGTTTTCAAGAGTTGATATCACAGTTTTAACAATTTTTTAATACATTTTTTCAATGTTCACTAGTTACAAAGTCTGATTCATATTATATGCATCTGCAAAAAAAACTATTTTAAAGGGATACCATTTTCATGAAAAAGCATTTGGCAAACCTTTTCTTGTTTGTTTCAACCCTCAATTCAGTGACAGAAATCACATCACAACAACCCATTTGCACATGACATTGTTGCAATGAAAATATATGGCTGTACTTTCCCAAACAAAACATGGAGGCAATTTTAACCCTTCCCGCCTGATGGAAACCAGCCGGATGGGCAGTTACAAAGGAGCAGCTTTCCCGTTGCCTCTGATTCTGCAGGTGGATGAGACATCCGTCTAAAGCAGGCAGGAGCCTCAAAGATTTATACAAATCAGGAGTCCTATTATGTCAATAGGACCCCAATGGCATTTTAACTGGAGCCTGAACAGGGAAGCTGCCACAGGTTTCTTGCCAGGGTTGGCAGCTGTTGGGAAGGGCAAATAGTCAAAAAATGTTGTTGTTTGGGAACAAGAGGTGTATGAGTGCTCCTCTGAGTTCCACAAGGAAAGTCACTTCCTCCCTGCACTGGACTCTTTCTCCCCACCCCCCTTTCCCTCTTGCAAGACTCTCCCGAAACCCCTCCCTCCCCCCACCAACCCAATGCCACTTACTTGCAAGCTGACATGCTGCTCCTGGCTGGTCCGATTGGCAACATTTAAATTAGGCCCAGCGGTTAAAATCACTGTGGTCTCCTGCTGTCTCTGGCAGACAGGAAAGTAACTTGCTGGAGCAGTTTCCCACTGGGAAACCACTCCGAGTTAAAATCCCCCCCAATGTTTATTCCCCTCCTTTCCTAAAGATGCTGACTTGTGCTAGGATACAATTATATCAGCACCAGCAGCCCTCCTGTACTTTCCTCAAGAGGCCATTCCTGCAATGTGAGCCTAGACAGTGTTTATCAACAGGCTATTTGACCATTGGGGTGTTGGGAGGGGGTGGGGTGGGGTAGGCATCGCAGCTGTGCTCAATACTATCCTCATCTGATAAAAACGTATATGTACTTTCCAGCAGGGTTCGTTAGATAGTAATCAGGAGTGACAGCCACGGATCATTTCTTTTCTACTCTCCATCTAATTTGGGGATTCAATTATCAATTGGAGTGCTGCACCACCACCCCAAGTGAGACAGGGTAATTCAGCACGCATCAGGAATCAAACCTGGAGGCTTCCTGGTCTGTATGGTTCAGCAGCACCCATGTGGATACTTACCACTGAGCCATCAGAGATGTTATTAGGCTGAATTTTGACAATGAACATAGAATGAATTGAATATCAAACACTTGTCTTACCACAGCCCGGTGATATAGTAGATTATTGTACAATTGCACTGTCCCATGGTGTAATTGGATGTAGTTTTATTGCTTGTGATTGTTCACATGCCAAATTCTCGATCTCTGTTGAATCATCAAGGGTAAATACCGAATCGAAGCCATGTCATCAGGTTGCTCCTATTTAGGGCAGAAAAATCAGTGGTTGATACTTGCACTAACTTTTTTCATTCACATTAACGACAAGAGTAAAATATACATGTAAATGACAAGAAGTGTGCACTCAGCTGCCCAGCAGAACACAAAGGGAAGCTAGATAAGTACATGAGGGAGAAAGGAATAGAAGGATATGCTGATAGAGTTAGATGAAATAGAGAGGGTGGAGTCTCGTGTGGAGCGTAATCACTGGCATAGACCAGTTGGGCCGAATGGCCTGTTTCTGTAAATTGTAGATCTGCAGAACAGGCACCTAAGAGAAAACTTTTAATTAGAATTTCAAGATTGATAATTAAAAATCTTTGTCTCTTCTTTCTTTTAAATATCCAATCTAATTTTCTTTAACAATATCTCTGCTATTCTATGTAGGGTCATTTATACAGTTGAAACTTTTTAAGTAGGATATCTTGACAAATGTAAATGTCCCATTTTTTGAACATCATCGGTATTTTTAAATATGCTTCAAATCAACTAACACCATTGTTTGTATTATGTGTGATGCCCCCGCAGAAGTGATTATGTGATCAATTGTACATGGACAGTTTTAGGTATTGCTTTAAGCAATGTAAGTCACTGATTCATATAGCTTTTTATGAACTGCAAACCTTGGTGTAACTTTTACATTGTATATTAGTAAGTAAAGTTTTGGTGATGAGTGTAATTTTTACATCAATGTGACCCAATATAGTTGATTTTACAATAAGTACTTTTCCCCCAATTTCCTCACCTCCTGTCCTAAAGGCACAGACTATTGTTGTAATGTGTGTCCAGAAATACTGACTGCCTTGTGCCTCGCCTAAGTGGGTGCATAATCATTGACTTCAGAGAAGTCATGGAACAACTGTTACCCAGTGGTATTTTTTGAGTTGCAATGCACTCCTCAAATTGAGATCTAGGGGAAAATTTCCATGAAGGTTATCCCAATCTCCTGCATTAATAATAATAATAGCTGTAACTGCCTGCTATTGGATTGGCTGTTGGGTCATTACATAGTACATAGAATTACATAGTATTTACATAGTATTTACATAAATAGATGTAGGCCATTCGTCCCAACTGGTCTATGCTGGTGTTTATGCTCCAAACGAGCATCCTCCTGACCTACTTCATCTCAACCTATCAGCATATCTTTCTATACCTTTCTCCCTCATGTACTTATCTAGCTTCCCCTTAAATGCATCTATACTATTCGCCTTATCTACTCCATGTGGTAGCAAGTTCCACATTCTAATCACTCTCTGGGTAAAGAAATTTCTCCTGAATACTTCATTGGATTTATTAGTCACTATCTTAGGTGACAAAGCAGCCTGCTTGATTGGCACCCCATCCACCACCCTAAACATTCACTCCCTTCACCACCGGTGCACCATGGCTGCAGTGTGTACCATCCACAGGATGCACTGCAGCAACTCCCCAAGGCTTCTTCGACAGCACCTCCCAAACCCACAACCTCTACCACCTAGAAGGACAAGGGCAGCAGGCACATGGGAACAACACCACCTACACGTTGCCCTCCAAGTCACACACCATCCTGACTAGGAAATATATCGCCGTTCCTTCATTGTCATTGGGTCAAAATCCTGGAACTCCCTACCTAACAGCACCGTGGGAGAACCTTCACCACACGGACTGCAGCGGTTCAAGAAGGCAGCTCACCACCACCTTCTCAAGGGCACTTAGGGATGGGCAATAAATGCTGGCCTTGCCAGCGACGCCCACATCCCATGAATGATTTAAAAAAAATTATGGCCCCTAATTCAATTTCACAACTTGCTATGGTGGGATTTAAACTCACTACCGCTCAATTGCCAATCCAGTACTAAAACCTGTAGGCTAAGTACCAAACATCATTTCCAGGATCGCTCTGTTTGCAATGACATCATCAGTGCTCATTATCCGCAGAAAAGCTCAGATTAAGAAAAGGATGAGGAAACTAAGGGCCA
The DNA here is from genome assembly GCF_035084215.1 of Heptranchias perlo. Taxonomy (NCBI): domain Eukaryota; kingdom Metazoa; phylum Chordata; class Chondrichthyes; order Hexanchiformes; family Hexanchidae; genus Heptranchias; species Heptranchias perlo. Next base: position 71,056,831 of record NC_090327.1, read on the forward strand.
TAGGCCTACAGAACAGGACACCATCAAGTCTGAAAAGAGAAGCAAGGAATCAAGATGTAGTAGATGGGCTTGGATTTTCAAAGAGATTGAAGGGGTGGGAGTTAGCAGTTGGGGACAAGACTGCACTTTCTTTGAGGCTATGAATAGATGCTGACTTAGGCGGAATGAATAAAAGGAAATGCTTGTCCCTCGCAGGAGCAATTAGCGACTGCTGCATGGGTCATGTGTGGTGGAGGAATCGGGACCCTGACATGGATGAGGTTGAAAGAGACTTTATGAGGAAACCACCACAAGGCAGCAGCCCTTTAAGATGAGAATAGATATTGTTTTATGTCCATAATACTGATGGAAACAGCATTAACTTTCCGTTAACTCGGGCTTGCTATTCACAAAGAAGCTTCTTACCCATCCAGCATGGCAGCACCTCCATCCTGCTCTCTCCACAATACACGGATGTCCTTATCTTTGAGTGGCCACTGTTCTTGTGAGAGGCTGGACACTGAATATTGGCAGGTCAACTGATCATTGGGGACAATTCAGCCAAGCCCAACTTGACATCCACATACATGCACTTTGTAGCACAATTGAACATTTGTAGATTCGATACTAGATTATTTTTTTTGTAAATAATACATAGCAGAATATACAAATAAATCTACAGTAAATAGAAACACATAACAAATATTTTAAATAAAGTAGCAGTTAAAAACTAGAGGAATTTATATACGTGTGTGAATTATACACCTGACTTTACAGTGCATATAAGTGCACATTGTAAGTGGTTATCAGTAATACACGTGCAGAACTCATTAACCACTTTCCTTTGAAGTGCTGACTCTGCCTTTTGCAATAAGGCTCTTAAGTGCAATGTTCGACTACTGAATTTCCCAAAACGCATAGCTTCACATTTCCAGCTCATTTCATATTGTGAGTTTTCACAAGATGAATTAATATTGCTTTCTCACAGGCTGACAGATATAATCAATTACTCACTATCTATTCTATTGGAAAAGTGTACCTTTTCACTTTCTTCCACTTAAATATTAATTAGGCTGTCTGAAGTGCTACTATTTTACTGACATAAAATAATTATAGGATTAGTTCAGTTGTAGGAGCAGCTGAAAGTGACGTAGATGCCACCATTGAGTGCTATACACTAGAGAACAACTTTAGTCCCAGCAGCAGGAATCGTGAATCAAGCAATACTTCCTACAGAAAGAAGTGTCAATGGGTGGCAGTTTAATAAGAGCTCAGAACTCGGCCTTTTCCCGCCATCTCTGATATTAACCTGCAGGATTCTGCAGGCAGATGAGGAGCCCGCCTAAAGCAGGCGCGCGCCTCATGAATTTATGCAAATCGAGGTCCTATTATGTCAATAGGACCCTGATGGCATTTTAACTGGGGTCTGAGTGGTGAAGTTATCACAGTTTTCCCGCCAAACTGAAGCAGATCGGCAGCTGGTGGAAAGGATGAAGAAGCCCTCTAGGCAAGTCAAGATATTCTCTTTGTGGAGCCAGGAGGTGTGGGAATGCTCCTCCGGACCCCACAAAGAAAGTCGCAGCCTCCCCTGACCCGGTCTCCCTCCCTCCCCTCCCCTGAGACACTCCTGAAACCCGCTTTCCGCTACTCACCTGGAAGTCAGCAGCTGCTCTCTTCCCACCTGAGACTTGGTGGTTAAAATAGCCATGGCCTCCTGCTACCTCTGGCAGGCAGGAAATTAACACACCGGAGAGATTTCCCACTGAAAACCCACTCCGAGTTAAAACCCACTCCAATGTATGATTGGGCTGGAGCAGCAATGCCTCATCTACAGGGTTTTCTCTGGCTAAGAAAAAATGTCCAAATTGGATACAGGCAGAATAATAGTGAAAATGCTAAATCCACTATAATTTAGCTCCAGTTGTTTTTGCCCCAATTCCAAACTGTCTGCTTCCTGTTCTCAAAATCTCAAAGGATGCAGCAAGTTGTGCGGAGCACTCAATTGACATCATGGACTGATGACATGTTTTGTATACACTTAAAGAGACGCTGTGCTTGTGAAGAAGAGCATGGCAATCCTTTTTACTTTGTTTGCTAATGCACAATGAGAGATTTCCTCTGCAAACTATGTGTAACAAAATCCTAACTTACGTAGCACCTTTAACAAAGAAAAATGTTCCAAGGCATTTTGCAGAATAGTGGCAAGAGGAATGGAATACTGAAGCAATGGAGAGTGTTTAGGAGGGTGACTGAAGGCATGGCAAAATTATGGATTTTAAGAATTTTAAAGGATAGAGAGAAGCACAGAAACAGATTAGAAGAGAATTCCAGACAGGAAGGAAAAAGTGGCTGAAAGCTCTGCCACAAAAGGAGGCCAGCAAGGAAAGCATTGGAGTAGATGAAGTCTGGAGGTGACATAAGCCTGGATAAGGATTTCAACGGCTGATGGGCTAAGATAGAGACAGAGGCATGCAGTGTTGTAGAGATGAAAGTCAGTGGGCTTGGTGATAGAGAGAATGCGGTGTTGCTGAAGCTCAGCTCAGGGTAAAAATGGGCCACCAATATTATACATAGTTTTATTGAGCCTGAATGAGAAGCCAGGGAGGAGGATGGAATCAGTATCAAAGGAGCAGAGTTTGTGATGAGCAAACTTAAAATAAACCCAACATGAGGGCATAAATTACATCAAAAAACATTTTGGGCCAATTATCCATAACATCACAGCAAAATTATATATTCTAGCTGTTCTTCCTCTCCAATAGAAAAAAAAGTTTGCAAGTTCTCAGTAATATTTCAGACAGGAGTAGGCTATCAGACCACCTAGCCTACTCATCTGACTCCCCACAATATTACTTTAATGCATTTCTAAATCTAATAACCCAGCGTCTAGATCTGTTCTCTTGTTGGCAGGAACATATCTAGACTTAGAACGTTGTGATGGTTTCTTGTCACACCAACCTTGGTGGTAATCTATTTCACGTTTTTCTCCCTTTTACAAAAAGACCACTGAATTTCACACTTTTTCATGAAATTTATGCCTTTTTATGAGATTGTACATTTCTACAAATTAGCAAAATGCTGCAACAATTTCATTGTTTGCAGTTTTTTCTTGGTATATTTTCCTTTGTGGGTCTCCAGAGGAAAATATGCAAACAAATGATTGAGAACTTACGTGTTGATGGTAGCCATGAAATAAAACTGTTGGACTATAACCTGGTGTTGTAAGATTCCTTACATTTGAGAACTTACAGGATTGTTTAGTTGACAGGAAAGCTGGCTTTTACCCTGAGACCACTGCAAGGTATGTTGTAAACATTCCGTTCATCAGCTTGAAGATCTGATAATATTGTATACTTAATATTACAGTTGCATTCACCCTCTTTATCAGGCACACAGTTATAAGACAACTGGCCCTGGCTCCTGAGATTTTCATGTTACATTTCACAATGTATTATAGGACATTCCCTGTGAAATGCACCTTATTCAAATGTATGAATGCTTGGACTGGACTGCATTATGAGAGAGTACATACAGAGCATTTAGTTCATATCTTTAAAACTGAAGTTCAGATGATTTGAGATGTAAAAAGGAGCAAGTTATTGGGCAGCTTCACAAATAGAAAAAAAAGGACAAAATAGACAAGTAGGGGGTATATTTTCTTCTGTGTATAAAGTTAAAGAAAAATTCCTTTAATATGCTGTCATTACAAAAAAAAATGCACTTAAATTTTTTAACTTTACAGAGAGAGGTTAATGTACCTCTTTTAAGCAAAATGTAAAATATAGAAATGTAATCAGGGCACTTTGGGATCCTTTTAGCAGACAGCAGTTAAAGGAAGATGGTGAACACTTCAGATTCAGTACCTCCTTTACTGCCATTACTTTGATAATCTTCAAACCGTGCCATTCTCCAGTAGTTTTCGTCAAATATTCTATGATGTCAGCTTTGGCTCAGTGGTAGCAGTGAGTTAGAAGGTTGTGGGTTCAAGTCCTATTCCAGTCACTTGAGCACATAATCCAGGCTGCTGTGCTGTACTGTCAGAGGTGCCGTCTTTCAGATGAGGTGTTAAACTGAGGCCCCGTCTCAGGTGGATGTAAAAGATCCTTTGGCATTATTTGAAGAACAGGGGGAGTTTTCCTGGTGTTCTGGCCAATATTTATCCCTCAGCCAACATCACTAAAACAAATTAACTGGTCATTAATCTCACTGATGTTTGTGGGACCTTGGTGTGCACAAATTGGCTGCCACACTTCCATACATTACAACAGTGACTACATTTTGAAAGTACTTCATTGGCTGTGAAGTGCTTTGGGACTTGCTGAGGTCATGAAAGGCACATTATAAATGCAAGTTCTTTCTTTATTTATTACTTTACCAGTTAAGGAGCAGAAATTAAGACATAAGCCTGTTGAATGTTTAAACGGGCTAAATTTAACAAAATGGATTTTCAATTAATAATAAATGTACTTTGGCACTTTGGAAATTCATCCAGATGAATCTGACCCACTTTCACCATTCACTGTCTAAGGCTACTAACAGAAACAGTCCAAGAACAGAAAACAATTCAAGCACAAAAGCCAGCCATGTGCTTAATGGTATGTTTTTACTGTTACCACAGAAACTTAGGTCTTTGGACAAGAAGAGAGTGGGGGAGGGGTCCAAGCTGCAAGCACAAATGCATATGAAATGTTTCCAGCACTACAGACAGTGACTAGAATAGATGGAATATAGTTTAATGTTACGTCGACAGGATGAGGAAAGGCCATTAGGCCCATATGCATTCATCCACTCTTTACTTAATCCGTGTACCCCACCCTTCAGCACCCCTCACCCCACTTTGCATTTATATATTGCCTTTCATGACCTCAGGACGTCCCAAAATGCTTTACAGCCATTGAAGTACTTTTGAAGTGTAGTCACTGTTGTAATGTAGGAAATGCAGCAGCCAATTTTCTCACAGCAAGACCCCACTAGCAGCAATGAGATGCATGACCAGATAATCTGTTTGTGATGTTAGTAGAGGGATATATATTAGCCAGGACACCGGGAGCACTCCCATGCAGTACTTCAAATTGTGCCATAGGATTTTTTACATCCACTTGAGAGAGCAGATGGGGCCTCAGCTTAATGTCTCAGCTGAAAGACGATACTTCCAACAGTGCAGCATTCTCTCAGTACTGCACTAAATTCAGGTCTCTGGAATAGAACTTGATACCACGGCTTTCTTACGCAGAGGCGAGGGTGCTACCACTGAGCCAAGTCCATAAGGCCTCAACATTCCTCTTGTTGGAAGGTAATGAGTAATAATAGACAGAAAATCTCTGTAACTCCCACTTTTGATACATTTTGCATTTTTTTTATTCGTTCATGGGATGTGGGCATTTATTGCCCATCCCTAATTGCCCTTGAGAAGGTGGTGGTGAGCCACTTTCTTGAACTGCTGCAGTCTATGTGGTGAAGGTTCTCCCACAGTGCTGTTAGGCAGGGAGTGCCAGGATTTTGACCCAGCGACAATGAAAGAACGGCGATATGTTTGCAAGTTGAGATGGTGTGTGACTTGGAGGGGAACGTGCAGGTGGTGTTGTTCCCATGTGCCTGCTGCCCTTGTCCTTCTAGGTGGTAGAGGTCACGGGTTTGGGAGGTGCTGTCGAAGAAGCCTTGGCGAGTTGCTGCAGTGCATCCTGTGGATGTTACACACTGCAGCCACTGTGCACAGGTGGCGGAGGGAGTGAATGTTTAGGGTGATGGATGGGGTGCCAATCAAGCGGGCTGCTTTGCCTGGATGTTGAGCTTCTTGAGAGTTGTTGGAGCTGCACTCATCCAGGCAAGTGGAGAGTATTCCATCACACTCCTGACTTGTGCCTTGTAGATGGTGGAAAGGCTTTGGGAAGTCAGGAGGTGAGTCAGGAGGTGAATACCCAGCCTCTGACCTGCTCTTGTAGCCGCAGTATTTATGTGGCTGGTCCAGTTAAGTTTCTGGTCAATGGTGACCCCCCAGGGTGTTGATGGTTAGGGATTCGGCGATGGTATTGCCGTTGAATGTCAAGGGGAGGTGGTTAGATTCTCTCTTGTTGGAGATGGTCATTGCCTGGCACTTGTCTGGCGCGAATGTTACTTGCCACTTATCATCCCAAGCCTGGATGTTGTCCAGGTCTTGCTGCATGCGGGCACAGACTGCTTCATTATCTGAGGGGTTGTGAATGGAACTGAACACTGTGCAATCATCAACGAACATCCCCATTTCTGACCTTATGATAGAGGAAAGGTCATTGATGAAGCAGCTGAAGATGGTAATTGTTAGATCAAAATGTTCAAACCACCAGTCCCCCTGTAACTGGATAGCCTGGTGGTGAAGGATAGAATACTGGAGCCTGGTCTTCAGTTGCTTCCAAGCCTTTAATCACACAGCTCAACATTACGCACCCTTCTATAAATGGATACAAGAGAGACCCCAATTGATACCCACCACCTGAATATAATTAACATTCATTGATATAAATCACAGATACAATTAACTCCCTGCCAGTTTGTAGGTTGGATAAACAATTGCCACAGAAGGTAAAAAAGAGGGCATGAAGCGTAACTGGCAAATGGAGGTTAGTTTATAGGACAGTATATTGTTTTCATTGTAACTTTCCCTTCCTTAATGAATATCATTTGAACATGACTGGAATCTTGGCCCATTAAAATTGAGAATGCAGCCAGGTCTGAGAGTTGCTGTCGAATTAAGACAAATATTCCACAATATTGATACTTGGAAAAAATACTCAGATGTAACTCTCTAAATGTTAAGAGTTTAAAAATCCAAAATTTAATCAGCCACTAAACTCTTCATATGGTAAAAGTCTGACACCCATATTTTAGCCATACAGTGTTCTAGCTTGCTAACACTCAACTCCCAGTCACCTATCATTGCATATTTAACACTTTCAGCAGAGGAAAATTAAAACATTGCTAGAAAAAAATCCAATTTCAATTTGCAACCTGAGAAAGAGAGCTGCATTTTCACTAGACAGTGAAGAAAGATGCCCTCGCAAATCCCATTCCCTGATTTAATGCATGAATCTAGGGGCTCAATTTCAACCCACTCCTCCAGGCGAGAATGGGACAGGGACCATTAAAATTGATCGATTTGACTTACCGTTGTAATCGCGCTAGCTGCCATTTTAACTTCTCACTTTATTTAGGTGGCAGGTACCTCATGAATATATTCAAATTGGAGTCCTATGATGTAAATAGGACCTCAATGCAATTTTAACTGGGCAGCACAGAAACCCCACCCAGCGGCCAAACCTCTGAGTGTAACTCATGGAATTGGCGTCAGGCATTGACTGACTAAATGGAAACACTATTTAAAGGGACACTCAGCTGCAGAAACTCAGGTCATAGAAATCTGTGTGCTATTGTGCTTAGTGGATTTCCAAGGGATTTTTGAGCTTGGAAAATAATTGTTTCTGTCTTCTTTGCCTTACTCTAATTAAGCTCTGACAGCTTATCATGGGTGCCATTTTTGCTTCATTGCTTTGTATGGAGGAACAGTTGGAGGAAAAGAATCAGCAGCATCCGTAGCAACCAGGATGAGCACCTGGTGGGCCTGTTAAAACACAACAGGTGAGGGGGGCTACTCGCAGAAGGCCTTACCCAGCCCACAGGGTCTATGGGCCAAGAGTCACTTTCCTGGATATGAGTGAGGAGCAGTGCATTAGGAGGTTGCACTTCACTAGACAGGCTGTCGCTGATCTATGCAGCCTCCTGCAACAGGAGGGTAGTCCTAGCTGTGCGCCTGAGTCGTGATAATGAGCAAGCTGCACTAATATTATGTACTGCCTGAGACAGCACAATTGAATTTCTAGGCCATGATGTTTTAAGCCCCAAAAAGTGTATATAAGTGTTCTCCTCTATGCAGATATATAAACCTGATTCAGTCTAGAACAGATTTTTCATTGCTTAAATTTATCTGAACCCAGTAAATCTATAGGATTGGTAGTTTCTGTCTTAGTATCCCTCCTACCCAAAATGAAAGGCACACTTCTTCAATTTTCCCATGTATTAATATAATAAAAAAGATCTGACTCATATTCTGTACGTGAAATAGGGTCTTGAAAATGGCTCATTTTGTAATGGGTATGTAATACAATGCCTACTGTCAATTGATCATGCTCAATTAAGTCATAAAGTGGACATATTTAATATAATGCTATTCGAGAAGAGTTTATCTGTTGGAAAACAAACCATATTTGTGTACCGTATGGTACAAAAGGAATGAGATACTCAAAAGCTTATCACTAAAGTATTCACCTTATTTACAGGCAAATTCGGAGTAAACATGAATTGACCTGAACTGAATTTGTCTTCTGGCTTGAATTCAAATCAAAAATGCATTGTCATCAAAAACTGCTGCTTTGCAAATTACAAATTCCAGTATACAAACACAGAAGTTTGGAAAATCACGGGCATGAGCTGGATGCAGTTGAAAATGAAATAAGTTTTTGACAATTTCAAAGAAGAAGCTTCAAAGACTTTCTCCATGAAATTTGCATCTTTTCAGATTGCTGAAAAACACATTTATTGTAAAAGTGATTTTAAAACAAAGATCTACATTCTCACTCCCATCATTAAACTGCTTCAGTCTGCAAATGTATTGCTTGAAATCACCTGGTATACCAGTTTGTAAGCTAGGTAAACCACGTCCATGATGGCTTTCCACCTTAGAACTATGTTAAAGGAATATTGGTAGCAGGTTTTGCGCTGAGTAGAATCTGACCATGAACAATATGCATTTCCATATCACATGAATGTATCTGTCTCTTGACCTTTGCAATAGCACAAGATTTGAAGACCTCAGTGCAGTATTACTTAAAATCCTGTAAAGGGCCATTTTATTGAATACATTCCTGCAGGCTTACAGTTCATTACCTGATATAGAAATTCACCTTTTCTGGTTTTTTTTAACAACCTCTGTTTTTAATGGAAACTCTCAACAGCTTGCTTTAAACTAACTATGTAGAAGATGTGCTTTAATTTGGGTCAGTGTTTGATTCTTTCACATTTGTCATTCGTCCCATTTTGATCCCTAGTTCTGGGATGATAATTGATGGAATTGTGTAGAATTGGTCTAGGTTATACCAAGTGATCCTTTGTTGGCAGATTGTCCTCTCCTCCCACACCCTCAACCAAAGTGCACTGCTTCAGTCCAGGCTCAGGAGTGCTGTGCTTTCCTGTCCTGGACCATCAAGATGGTCTGGAGAAACCCTGGGGGCATCTCAGACCTGCGACTTGTATCGGATCTCTGAGGTCAAGAGAGCAACAGTCAGAATTCCCAGTTACATCCAAAACCCCCTGAAGAAAGGCTCTAATAATGGAAAACTGACACTCGCCCAAATTTCTTCAGCCTGGCCCCTATTCTGGGATTCCAAGCAAACTCAGCAGCAGGAAAATGAGGTAGGAGGCTGGGAACGACACTTTCTGCCTCATTTGACTCTCAGTGATGGACCTGCATCTGCTGCAGGTGCAGGCCCCTCTCCCTTCAGAAGATCCAGGACAAAGTAGAAGACATGGAGATTCAACAAACTTATTTCATCTCCTTTTTCCTGACCTTGGCTCCCAGAGAAATAGACATACCCTGGGATCATAGAGCAGAAAAATCAGCCCCAATGTGTTAAGTAGACTTTAATTTGACCTCAATTTCATCAGACAAACCATGCTCAATGCATGTTTGAATATGCTGACGTATTTAGTTACCCTTTGAAAGTCCCAATAATGTCTTGACTTGCGATGAAAGATAGGAAATTATTTTTAGTGCATGATTCCTTTCTAGCCCATGTGTAATATGGCATATCAGGTGAAAAAAGGTTATGATTTCCTTTGCCAAGGACACAAAATCTGCATCCTTGTTCATAATTCAGGATTTACAAATGTATTCCTAATACTCCTTAAATTTATGCATTAGATTTTCTTCTCTCACAAGTAGTTCCCACCAAAAAGACATACGAGTGTGTACAAATGTTTATCACGTAGACTACTGCAGCATTGAATCTGTGCTGGTCGGGAAGTAAATTTCCACTGCAATTGAAAGCTACATCTTGTTTTCCCTGACAGGTTTTATATTCCAGTTATTCCTAGTGCCTTACTGTGCTGGTAAAAGAGCAGAGTCCACATTAATTACCCAGTGACATTTGTGCTACTGTCCCACGAAAGGGATAGCCCTGCAGGAGTTGTCAGTGCACGGTTAGTGTGACAGGAGACTGAATACAGGACAAAAGCCATTATCTCTCCTGCAAGCATGTCTGGGTCTGTCTCTCTAAGCAGCAGCCAGAATAGACTAAATTCATCAATCATCTGAGCCATCCCCAAGACAAGTCTCCAAAACAATCCTGAAGCAAATTCTGTGGGATTTTTTTGTGTGTGGCAGGTTTCAGGCATGTTATTAGTCAGCTCACAGAATTACACATCAAGGTCTCTGCTGTGATAAACGACAGCTGTCAAAAATAGAAACAATCAGCACTTTCTTTAGGATCACACATCTCAACTCTTCTTATTTATTTTCGCCCAAATTTAACACTCTGTCCTAATGGCACTGAATCTTGCTGGGATATTGTTCCCCAGGCAATGGCTGCCACTCAGTACCTCGTTCAGGTTTACAAAACAATTAAAAACTATAGGTCTTATATGGACCAAGTTGAGGTAGCTGCTTTGGTTTTTGTTACAATGGGCTCGATTTTACCACCCGCTATCGGGTGCGTTCTCGGCGGGGGGGCCCCGAAAATCGGGAAATCCAGGAGCGGGACCGGATCCCGCCTCGATCCCGCCCACTACCGGGTTCCCCGCTGACGCGCCGGCGTGCGCGCGCAGCCCCCGCTGGTGGGAATCCCGCAGGCAATTAAAGCCAGCGGGATGCCACTTGACAATATTTAGTTAGGTATTTCAGGTCATTAACTGACCTGATTAAGGGACTATGTGGGATTTTTGAACAACATGGGACTGTTTCCCACACTGGGGGAAACACTCCCAACTCGAATAAGAAATAGGAGCAGGAGTAGGCCAATCGGCCCCTCGAGCCTGCTCCGCCATTCAATATGATCATGGCTGATCTGATCCTAACCTCAAATCTAAATTCATGTCCAATTTCCTGCCCTCTCCCCGTAACCCCTAATTCCCTTTACTTCTAGGAAACTGTCTATTTCTGTTTTAAATTTATTTAATGATGTAGCTTCCACAGCTTCCTGGGGCAGCAAATTCCACAGACCTACCACCCTTTGAGTGAAGAAGTTTCTCCTCATCTCAGTTTTGAAAGAGCAGCCCCTTATTCTAAGATTATGCCCCCTAGTTCTAGTTTCACCCATCCTTGAGAACATCCTTACCGCATCCACCCGATCAAGCCCCTTCACAATCTTATATGTTTCAATAAGATCGCCTCTCATTCTTCTGAACTCCAATGAGTAGAGTCCCAATCTACTCAACCTCTCCTCATATGTCCACCCCCTCATCCCCGGGATTAACCGAGTGAACCTTCTAAATGGACGTTTTGCAGCTGTCAGCCTGTGGCAGCTGCAAAGGTCCATTTGACAGGTTTGGGGGGGGAGACCCTCACCCATTGCAGGAGGCCACTCTGTCACTTGGGACAAAGTTTGGCCTCCACCACCCTCCTCCTGATGGTCAAAGTCACCAACCTGCACACTTACCCCGGGGTCCGGAGACATGTACCTGCCTTGCGGATGGGGGCCGCCGTAGCTGCAGTCATGACCTCCTCGGAGGGCGAACAGCATCACCAGCCTCACCAGCCTCGCCATCCACGCCATCCACCTCTGACACGTGGAGCTCCACAACAGAGTGCTGTGACACATCCACCTGTACAGCAGGAGGGAGGGCTACCGCAGAGAGAGATGCGTCGCAGAGGGCACTACCCTCGCCACAGGTTCCACAGACCGAGGCTCAGCCTCCTGGACCTCTCTGAGCAGCAGTGCACACGGAGGCTCAGAGTCACTCGACATGTAGCCGTGGACATCTGCAGCCTCTTTCATGCCGAGCTGCTCCTGGCTGGCCCGAGCACCATCTTCTTACCTGTCGCTGTCAAAGTCACCACTGCCCTCAACAACTTCTCCTCCGCAGCCTTCCAGGGTGCAACCGGGGACATCGCCGATGTCTCTCAGTCGTCTGCGCAGAAGAGCCCTGCAAATACACCTACACCCACTCTGCAGTGACACAATGGGTGGCATCAGTGGTGGGTCCTCATAGTGATACCCAAGAGTGGGCATTATTGCACAAACCGGACAGGATTCGCGAAGACATGGCAGTAGTGGTGCCAATATAATGTGTGATGTGAGTTGTTCTGAAATTCAATAGAAGTAACAACTGTGACAAACCCTCAAACACCCTTGTGCATCCCCTTCATGCTCACGACACGTTTGCCTTACGCTGCCTACTGCATATATGTGATGCATGCCCTGTGGCTGCAGCACAGGTGGTGGCAGGTTGAGTGAGGCTGGCCGTGAGAGAGATGCACGAGAGGGTGAGTATGGGATAGAGCCATGAGATTGTATGAGGATTGGGTTGCGTGGTAGTGGCGGGGTGAGTAGGTGCAGGTAAGATGAGGATGGGGTTTGAGTGGGTATGAGGGGTGATGTGACAGAGTAGTGTTGGCAGTGCCGAAGGAGATGTGGGGTGGGGGCAGTGATGTGGCAGACGGAATTTAGGGGAAAGACTACGTGTACTCACTGTGGCTGACCTACTGAGGTCATTGGACCGCCTCCTGCATTGTGTGCAGGTGGGCGATATGTTGGTGGCGCAGATGACCTCCTCTGCCACCTCGAGCCAGGCCTTCCTGGTGGCGGAGGCGGGCCGCTTCCTCCCGCCCGCCGGGTGGAAGATCTCTGTCCTCCCCCTCCTCCTCACCCCATGTATTGATACCTGGGGTGAGGCATCATTAAACTGGGAGCAGCCTTCACCCTGGGCTGCTCCATGCAGTCATCTTTGCTATTGGTTGCAGCATCTGTCAGTGGAGGACTGCCCCTTTAAATAGAGTGCCTCCAGCTGACAGATCTTACTGCGCATGTGCAGCCCGCCCGACGCGCAGATCAGCAGCGGGGAACCCGAAGGAGCAGGTAAGTGCATCCAATTAGTGGTTTGCCTGCTACGATCGCGCGGGAAACCCACTAATTTCACCGGGCGCGTTACCCACGCGCCCGCTAGCCCATCCGCCGAGAACCCGCAGCCCTGCTAAAATCGGGCCCAATATGTCAACAGGGTATTGAACAAAACTGTTCCTCCAGAAACTGGTGAGGAACTCAGGGACATTAACAGATAGCGGCCTATAAATTCGATGGTGTCATGCCTGTTTTTCGGGTGCTAAATGGGCGCTTAAGCCCCTACAATGGCAGGCAACAAAACCAGGTCTATATGCAGCCTAGACAGTGATTCTCAAAGGGACCACTGCAGTCCACCACCGAAAAGGTAAGTTTGTAAAAAATACTGACCTGAATGTGGAGCTGGGAGGAGCAATGGTGCTTCTACTATAAACCAATTAGCTTAACATCAGTGATAGGAAAGAAAATGGAACCCTTACTCAAAGATGTAATAGAAAAGCATCTAGAAACCGAAAATATAATAAAGAATAGTTAGCACGGATTTCAAAATGGAAGGTCATGCTTGACCAATCTTTTTAGTTATTTGAAGAAGTTACAGAAAGGGTAGACACCTTTTGCCAGCCTGAGTAACTACCTTTAACCCCTACTCTCTGTTTTCTGTTTTGTAGTCAGCTTGCTATCCATTCTGCTACTTGTCCCCTGACTCCACATGCTCTGACCTTAGTCATGAGTCTACTATGCAGTACCTCATCGAAGGCCTTTTGAAAATCCAAATATATTACATCTAATATATCCCTTGTCTACCCATTCCTTTCAAGGGAATGCTTTCGTCAAAATACATTTAAACCATTTCAAACAAATCCTTCAGGCATTAATAAAGATTTTAAAACTAGCAGGACTAACTATGACATTTAATCACCTGTTTCCAAAAACCACGATTCACCAGCAGCAGCTTTCACATACATCCTGCTGCTCAAAGCTCCTTCAATCAGCCTTCTGCCTTAAGGACCAAATTGCTCCTGGTCTCCCAATCAGGTGTGGGCCCTCCTCTGCTTGTGCAGCTCCACATGCACCAGAAGTCTGCCCTCAATATAAAGATGAAGGCCCCAAGCAAAGCACAATTCTCAACAGTGCCTACCCAGGAAACTTGGCCCTAAGTTGTGTTGTTCAGTCAGAGTAGAAGCACTCTACTTCTGGACAGTGCTATAACTCACCTTGTTACTTACCTACATGTACTTGATATTGGCACTGGTTAACACAAACCTGTATTGCTGTCCCTCACCTGAACAAATATTCACCAAAGAAAATTAAAATGAAAGAAAGCATTGGACATGATAAAAAAAATTGCAGCATTCTATTGGAAAATACAACAAAGTTGTAATCTGTATGCATGTTTCAAAATTAACCCATTTGTTTCCATGGTATAAAAATAGTAAAAGGCACTTTAATTGTGAAGAGATGAAAACTATGAACAATACCCTACTGCAGTACCCTCTGAAATCTTTTTCGTCACTCCACCATTGTTCCCTCAGCTGCCTAGGCCCTAAGCTCTGGAGTTCCCTCCCTAAACCTCTCCGCCTCTCTACCTCTCTCTCCTTTTTAAGACACTCCTTCAAATCTACCTATTTGACCAAGCTTTTGGTCACCTGTCTAATATCTCCTCATGTGCCTTGGTATCAAATTTTGTTTGATATTGCTCCTGAGAAGAGCCTTGGGACGTTTTATTACGTTAAAGGTGCTATATAAATGCAAGTTGTTGTTGCACGGTGGCTCTGCCTAACATTCTTATGTTCATTGTCTCACCTTTGACAGCAAATCCACATCCTAATACTCTAGCCAAGTGAATTGTGCTGCTCTACGACACCACCCGTCCCCCTTTTATGATGTGATATTGCTACAGGCATACACTTCTTTTGATTGCAGGTCATTAAAGTTCATCTTAAATTTGATGACCTGGTTTCATAAACGTTTTAAGTTACCTTACCATCGAGAAATGTGTGTGGGAGGCAGGAGAAGCAGGACAAGTGAAGGGAAAGGGACATTAGATCAAATTGTGGCTTTTATTGAAGATACCAGTTCTGCCAATTTTCACAATAGTTCAAGAGCCAACTCACCAGCTTGAACTCTTAAAGAAACATTACTTCTAGGCTTTGCTAAAAATACACACTAGTGTAATGAATATTGCATGATATTCCCCGCTTACCAGGCATTGTAAAAGACTCTGAGTGAAGATCTGCACTTAGTTAATTTTTTCACACAAAAAAAATATCAGGGTCATCTAACCCCAAATTCATGAATAATTTAAGACTATACCACTTTGAGAGTCTTTCTCACCCTAATGCACAACAGAAATAGTGCAGTGGTTCAACATCCCTTGTGAATATTTCAGTAGCAACATGTGGGGCAGATGACATCTGCACAGTTCTATGCTCAGAATGGTACATTTTCCAATGTAAAGCAAGGCACATTTTGAGTTTTTATTTGAAATTTGGACTAAGGGGAGCTATTGCCTTGATGAGTGTGACACTATAAAGTTTTATTTGCGATTCATTCCCAAATTATTATTATTCTATTAATCATGGAACTTATGAGCCATCCATGAAAGAATTTGTGTTATTATGTTCCCAGGACATCTCAAAATGCTTCACAAACCAATGAATTACTTCTGAAGTGTGGTCACTATTAATATGTAGATATACGAGCCTGCATTTTCCTCTGTTTGGCCGCCCGTTTTTGGCGAAACCGTGGAAAGCAACGAAGGAAAATCAAAGGCTTGAGGCCCAATGCCAGGTGTCTAAGCCAAGAATTTACCAGTGGGCCATCCGTTGGCCCAGTTTAGGGCAGACACCTTTTTTTTTATTCGTTCATGGGATGTGGGCATCGCTGGCCAGGCCAGCATTTATTGCCCATCCGTAATTGCCCTTGAGAAGGCGGTGGTGAGCTGCTGCACCCAGCCCTGCCGCATGTAAATGACTGTGGGTTGATGGTGTTTGCTGCAGGGCAACCATTTCTGTTTCTTACCGCTGTGTAGCCACTAACTGTGGAGAATACCTTTTTGGGGGGGGGGGGGGGGGGGCGGGGAAGAGGTGGACCGCAGGGAACGCAGTAAGTGGCTTTAATTATTTTCAAGTTTCTGTAAATTTTTTGTAGAAGTAATTTCTTTGGGGTAAAAATTGGACCTTATTGCGCCCATTTTACGGGTGTAAAATGGGGTTAATGAGGGCCAATTTTGGGGACCAATGTCCTGCGCCTCGGACCTGAAAGACGACCTGCCAAACTAGGTTGAGTGATTTTTCAGACCCCCATGCAGCTGCCTAAAACAGGCGTTAGGCCCTTGACATATGTAAATGAGGGGCCTAACGCCTGTTTTAGGATCCCTCTGCTGATGGAGCAGCGCGGAGTGGAGCAGACGCCATGCCCGCTGTGCTGAGGATTTTTCAGTGGCTGCTGAGTTCTAAGTCACCAAAAGGTCAATTTTTGCATCTCGCCCAAATAATATTAATGAGACTCAAGGTCTAACTTCAGGTCAGCCTCGAGCCTCCCAGTTGAGGCGCCCGCTCCATTCTCCCCCTATAAGTTTTTAAAAGTGCTTTTAGGGATTTAAAAATTATTATTGAAGGCTATTTTTAAATAGTTTTAGGGTTGTACACCGGGCCTCAGGAATCAGTGGTGTCTCCTTTAGGCCTCCCCAGCTGCTTTTGAGAAGTAAAAGAAGAGGATCAGGAGGTTAACTGCACAGATGTCAGGCTAAACCAGCTCTGTACTTGGCCAAATTTATGGTTCTGGCCCTTTCTGATTCTATGGAACGCTATGAAAGTACAAGCCTTTGGAATTTTAGAAATGTCGTCACTTAAGCAATTGATGTGATTCAATGGCCTAAATTTTAACCCCACGAACAGGTGGGTAGGTAAAATGGTAAAAAAACTAAAACCCGACCCCAACTGACCTCCAACCCCCCCATTTCTGGTTTTAATGGCGGCGGGACGAAGGGCGAGCGACCAACCCGCTCTTAGGAGGCGGGTCGGTCACTGAAATCTTTTAAGGAGGCGGTGGGCCTCCATTTTTACAGCTTTTTTATTTTTAGCTCTTGGGGGCCGGGATTCCCGGGCCTTCTGCTTCACGCCACGTGAGAGGAGGCGAGAAGGCCCGAAACAGCAGGTAAGTGCCTTTATCTCACTGCTGGTGGGCCTGGAGAAGCAGGAGTGCTTCCCCCAGGCCCAACAAGCCTACCTGCAGCATCCCTTCCCACAATGATCTCCGACCCCACGATCTCCGACGCCCCTGATGACTCCCGGCCCCCCTCCCTGCCCCGATGACGGACCTCCAATGACTGGCCTTCGATGACCCCCCGACCCCGACTCCCCCCCCCCCCCCCCCCCCCCAAATCTAAGACTTATCTGATCGTATCCCCTCACTTCCTCTTCTCCCGTTCGACGGTCAATCAAGTTAGCCTGTCGGGCGGGAACCCGCAAAAAAAAAGACGCCCTTACATCAAAATCGTAAGGATGTCAGGAATCTCCTCCCCACCCCCGCCCTCTTCCCGGCTCCGGGTTAAAATTTAGGCCAAAATCTTTAAAGCATTTACAACTTACAGTTGTGGCACAGTGGGTGAACCCCCTGACCCAGATTTAACCAGGTGCAGCATCTAACAATTCAATAAAGGACTGAAGAGAAGAAGCAGAAAGAAAAATATCCTAATTCATATACAAATAAAATTGTGTTTGTTTTATAATGCACACACACGGTGCAAACTTAGATTGAGCCAGCAGAGTTTTTGTTTGATTTTTCTATTGGCTGACATCTTTAATTCATTAAGTTTTCACGATCTATAAATAGGTTTGGTGTTTGTCAAAACAGTTTCTGAAAAATGAACATTGTGGATACTTTGTAGGTATGGGTTATTCATAGACTCCAATTTTAGCAGAAATGGCACCTGACTGCTCATGTTTTGCTGAATCACCAAGGAGTGGAAATGCAAATTTTTCAGTGAATTCATTCAGTGGTTCCTCTGTGGACTATAAACCAGCAACTGGAGTTTTATGCCAAAGCAATATAGAAAATATATTTACACTGTACCAGCAGTAACAAAACTACTACAAATTTGCAACAAGAGTTAATTTAAAGCTGTACTGTAAAAAAGGGCTGACTGAGATCTCTTAATACTAATTCACCATACCTGTGAAAAGTATGGTGCCAATGATGTTTAGTACTTCACCGAACCAATATTTATTTTATTATTCGTTCATGGAATGTGAGCGTTGCTGGCAAGGCCAGCATTTATTGCCCATCCCTAATTGCCCTTGAGAAGGTGGTGGTGAGCCACCTTCTTGAACTGTTGCAGTCCATGTGGTGAAGGTTCTCCCACAGCGCTGTTAGGTAGGGAGTTCCAGGATTTTGACCCGCGACGATGAAGGAACAGCGATATATTTCCAAGTCGGGATGGTGTGTGACTTGGAGGGGAACGTGCAGGTGGTGTTGTTCCCATGTGCCTGCTGCTCTTGTCCTTCTAGGTGGTAGAGGTCGCGGGTTTGGGAGGTGCTGTCGAAGAAGCCTTGGCGAGTTGCTGCAGTGCATCCTGTGGATGGTACACACTGCAACCACTGTGCGCCGGTGGTGAAGGGAGTGAATGTTTAGGGTGGTGCATGGGGTGCCAATCAAGCGGGCTGCTTTGTCCTGGATGGTGTCGAGCTTCTTGAGTATTGTTGGAATTGCACTCATCCAGGCAAGTGGAGAGTATTCCATCACATTCCTGACTTGTGCTTTGAGATGTGGAAAGGCTTTGGGGAGTCAGGAGGTGAGTCACTCGCCACAGAATACCCAGCCTCTGACCTGCTCTTGTAGCCACAGTATTTATGTGGCTGGTCCAGTTAGGTTTCTGGTCAATGGTGACCCCCAGGATGTTGATGGTGGGGGATTCGGTGATGGTAATGCAATTGAATGTCAAGAGGAGGTGGTTAGACTCTCTCTTGTTGGAGATGGTCATTGCCTGGCACTTGTCTGGCGCGAATGTTACTTGCCACTTATCAGCCCAATACTGGATGTTGTCCAGGTCTGCTTCATTATCTGTGGGGTTGCGAATGGAACTGAACACTGTGCAATCATCAGCAAACATCCCCATTTCTGATCTTATGATGGAGGGAAGGTCATTGATGAAGCAGCTGAAGATGGTTAGGCCTTGGACACCGCCCTGAGGAACTCCTGCAGCAATGTCCTGGGGCTGAGATGATTGGCCTCCAACAACCACTACCATCTTCCTTTGTGCTAGGTATGATCCAGCCACTGGAGAGTTTTCCCCTGATTCCCATTGACTTCAATTTTACTAGGGCTTCTTGGTGCCACACTCGGTCAAATGCTGCCTTGATATCAAGTGCAGTTACTCTCACCTCACCTCTGGAATTCAGCTCTTTTGTCCATGTTTGGACCAATGCTGTAATGAGGCCTGGAGCCGACTGGTCCTGGCGGAACCCAAACTGAACATCGGTGAGCAGGTTATTGATGAGTAAGTGCCGCTTGATAGTACTGTCGACGACACCTTCCATCACTTTGCTGATGATTGAGAGTAGACTGATGGGGCGGTAATTGGCCGGATTGGATTTGTCCTGCTTTTTGTGGACAGGACATACCTGGGCAATTTTCCACATTGTCGGGTAGATGCCAGTGTTGCAGCTGTACTGGAACAGTTTGGCTAGAGGAGCGGCTAGTTCTGGAGCACAAGTCTTCAGCACTACAGCCGGGATGTTGTCAAGGCCCATAAGCCTTTATTGAATCCAGTGCACTCAGCCGTTTCTTGATATCACGTGGAGTGAATCGAATTGGCTGAAGACTGGCTTCTGTGATGGTGGGGATATCGGGAGGAGGCCGAGATGGATCATCTACTCAGCACTTCTGGCTGAAGATGGTTGCAAACGCTTCAGCCTTGTCTTTTGCACTCAAGTGCTGGACTCTGCCATCATTGAGGATGGGGATGTTTACAGAACCTCCTCCTCCCGCTAGTTGTTTAACTGTCCACCACCATTCACGACTGGATGTGGCAGGACTGCATAGCTTTGATCTGATCCGTTGGTTGTGGAATTGCTTATCCCTGTCTATAGCATGTTGCTTCCGCTGTTTAGCATGCATGTAGTCCTGAGTTGTAGCTTCACCAGGTTGGCACCTCATTTTTAGGTATGCCTGGTGCTGCTCCTGGCATGCTCTTCTACACTCCTCATTGAACCAGGGTTGATCCCCTGGCTTGTTGGTAATGGTAGAGTGAGGAATATGCTGGGCCATGAGGTTACATATTGTGCTGGAATACAAATCTGCTGCTGCTGATGGCCCACAGCGCCTCATGGCTGCCCAGTTTTGAGCTGCTGGATCTGTTCTGAATCTATCCCCTGTAGCACGGTGATAGTGCCACACAACACCGATGACACAAAGATTGGTGGCATTGTAAGCAGTGTAGATGAAAACATAAAATTACAAAGCGATATTGATAGATTAGGTGAATGGGCAAAACTGTGGCAAATGGAATTCAAGGTAGACAAATGTGAGGTCATCCACTTTGGATCAAAAAACGATAGAACAGGGTACTTTCTAAATGGTAAAAAGTTAAAAACAGTGGCTGCCCAAAGGGACTTAGGGGTTCAGGTACATAGATCATTGAAGTGTCATGAACAGGCGCAGAAAATAATCAATAAGGCTAATGGAATGCTGGCCTTTATATCTAGAGGACTAGAGTACAAGGGGGCAGAAGTTATGCTGCAGCTATACAAAACCCTGGTTAGACCGCACCTGGAGTACTGTGAGCAGTTCTGGGCACTGCACCTTCGGAAGGACATATTGGCCTTGGAGGGAGTGCAGCGTAGGTTTACTAGAATGATACCCGGACTTCAAGGGTTAAGTTACGAGGAGAGATTACACAAATTGGGGTTGTATTCTCTAGAGTTTCGAAGGTTAAGGGGTGATCTGATCGAAGTTTATAAGATATTAAGGGGAACAGATAGGGTGGATAGAGAGAAACTATTTCCGCTGGTTGGGGATTCTAGGAGCAGGGGGCACAGTCTAAAAATTAGAGCCAGACCTTTCAGGAGCGAGATCAGAAAACATTTCTACACACAAAGGATGGTAGAAGTTTGGAACTCTCTTCCGCAAACGGCAATTGATACCAGCTCAATTGCTAAATTTAAATGTGAGATAGATAGCTTTTTGGCAACCAAAGGTATTAAGGGATATGGGCCAAAGGCAGGTATATGGAGTTAGATCACAGATCAGCCATGATCTTATCAAATGGCGGAGCAGGCATGAGGGGCTGAATGGCCTACTCCTGTTCCTATGTTCCTATGTTCCTAACACACAGACTATAGAACTCATGTCAAAAGGATATTTGCCACATGGGGTACCTTTTCAGACATTGGTGAAGAAGACGGAAGACAAATAAAACTATTAAATTCTGCACTTGGGGATCAGCTAGCTTATTGCTTCTGTGTCCCATTCACAAAATACTCTTCAATATTCAGCAACAATAGAGGACTCTTTTCTAATTGTTACCAAAGTTAGTGGTGTTCTTTAATTGTCATTGGTAGTATATCATCAACAATCGGTCAATTAAAAATATATGCGGACAAATAACTTCACGCAGAGGAGTGCTCCAGTTATTTTGAGTGCCATCGTTTAAAAATGAGGGCAGGTTGAACAACTGGCAGCTCCCTGCA
This sequence comes from Heptranchias perlo, assembly GCF_035084215.1. Taxonomy (NCBI): domain Eukaryota; kingdom Metazoa; phylum Chordata; class Chondrichthyes; order Hexanchiformes; family Hexanchidae; genus Heptranchias; species Heptranchias perlo. The sequence goes on from NC_090327.1 coordinate 71,078,582, forward strand.
TCTGCAGCCTGATCCCATTTCACAACTTATTTATGAGTGAGGCCTGAATTTAAGTTGTAATAAGGTGAGATTAACTCTGTATGCTCACTTACTGACTGTAAATTAAAGGAGCTTACTGACTCACCAGAGTGTTAATCAGACTGCTTTTTGAAAGATTGGAGAAGTGCATGTGAGGATGTGTGCGAGGATCACTATATCCAATTAATATAACAAGGGGTCACATTGTTACAACCCATGGATCACACAATCATACATATTGGATATTGGGTAGCAAAACTAACCCCCTGATCATGAGGGAAGCAGATCTGCTTACAAGAGAGACTGGTGATACTAATCCAAAAGAGTATCTAAGGATGACCTGAAATTTGTAACACATTGGGCATCATTTTAGCACCCGCTATCGGGTGCGTTCCTGGCGGGGGGGCTCCGAAAATCGGGGAATCCCGGAGTGGGACCGGAGCCCGGCTCCAACCCGCCCACTTCCGGGTTCCCCACTGACGCGCCGGCGTGCGCGCGCAGCCCCCGCTGGTGGGAATCCCGCAGGCAATTAAAGCCAGCAGGATGCCACTTGAAAGTATTTATTGTGCTATTTCAGGTCATTAACTGACCTGATTAAGGGATTATGTGAGGAGGGGTGGGATTTTATAGAAAACTGGGACTGTTTCCCATACTGGGGGAAACACTCCCAGTTCAAATGAACATGTTGCAGCCATCAGCCTATGGCAGCTGCAAAGTTCCATTTGACAGGTGTAGGGGGGAGACCCTCACTCATTGCAGGAGGCCACTCTGTCACTTGGGACAAAGTTTGGCCTCCACCACCCTCCTCCTGACAAGAAAATTCACCAACTTGCACACTTACCCCGGGGTCCAGAGATATGTACCTACCTTGCGGACCCCCTCAGATGTACATCTTCCGGATGGGGGCCGCCGTAGCTGCAGTCATGACCTCCTCGGAGGGCGAACAGCATCACCAGCCTCGCGATCCACGCCGTCCACCTCTGACACGTGGAGCTCCACAACACAGTGCTGTGACACATCCACCTGCACAGCAGGAGGGAGGGCAACCACAGAGAGAGATGCGTCGCAGGGGGCACTACCCTCGCCACAGGGTCCACAGACCGAGGCTCAGCTTCCTGGACCTCTCTGAGCAACAGTGCACACGGAGGCTCAGAGTCACTCGACATGTAGTCGTGGACATCTGCAGCCTCCTTCATGCCGACCTGCTCCCGGCTGGCCCGAGCACCATCTTCTTACCTGTCGCTGTCAAAGTCACCACTGCCCTCAACAACTTCTCCTCCACATCCTTCCAGGGTGCCACCGGGGACATCACCGACGTCTCTCAGCCGTCTGCACAAAAGAGCCCTGCAAATACACCCACACCCACTTTGCAGTGACACAATGGGTGGCATCAGTTGTGGGTCTTCATAGTGATCCTCAGGAAAGGGCATTATTGCACAAACCAGACAAGATTTGCAAAGACATGGCAGTAGTGGTGCCAATATAATATGTAATGTGAGTTGGTCAGAAATTCAATATAAGTAACAACCATGACAAACCCTCAAACACCCTTGTGCATCCCCTTCATGCTCACGACACGTTTGCCTTACGCTGCCTACTGCACATATGTGATGCATGCCCTGTGGCTGCAGCACAGGTAGTGGCAGTTTGAGTGAGGCTGACTGTGAAAGAGATGCATGAGAGGGTGAGTATGAGATAGAGCCATGAGATTGTATGAGGATTGGGTTGAGTGGTAGTGGTGGGATGAGTACTGGCGAGGTGAGTAAGTGCAGGTAAGATGAGGATGAGGTTTGAGTGGGTATGAAGGGTGATGTGACAGAGTAGTGTTGGCAGTGCAGAAGGAGGTTTGGGGTGGGGGCGTTGATGTGGCAGATGGAGTGTAGGGGAATGAGTAAGTGTACTCACTTTGGCTGACCTACTGAGGTCATTGGAGCGCCTCCTGCACTGTATGCAGGTGCGTGATATGTTGGTGGTGCAGGTGACCTCCTCTGCCACCTCGAGCCAGGCCTTCTTGGTGGCAGAGGCAGGCCGCTTCCTCCCGCCCGCCGGGGGGAAGATCTCTGTCCTCCCCCTCCTCCTCACCCCATCTGTTGATACCTGGAGTGAGGCATCATTAAACTGGGAGCACCCTTCCCCCTGGGCTGCTCCATGCTGTAATTTTTTCTATTTGTTGCAACATCTGTCAGTGGAGGACTGCCCCTTTAAATAGAGCTCCTCCAGCTGACAGACCTTACTGCGCATGCGCAGCCCGCCCGACGCGCAGATCAGCAGTGGGGAACCCGGAAGACAAGGTAAGTGGATCCAATTGGGCTGCGATCGCGCGGGTGGCTGAATAATTTCACCGGGCGCATTACCCACGCGCCCAATAGCCCCCCCGCCACGAACCCGCAGCCCTGGTAACATCGAGCCCATTGTATCATCCAACTTTACCTTTGCAGCATATCTTTGCATTCCTGTACTTGCGATATTTTTCGTTTATTGTTTTTCCCTCAGAGTTCATAAGGTGGATACAGATGAGGAAGAAGGCGGCGGCCATTCATCCCATTCAACCCATTCAGCTCATCCATCCAGAGAGAATTTATATTCCCCTATTACATCATCCAGTTGCTTCTTAAATGATTCTCGGATTTTAGCCTCATTAGCCTATCCAGAAGTCCATGCCACATGTTGCTTTTTGTAAAGAAGAATTTCCTGACATCAATTTTAAATTTACGTTTCGCCGGTTTAAATCTCTACCCTTGACTACTGCTATGATTTAATTTGAAGTAATTATGAATTATGATGTCTCATTTTCGTCTCCTCCTTTCAAGGTTGAAAAGCCCAAATCTTTCCATTTTTTTCTTTAACTCAATCTTTTGACACTCCAGAGATCAGTCTCACATCTCCTCTCTGTACCATCTCCATGGGTTAAATGTCTCTCTCGTATCTCAGCGAGCAGCAGAGAACACAGTAATCAAGGTGTGGTCTGACTAGAACAGTTTCAACATGACACTTAGGTTCTCTTCTTACTCTTTCTCACCTTTATCTTTGTTGATTCTCTTTGCTTTCTGTGTTTTTATTCTTTTCATTTCATTCCTATTTACTTTTTGCATTTTCTTTTCCCCATTTCTCTCCAATTCTTTAACTTTACATAGGAACAGGAGTAGGCCATTCAGCCCTCTCTGCCATTTGATAAGATCATGGCTGATCTGTGATCTACTTCATATGCCTGCCTTTGGCCCATATCCCTTAATACCTTTGGTTGCCAAAAAAACTATCTCAAATTTAAAATTAGCAATTGAGCTAGTATCAATTGCCGTTTGCGGAAGAGAGTTCCAAACTTCTACCACCCTTTGTGTGTAGAAATGTTTTCTAATCTCACTCCTGAAAGGTCTGGCTCTAATTTTTAGTCCCAGTCCTAGAATCCCCAACCAGCGGAAATAGTTTCTCTCTATCCACCCTATCTGTTCCCCTTAATATCTTATAAACTTCGATTAGTTCACTCCTTAACCTTCGAAACTCTAGAGAATACAACCCCAATTTGTGTAATCTCTCCTCGTAACTTAACCCTTGAAGTCCGGGTATCATTCTAGTAAACCTACGCTGCACTCCTTCCAAGGTCAATATGTCCTTCCGAAGGTGCGGTGCCCAGAACTGCTCACAGTACTCCAGGTGCGGTCTAACCAGGGTTTTGTATAGCTGCAGCATAACTTCTGCCCCCTTGTACTCCAGTCCTCTAGATATAAAGGCCAGCATTCCATTAGCCTTATTGATTATTTTCTGCACCTGTTCATGACACTTCAATGATCTATGTACCTGAACCCCTAAGTCCCTTTGGACATCCACTGTTTTTAACTTTTTACCATTTAGAAAGTACCCTGTTCTATCGTTTTTTGATCCAAAGTGGATGACCTCACATTTGCCTACATTGAATTCCATTTGCCACAGTTTTGCCCATTCACCTAATCTATCAATATCCCTTTGTAATTTTATGTTTTCATCTCCACTGCTTACAAGGCCACTAATCTTGGTGTCATCGGCAAACTTAGATATGAGACTTTCTTTGCCTTCATCTAAGTTGTTAATAAATATTGTGAATAATTGAGGCCCCAAGACAGATCCCTGTGGGACTCCACTAGGCACATCCTGCCAATGTGAATGCCTACCCATTATCCCTACTCTCTGTTGCCTTTCGTTCAGCCAACTTCCTAACCAAGTCCGTACTTTTCCTTCGATTCCATGGGTTTCTTTCTTAGCTAACAGTCTCTTATGTGGGACATTATCAAATGTCTTCTGGCATTCCATATAAATAATATCCATTGACATTCCCCTGTCCACTACTTTAGTCACCTCTTCAAAAAATTCAATCAGGTTTGTCAGGCACGACCTACCTTTCACAAATCCATGCTGGCTCTCTCTGATTAACTGAAAATTTTCGAGGTGTTCAGTCACCCTATCCTTAATTATAGACTCCAGCATTTTCTCCACAACAGATGTTAGGCTAACTTGTCTATAATTCCCTGGTTTCGCTCTCTCTCCTTTCTTAAAAAGCGGAGTAACGTGCAATTTTCCAATCTAGAGGAACGGATCCTGAATCTAGAGAACTTTGAAAGATTATAGTTAGGGCATCCACAATGTGCTCACCTACTTCCTTTAAAACCCTGGGATAGAAACCATCTGGACCTGGGGATTTGTCACTCTTTAGTGCTATTATTTTCTTCATTACTGTTGTTTTACTTATGTTAATTTTATTGAGTCCATGTCCCTGATTCAATATTAGTTTTCTTGGGATTTCCGGCATGCTATCCTCTTTTTCTACTGTAAATACTGACGCGAGGTAATTATTCAACTTGTCTGCCATTTCCCCATTGTCAATGACAATATCCCCACTTTCAGTTTTTATGGGGCCAGCACTGCTGCTGACCTCCCTCTTTTTCCTAATATAACTATAAAAGTTCTTCCTATTGGTTTTGATATCCCTTGCAAGTTTCTTTTCATACTCTCTTTTTGTCGCTCTTACTATCTGTTTTGTGACCCTTTGTTGATCCTTGTATCTTTCCCATTCGCCAGGATCTGTGTCAATTTTGCCTTTTTGTATGCCCTTTCCTTATGTCCTATGGAGTTCCTTACCTCTTTAGTTGTCCATGGCTAGGTTGATACTAGGTTGATTCCAGGTATAGAAGGGTTGTCTTATGAGGAAAATTGAACAGGTTGGGTCTATACTCAATTCAGTTTAGAGAGGAGATCTTATTGAAACATATAAGATACCTTGATAGGGTAGATGCTGAGAGGATGTTACCTCTCATGGGGGAATCTATAACTAGTGGGCATAGTCTCAGAATAAGGGGTCACCCGTTTAAGACAGAAATGAGGAGGAATTTCTTCTCCCAGAGGGTCGTAAATCTTTGGAATTCTTTACCCCAAAAAAGTGTGGAGGCTGAGTCATTGAATACATTCAAGGCTGAGTTAGACAAATTTTTGATCAGCAAGGGAGTCAAAGGATATGGGGAAAGGGCGGGAAAGTGGAGTTGAGGTAAAAATCAGATCAGCGATTGAATAGCGGAGCAGGCTCGAGGGGGCTGAATGGCCTACTCCTGCTCCTATCTCTTATGGTCTTATGGCTGTTTTTTTTGGCAAGTAGAGTTCTTGCCCCTCAGGGGTATAAACTGGTTCTGTATCACGTTAAATGTTTCTTTAAACATTTCCCACTGATTATCAGTCGTTTTACCTATTAACAGATTTGCCCAGTTTACTATGGACAGTATCTGTCTCATCCCATTGAAGTCGGCCTTACCCAAGTCTAGAATCTTAGCAGCTGATTCACTTTTTTCCCTTTCAAATAATACCCTGAACTCGATCATGTTATGATCGCTAGTGGATAGATGTTCACGCATAGTTAAGCTGTTAACTAAATCTGGTTCATTACTCATAACTATGGCTTGCCCCCTTGTTGCCTCTAGGACATACTGCTGTAAAAAAACTATCCCGGACACACTCAAGAAATTCACTAACTTTCTGACGGTTGTTAGTCTGCTTTTCCCAATCTATGTGAAGGGTATAGTCGCCCATTAAGACCACTATGCCTTTGTTACATGCTTGTCTAATCTCTGCATTTATACAATCTAGCACTTCAGAGCTGCTGCCAGGGGTCCTATACACAACTCTCACTATCGTCTTAGATCCTTTCCTATTTCTCAATTCAACCCATAAGGTCTCTGTTGGCTGCTTACCCCTCATTATATTCTCCTTTATCATTGAAGTGATTTCATCTCTAATCGTTAAGGCTACTCCTCCCCCTCTTCCATTTTCCCTGACTCTCCTGTAGACCTTATAACCCCGTATATTTAGTTCCCAATCCTGACCATCCTGGAGCCGTTTCTCAGTAATAGTTATCATGTCATACCCTCCAGTTTGAATTTGTGCCTGTAATTCATTTAATTTATTCCTTACACTCTATGCGTTTGTATATAAAACTCTTAGTTGGACCACACACCCTAGCTGTCCTTCAGCTTTGATGCTGGGTTAATCGCTTTACACCTTCTTTGCTAGTGATTTTATTCTCTTCTCTCAGTCACTTTGAGTCAGTGGAGTGGATTTCCTCCTCTACCCTGCCTGAAAGATATCAGCGGAAATGGGAGCAGAATTGGGCAATGGATCCTATCATACCTCAGCCCCTGATCTGCATTTTACCTCCCTTCTCCTCTGGCAGGACCTCCTTCCTTACCTGTCAAATGCTAATACTGGTAGGGGGCACAGGGCCTGGGGTCCCGGCTTATTTCCCTCCCATCCGCCCCTGTTATTGCCGCTCTCCGTGACCATCATGTGAGTCATGGCAGTAGGATAGCAGCAGGAAAAGCCCCAAATGCATCATATAGATGGAGAGAGACTTGTAACGGCTTTGTCTCCCTCCAACTCTCTACCATGCTTTACCTGGGCCTCAGGCTGAGATGAGATCTTCAGTAGAAGACTCAGAGCAATCTTCAGGGCCTATGGCCCCGTTAAGGTGTCTTTGCCCTCTTCTGATGCTGCATTGGCAGTCTCAATGCAGCATCACCTTCATTTTCTTGGGGGTCATTGAGGGGCTCTTGCTTACTGGCAGGAATCCTTCCCGAACCCTGCCATAAATACATAATGACCCCATGATGGGAAAATGGGCCAGGGTCATGCCGGGGTCGTAGTGGCAGTTGCAAATCCCACTCAGCCCTGTAGGAGTGAGTTTAGGAAAATCCAACTTAGTGTTTCCAGTTACTTATCACCCTAGTTCACAAGGATGTTAGAACAAAAGATTTCCACTGAAATTTCATTTTCCCTCTGGGATTCCTGAGGGTTTTCAGACATTCTAGCAATTTGATTCAGCTGTAGAAACCTTATAGTTATGAGCATTGAGCTCCCCTGCTAACTCAGTGGGTAAGTGCCTCCATGTGAGATGCCACTAAGCCATAAACCAGGAAGGTTCTTGATTTGTCCCCTTCTCTGTGCTGATTTACCTGCAGCAGTAGGAAAACTATTTTGCTGTCAGTTTCATTTGTCAAAAACTCCGACAAGAAAGTGTGTGTGTACATGTGTGTGTGCGTGTGTACGTACATGTGTGTGTATACACGCGGATGATGAGTGAGGACAAAATTGGACTCAGCTGTGATGTCCCTGACAATTAAATAACCTTCAAACACTGACGTCTAGGCTTACACATGAAGAATGGCCACTTAGTAAAGGTAGCCAGCACCTAAGATTCTGTACTCCAGCATCAGTTATTGAAAAGGGAACACAATCCTCTGTTATCCATGTTTGTGTGGAGGGGTTGCCTCACAATGTGGAGAACCGTGCGGATGCCAGAATGTTGGATTATTTATTGCTATTTTTTTTTACTGCTACTAGCATTCTGGAAACTTTGGACCCAAAGTAAAAAGAGAAATTATGCCAGTGATGTTGTTCTACCTGTTCTTTCTTATAGGAAAGATCACACATATTGCAAGCATGACTCAATGTTTAACAAAAGTGAAAGAACACTGAATACACTGTCAGCATTACATACTGACACTGACTGCAAATTCATATGCAGCTCTCTGCATCGTTTCATACCATGTTTAATTGCTAATTTCATCTAATTAACACATTTTTTTCTCTTAGTGCAGTGTAATGGCCAATCAGCATATTATGTAAATTATGTTGCGTCAAACAGAACATGATAATTCCGCTGACATTTTTTTGCCATTGTTTTCATATTATGTCTGACATATGGTGATACCATGGTGCATTTGCCCCGAGGAATATCCTTTAGACAAATCCTATTTTCAAGAATCTTTGACCCAACGTTATTCTGGTTCAAATTGTGAAATCCCGCTCATTTCTCCTCGGAACTTACAAATTACTTGGATTAAATTATTTGAAAATAAATCTTTAAGTTTGCTTGACCTCAGTGGTAACCAAACAAATGGCACAAATAATTTTTTTGGACAAATGTAAAACTTTATAAATGATCAAACAAGCTTTTTTCACCAGAATGCACCATATTCACACCATCTGGAAGTGTGCTGCATGGTTACAGCAGCTTTGTACTACATCAAAGATCTTTTTAAGAAGATGTAAAATTATATAGGTGAGAATGGCTGACTCGTCCTCCCCACACAAAATGTTAAAATCCAAATATACTGGCTCAAAAACTTTTTTTTTAAAACTGTGTTCTATGACTGTTTTTACACAGAAACATAGAAAATAGGGGCAAGAGTAGGCCATGCGGCCCTTTGGGCCTGCTCCGCCATTCAAAATGATCATGGCTGATCGTCTAACTCAGTATCCTGTTTCCACTTTTTCCACATATCCCTTTATCGTTAAGAAATATATCTATCTCCTTCTTGAATACATCTAATGGCTTGGCCTCCACTGCCTTCTGTGGCAGAGAATTCAACAGGTTCACCACCCTCTGAGTGAAGAAATTTCTCCTCATCTCGGTTCTAAATGGCATACCCCGTATCCCGAGACTGTGACCCCTGGTTCTGAACTCCCCAGCCATCGGGAATATCCTCCCTGCATCAAGTTTGTCTAATCCTGTTAGAATTTTATATGTTTCGATGAGATCACCTCTCATTCTTCTAAACTCTGGTGAATATTGGCCTAGTCAACCCAATCTCTCCTCATATGTCAGTCCAGCCATCCCAGGAATCAGTTTGGTAAACCTTTGTTGCACTCTCTCCATGGCAAGGACATCCTTCCTCAGATAAGGAGACCAAAACTGCACACAATACTCCAGATATGGTCTCACCAAGGCCCTGTATAACTGCAGTAAGACATCCCTGCTCCTGTACTCCAATCCTCTTGCAATGAAGGCCAACATACCATTCGCCTTCCCAACTGCTTGCTGCACCTGAATGCTCGCTTTCAGCGACTGGTGTACAAGGACACCCAGGTCTCGTTGCACCTCCCCTTTTCCCAAGCTATCACCATTCAGATAATAATCTGCCTTTCTGTTTTTACAACCAAAGTGGATAACCACACATTTGTCCACATTATACTGCATCTTCCATGTTCTTGCCCACTCACCCAACTTGTCTAAATCACATTGGAGCCTCTTTGCATCCTCCTAACAGCTCACATTCCACCCCAGCTTTGTGTCGTCTGCAAACTTGGAAATGTTACATTTAGTTCCCTCGTTCAAATCATTGATATATATTGTGAATAGCTGGGGCCCAAGCACTGATCCCTGCAGTGCCCCCCTAGTCACTGCCTGCCACCCAGAAAAAGGCCCGTTTATTCCTACTCTCTGTTTCCTGTCTGTCAACCAATTCTCAATCCATGCCAGTATATTCCCCCCAATCCCATGTGCTTTAATTTTGCACACTAACCTCTTGCGTGGGACCTTATCAAAAGCCTTCTGAAAATCCAAATACACCACATCCACTTGTTCTCCCCTATCTATTCTATTAGTTGCATCCTCAAAAAACTCCAGTTGATTTGTTAAGCATGATTTCCCTTTCATAAACCCATGCTGACTTTGTCCAATCCCGTTAATACCCTCCAAGTGTTATGTTATCACATCTTTTATAATAGACTCGAGCATTTTCCCCATGACTGATGTGGCTAATTGGTCTGTAATTCCGTGTTTTTTCTCTCCCTCCTTTTTTAAAATAGTGGGGTTACATTTGCCACCTCCCAATCAGTAGGAACTTTTCCAGAGTCTGTAGAATTTTGGAAGATGATCAACAATGCATCCACTATTTCCAGGGCCACTTCCTTTAGTACTCTGGGATGTAGATTATCAGGTCCTGGGGATTTGTCAGCCTTTAGCCCCATTAATTTCCCTAGCACTTTTTTTTTTAAACTAATACTGGTTTCCTTCAGTTCCTCCCTCTCGCTAGACCCTTGGTTCCCTAACGTTTCTGGCAGGTTATTTGTGTCCTCCTTTGTGAAGACAGAACCAAAGTATGTGTTTAATTGTTCTGCCATTTCTTTGTTCCCCATTATAATTTCCCCCATTTCTGACAATAAGGGACCTACATTTGTCTTCACCAATCTTTTTCTCTTGACATATTTATGGAAGCTTTTACAGTCAGTTTTTATGTTCCTTGCTAGTTTACTCTCTTACTCTATTTTCCCCTTCTTAATCAATCTCTTTGTCCTCCTTTGCTGAATTCTGAACTGTTCCCAATCCTCAGGCTTCCCGCTTTTTCTGGCAATTTTATATGCCTCCTCTTTGGATCTAATACTGTCGCTAATTTCTTTTGTAAGCCACGGTTGAGCCACCTTTCCTGTTTTATTTTTGCACCAGACAGGGATGAATAATTGTAATTCCTGCGCACATTCTTTAAATATTAGCCATTGCCTATCCACTGTCATCCCTTTTAGTAAAGTTCCCCAATCTATCATAGCCAACTTGCACCTCATATTTTTGTAATTTCCTTTATTTAGATTCAGGACCCTAGCTTCGGATTCAACTACTTCACTCTCCATCTTAATGAGGAATTCTATCATGTTATGGTCGCTCTTCCCTAAGGGACCCTGCACAACAAGATTGTTAATTAATCTTTTCTCATTGCACAATACCCAGTCTAGGATCGCCTGTTCTCTCGTTGGTTCCTCAACGTATTGGTCTAGAAAACCATCACTTACACATTCCAGGAATTCCTCCCCCACAGTATTATTGCTAATTTGGTTTGACCAATCTATATGTAGATTGAAGTCACCGATTATAGTTGTACCCTTCTTGCATGCGTCTCTAACTTCCTGTTTAGAGCACTCCCCTACATCTCCACTACTGTTTGGGGGCCTATAGACAACCCCCAACGTTTTCTGCCCCTTGGTGTTTCTTAGCTCCACCCATAGATTCCACATAGTGATTTTCCGAGTCAATATCCTTCCTCACTATTGCATTGATTTCCTCCTTTAGTAAAAACGCTACCCTACCTCCTTTCCCTTTTTGCCTGTCCTTCCTAAATATTGAATACCCTGGATTTTCAGTTCCCATCCTTGGTCATCCTGTAGCCACGTCTCAGTAATCGCAGCTATATCATAACCGTTACTATCTATCTGCGCTGTTAATTCATCTACCTTATTGCAAATGCACCATGCATTTAGACACAATGCCTTTGGACTTGTCTTTAAGATTGCTAGTCATCTTAGTTTTATTTTGCACTATGGCCCTATTTGTTTCTTGCCCTTGTTTTCTCTGCCTTCCACTATTGCTTCTTCCCTTTGTTTTTTGTTTCTATCCTTGTTTCCCCCTCCTCAGGGTCCCATCCCCCTGCCATTCTAGTTTAAACCTTCCCCAACAGCACTAGCAAACACCCACCTGGGATATCGGCCCCGGTCCTGCTCCGGTGTAACCCGTCCCGCTTGTACAGGTCCCACCTTCCCCAGAACTGGTCCCAATGTCCCAGGAATCTAAATCCCTCCCTTCTACACCATCCCTGCAGCCACGCTGGTCACTATGTTCCTATGCTCACTAGCACGTGGCACTGGTAGTAATCCTGAGATCTTTGAGGTCCTGCTTTTTAATTTATTTTGACAGACCTTCAAAGAAAATCAAAAACACTGCATCAAATAATACTTTGGATTTTCAAACAACTGAATTAATAGAGAGAGGATCTGATTTTCTTTCAGTCAGGCACAGAGTAAATATGTAGGATTTTTCACATTTAAAGCTGTCATCTGAAAAATCCAAGCCCCTTTATTTTTTGGTTATCAGACACAAAAGCAACATCCATTTCTAAATAGTGGGCATGGCTGCCAGGTTTTAATTCACAGTGTGAGGAGGATCTGGCTGCATTTTTAAAAAATTTGTTCCTGGGATGTGATCAACACTGACTAGGCAGTATTTACTGGCCTAGTTGCCTCAAGGGCTTTAAGAGTCAACCACATAATGTGGGACTGAGTCATTTGAAGGCTAGACCAGGTGGTGTGGCAGAACCTGAAGAACATTAATCAGCTAGTTGTTTTTTTATGACAATTCAGCAGCTTTCATGGTCATTCATAGAATCATAGAATCATAGAAGTTACAACATGGAAACAGGCCCTTCGGCCCAACATGTTCATGTCGCCCAGTTTATACCACTAAGCTAGTCCCAATTGCCTGCACTTGGCCCATATCCCTCTGTACCCATCTTACCCATGTAACTGTCCAAATGCTTTTTAAAAGACAAAATTGTACCCGCCTCTACTACTGCCTCTGGCAGCTCGTTCCAGACACTCACCACCCTTTGAGTGAAAAAATTGCCCCTCTGGACCCTTTTGTATCTCTCCCCTCTCACCTTAAATCTATGTCCCCTCATTATAGACTCCCCTACCTTTGGGAAAAGATTTTGACTATCTACCTTATCTATGCCCCTCATTATTTTATAGACTTCTATAAGATCACCCCTTAAGCTCCTACTCTCCAGGGAAAAAAGTCCCAGTCTATCTAACCTCTCCCTATAAGTCAAACCATCAAGTCCCGGTAGCATCCTAGTAAATCTTTTCTGCACTCTTTCTAGTTTAATAATATCCTTTCTATAATAGGGTGACCAGAACTGTACACAGTATTCCAAGTGTGGCCTTACTAATGTCCTGTACAACTTCAACAAGACATCCCAACTCCTGTATTCAATGTTCTGACCAATGAAACTAAGCATGCCAAATGCGTTCTTCACCACCCTATCCACCTGTGACTCCACTTTCAAGGAGCTATGAACCTGTACTCCTAGATCTCTTTGTTCTGTAACTCTCCCCAACGCCCTACCATTATTCTGGCGCAGCCAACAAATTACCAGATTTATTGTTTCACAACTTGCCATGGTAGGATTTGAATTCCCAAACTCGGTTACATAGTGCAATATCACAGCCATTACACTACCATACCCTCACATGTAAAATAGAGAGAGGTCATTCTAAGATTCAGTAGTTTGCATTCAATGCACATTTCTCTTCTTGGATAAACTATTGTGTGAAAAAGTTAATGGAGCAAGAGGAGCATTTCTTGGCTGATTGTTCCAGTGAGCAACAGAATCCTTTGAAATGTCTGCCAGTGATTTATAAACTTGTTTTATGGATGTTATTTCTGCATACCGTTTCCTCTTTTGGAAGTGACTCAATTCCACAGCTTTTGTTGTTTAAGCTTGTTTTATTTCATTAATCTCCTTCATTGACACAAACAAACATATATCTACATTTGAACAGTGCACTCCAGATGGTTTTAGCTTTACTTTTGGCTTCGACAATAACATTTCATACCCATAAGTCACTGCAGCTGTAGAATACAGATAATCAGATACAATTTAATATCAGCAAAGTTACCCAATATTCATCTGCTCACATTATTTAAAAATATAGCATTCTGATTGAGGACAATCAAGTTTGGATGCCCAATCACAAAAGATCCTCTAAAACATTTACAGTTTCCCCCTTAAATGATAATGGAAAGTTTTCCACTACTGTTTGAGTTGAGACAATAATCTAGTTAAAACTGAAAAAGTAATCTCCCCTGCTAGCTCAGCTCATGATGTTCCACCCACAAGTGAATGATGAGAAAATCACAGGCTGGCGAGCACAGAAGCAGAAAACCCCAGCTAACATCTCAGACATGTAGGCCAGGAAGGTCTCATGTTCCACCCAGAGTCTGAGTCGAGTTACCTGGTCTCAGCCAGCACAGCAGTCAGAGTACTATGATTGGCTACACTACCCTGGGTTAGGGAAAGGAAAATTATCCAAGGTTACTATACTGTGATCCTTACTAGTGCGTGTGTGTGGATGTTGGTTGAGTACAGGTTTGAGCTTAGCTGTGATGCCCTCCATAGATGGCTAGTTACTGACACTCGTTGCCCAAAGTCAAACATCAAACTTTGGATAAGATACAGGAGGGTGAACAATGTCTGTGGAATGGTAGATTAGTAAGGAAGTCAGTGGCCTAGAAGTTTGTTGATGCCGCTTCCATTTTAGAGGCATAGAACGGGTATCTAAGGGTCCAATATGACGGATGGCGCTCACACACCTGTCCTATGCTGGAAGTGCACAGTCCGCCATATTGGATGGGGCTTCTCCATAGATGTCCAGGAAGCATGCCAGAATGAGTCAGGAAGCTCACTATAATATTGTAAACAATTTTACAACACCAAGTTATAGTCCAGCAATTTTATTTTAAATTCACAAGCTTTTGGAGGCTTCCCCCTTCGTCAGGTGAACGATGTGAAATGAGATCCTCGAAATGAAATCGCATTTATAATATTGTAGAACCCTTTCATGAAATTGGGCTGTCCCAGCACTCAACTTGCCACGTGATAAACTCACTCAGCATATCATGGCACGAACAGGCAGCAAGGGCCATTCAGCAACACTAAATTAAAAGGCTTATTCACTACATACAGGTTAGTTCCTGGTTTGTTCTTTAAGCTGCTGGTTAACATCTGGGCATTTTTGTATTCCCTATTTTCTGCATTCTACAACTGAATTCTGATAAGAAATTTTTTGCTGGTGCTGAACACCTACATCGCTTTCATCATAGAAAAATAGTACCAGGAGTAGGCCATTCAGCCCCTCGAGCCTTGCCCACCATTCAATTAGATCATGGCTGATCGGTAACTTAACTCCATCTACCCGCCTTGGTTCCATATCCCTTAATACCATTGCCTAACAAAAATCTATCAATCTCAGTTTTGAAATTTTCAATTGACCTAGCCTCAACACCTTATTGGGGGGAAGAGAGAGAGTTCCAGATTTCCATTACTCTTTGTGTGAAGAAGTGCTTCCCGACATCACCCCCAAACAGTGTAATTTTAAGGTTATGCCCCCTTGTTCTGGACTCCCCCACCAGAGGAACTAGTTTCTCTCTATCTACCCTATCAACTCCTTTAATCAGCTTAACCACCTCAATTAGATCACCCCTTAATCTTCTACACTCAATGGAATACAAGCCTGGTCTATGCAACCTGTCTTCATAATTTAAACCTTTTAGCCCCGATATCATTCTGGTGAATCTGCACTGCACCTTCTCCAAGCCCATTATATCCTTCCTGAGGTGCGGTGCCAAGAACTGAACACAGTACTCCAAATAGGTTCTAACCAGAACTTTATATAACTGTGGGATAACTTCTACCGCTTTGTATTCCAGCCTCGAGATAAAGGCCAACATTCCATTAGCCTTTTAAATTATTTTTTATACCTGTTCACTAGCTTTTAGTAATTTCTGTCCTTGGACCCCTAAATATCTCTGCTCCTTTACAGTTCCTAGCTTCTCACCATTTAGAAAATACTCTGATCTATCTTGTTTAGGTCCAAAGTGGATGGCCTCACTTCATCTGCCACAGTTTTGCCGACTCAATTAATCAATATCCCTTTGCAACTTTCTGCTCCCATCTAATCTATTTACTGTGCCACCTAACTTGGTGTCATCAGTAAAATTGAATATACAGCTCTCTATTCTTCATCTAAGTCATCTATAAATATAATGAAAGCTAAGGCCCCAGTACAGATCCCTGGGGGATACCAATAGACACATCCTGCTAATTGGAGTACATACCCATTCTGTCTCCTACCTCCTAATCAATTCCCTACCCATGTCAATAGGTTGCCTCCAATTCCATGCACTCATTTTTGTTAACAGTCTCTTATGTGGAACCTTATCGAATGCCTTCTGGAAGTCCATGGACAGAACAAAGCAGGACGAGAGAACACTAGGCTTTATTGTAGGCTTCCCTGGGGTGCAAGGACCCAGAGACTGCACCCACATTGCCTTGTGTGCTCCCCATCATGCTGGCATTTTTCCTGGCACTGGCGCTGCATGCCTATTTTTGGGCACAATTGAATTTCTAGGCCAGTATCTTGAGGGGAATGGAGAAAAATTGAGATAAAATAAATTGGAAAGGATGAATTATCAATATATATTTCATCCAGAGAAGGAAGAAAGAAATATTAATTACATTTTTGTAGCACCTTTCACATCCTTGGAGCACTGTTGTAATGTAGGAAATGCGGCAGCCAATTTGCACACAGCAAGGTTCCACAAACAGAAGTGAAATAAATGACCAGATTGTCTGTTTTGGCCAGGACACTGGAAGAACTCCCCTGCTCTTCTTTGAATAGTGCAGTGGAATATTTAGGTCCACTTGAGGGGGCAGATGGGACTCAGTTTAACATCTCATTTGAAAGACAGCAACAACAACTTGCATTTATATAGCGCCTTTAACATAGTAAAATATCCCAAGGTGCTTCACAGGGGCGTTATCAAACAAAATTTGACACTGAGGCACATAAGATATTGGGAGAGGTGACCAAACGCTTGGCCAAAGAAGCAGGTTTTAAGAAGTGTCTTAAAGGAGGAGAGAGAGAGGTAGAAAGGCAGAGAGGTTCAAGGAGGGAATTCCAGAGCTTAGGGCTTAGGCAGCTGAAGGCACTGCTGCCAATGGTGGAGCAATTAAAATCAAGGATGCACAAGAGGCCAGAATTGGAGGCATGCAGAGATCTTGGAGGAGGTTACGGAGAAAGGGAGGGGCGAGGCCATGGAGGGATTTGAAAACAAGGATGAAAATTTTAAAATTGAGGCGCTGCCAGACCGGGAGCCAACATAGGTCAGCGAGCATAAAAACATAAGAGATAGGAGCAGGAGCAGACCATTCGGCCCCTCGAGCCTGCTCCGCCATTTAATGAGATCATGGCTGATCTGATTTTTACCTCAACTCCACTTTCCTGCCTTTTCCCATATCCTTTGATTCCCTTGCTGATCAAAAAGTTGTCTAACTCAGCCTTGAATGTATTCAATGACTCAGCCTCCACAGCTTTTTGGGGTAAAGAATTCCAAAAATTCACGACCCTCTGGGAGAAAAAATTCCTCCTCATTTCTGTCTTAAACAGGCAACCCCTTATTCTGAGACTATGCCCCCTAGTTTTAGATTCCCCCAAGAGGGGAAACATCTTCTCAGCATCTACCCTATTGAGTCCCCTTAGAATCTTGTATGTTTCAATAAGATCTCCTCATTCTTCTAAACTCCAATGAGTACAGACTCAACTTGTTCAATCTTTCCTCATAAGAAAACCCTTCTATACCCGGAATCAACCGAGTGAACCTTCTCTGAACTGCCTCCAATGCAAGTATATCCTTCCTTAAATAAGGGCACCAGAACTGTATGCAGTACTCCAGGTGCAGTCTCACCAGCACCCTGTACAGTTGTAGCATGACTTCCCTGCTTTCATACTCCATCCCCCGAGAAATAAAGGCCAGTATTACATTTGCACAGGGGTGATGGGAGAATGGGACTTGATACGAGTTAGGATATGGGCAGCAGAGTTTTGAATGAACTCAGGTTTATGAGAGTGGAAGATGGGAGGCCAGCCAGGAGATCATTGGAATAGTCAAGTTTAGAGATAACAAAGATATGGTTGAGGTTTCAACAGCAGATGAACTGAGGCAGGGGCGGAGACGGGCGATGTTTCGGACGTGAAAGTAGGCGGTTTTGGTGATGGAGCAGATATGGGGTCAGATGCTCATCGAGGTCACATAGTGACGATCCGGATTCTTTCCCCTCAGTCTGGTTCAGCAAGAACTGATTCGAGTACACCATAAAGTTCAAACAACTTTAATAGCAGATCTTAGTCTGTAGCTTCAATTCAGATTCCTGAGAGAATCCGAACGATTCGAACAGAATAAGGAGACAAAGACAAAGACAAAGACTCGTACCTTTATACAAATCCATAGGGGTTGGAACATCATTAACACAAGAGTCAACACCAATCATAAGCCGGGCACAGGTTGCCATGCGGGGTTACATTATTTCCGGCCAATCATAGACAATCCATGTGCTGATCATGTTGCTATTAGACATCAAAGGGGATACTTCCTCACCTTCCAACTTGGAATGTTCTTCCCTGTTCCTTCTGTTCCTTATCTCCCAACCTGGAATGTCTTTCAACTTTGGCTAAGCTCGTTACCTATATTGATCTGCCATAAACATGGAGACATTCAGACCAGTCCTTGACTCACATCAAAGACCTATCATTGATAAGACAATGCTGGCCTGCTGACTAAGCAAACATATGGCCCAGCAGGAGGGCCAGGCCACCTGTATCAATCTCAGTTACTAACTAATTAACCCTTTCTAACCATTTTGCATTCTGCTTCTTTGCCACGTAGGCATTTTAATATTTTACTAAAAACTGACCACGTAGGGATTCTCAATAGGATGCCAAGGTTGCGAATGGTCTGGTTCAGCCTCAGACAGTGGCCAAGGAGAGGGATGGTACCTCTGACAGTGCAGCACTTCTTCAGCACAGCACTGAAGTGCCAGTCTTTGGAGTAGAGCTCGAACCCACAACCTTCTGACTCCAAGAAAGAGTGCTGCCACTGAGCCAAGGCTGACACCCGAGTCAAGACTTACCAAAAATTAACAAGCATTGTTCTTACTAATTCAAAAACATAATTCAATCTTATGGGTTCTTTACCTCAGATGAAATGGACTCCTGTTAAGTTCCATATACTATTTGATCATCTGTATGTACATATCCTTATAATGTTCAATCCTGACCAGTAGATATTTATTCAGCTCTTTTTTTTGGAAATGTCAATCAATACAGCATGAACTGCTTTTGCTGCAAGGCTGTTTCATGTATCCACTCTTCTGTGGTGGAAAGAAAACGTTAATTATCCTTGCTTGAGGCTTGTAATTTTAATCCTGTGCTCACAGTCTAAGAAAAATCGGCTGCTTACAATTTACGTTATCTAGGAAAGAAAGAACTTGCTTTTATAGTGCCTTATCACATCTCTGGGACTCCGAAAACACTTCACATCCAATTAATTACTTTTTGAAGTGTTTTGTGGACAAATGCAGCAGCTAGCTTTCACAGCAAGATCCCACAAACGGCAAATGAGATAATGTTTTAAAAATCTCACATCTGCATAGATTCCATTATAAATTACCATGTCCACATTTATAGTGGCAATTGCCCATGTAATCTTATACTGTAATTACAACCTCCCACCAGTGATGGCAATGTAGTGCCTCAGTTTGCATCTCCCAGCTCTTCAGCCTCTACTGCAGAGAAATTCCAGTGCTCCAACCAGCTCTGCTTTCCAAATTAGTGTCAAAGTATTATACAAAATAAGAATGCATTGGCGCCATCTGCCCAGCAGGAACGGGGCAGGTGACCGGTTAAAATTACAAAAATGGACTTACTGCCACATTCCCACTGGGATCCCGACTGCCATTTCAATTGCAGCACAGAAACATGTCAGAAAGGCACTCAGATGGGTACTGAATAAATGTATGCAAATAGGGGTTTCATGATATCATTTGAACCCCACGCTATTTTAACAGGGTGGGACACAGCTTGGGTCAGAAACTAATTGACCAGAGCTGCTACAAGAATTTAAGGAGGAACTTAACTTGAAGGCAGAAAATCACAGAGATGCTTGTGTTGCAGGGTTTATTGGATTTCCAAGGCACTGGTGAGCCACCACATTAATTCTCTGACTTTTTGCCTTCACTCACCTTAACTAAGCATATTTGTCATGGGTACCAATATTGCTTATGCAGTCTGGTTTGAGGGACAGTTGAAAAGGAGAAGAGCAGCAGCAGAAGCCTTGGAAGTCATGATGAGCGGCAGCTGGTCCAGAGAGGCCAAGGATCAGCTGATTCAGAAGCCCCCTTGATGACCTTCTAAATGCCATTCCCTGAAAAGTGACAAAAAGCCCCCAGCATTTACAGTCCTTGTTACCCCTATCACCACTTCCTTCATTTAAAGAACCTCAAATATTCGGCCAAACTCTATATCAGTGACATTGTAACAATGCAGACTAACTAGCTGCAATGAAGAGAGACAATAACCAAACTCCCAAATGTAAAAAAAAAGCAATGAATTTATGTACAAACAGAAATGTGAACTAAAATCTTTTGACACCCAAGTGCTCGACCCATGGTGCTTTTCTTAAACAGTTTTCTCACTCTACTACCCCTACAAGGGGCTCCCCAGTGACTTCTGCAGAGCTGGTAGAAGGCTGCTGTTGTTTACATGGGGGCCCATGAGATGGCTGTGGCTGGTGACTCCTGGGTGTTCGAGCCTGAGGGGGCCCGCCTGCAGACAGCTGCACTTTGGCTTCTGCAGGTGCAATCTGGCCCAATTGGCTTTCTAGCAGCACACTAGGTTTTAGATGAGGGAGCGGCAAGTGTGCAAATGTGCTAATCTCCTGAGAAATGTAAGGAATCTTACAACACCAGGTTATAGTCCAACAATTTTATTTGAAAATCACAAGCTTTCAGAGGCTTTCTCTTTCGTCAGGTGAAGTGTGGGATTCCTTGAACGTTACCGCATTTATAGTCAGAGAACAATACCTGGTGATTACAGATAATCTTTCCAACTGCCCGTTGTCAAGGCAATCAAAGTGTTCAGACAGAGAGACATTACCTACAGGACCACCGAATATACAAACGGCCAGAACAAAAGACAGACAGAGAGAGAGAAACATCCAAAAGGAAGAGAAAGAGAGAATGACCCGTTGCATTAAAAACAGATAACTTTTTTTCGCTGGTGGGGTTACGTGTAGCGTGACATGAACCCAAGATCCTGGTTGAGGCCGTCCTCATGGGTGTGGAACTTGGCTATCAATTTCTGCTCGACAATTTTGCGTTGTCGTGTGTCTCGAAGGCCGCCTTGGAGAACGCTTACCCGAAGATCGGTGGCTGAATGTCCTTGACTGCTGAAGTGTTCCCTGACTGGGAGGGAACCGTCCTGTTTGGCAATTGTTGCGCGGTGTCCGTTCATCCGTTGTCGCAGTGTCTGCATGGTCTCGCCAATGTACCATGCTCCGGGGCATCCTTTCCTGCAACGTATGAGGTAGACAATGTTGGCCGAGTCACATGTACCTGGTGGGTGGTGTCCTCTCGTGTGATGGTGGTATCTGTGTCGATGATCTGGCATGTCTTGCAGAGGTTGCCGAGGCAGGGCTGTGTGGTGTGGATGCTGTTCTCCTGAAAGCTGGGTAATTTGCTGCGAACAATGGTCTGTTTGAGGTTGGGTGGCTGTTTGAAGGCGAGTAGTGGAGGTGTGGGGCTGGCCTTAGTGAGGTGTTAGTCGTCATCGATGACATGTTGAAGGCTGCGGAAAACATGGCGTAGTTTCTCCGCTCCGGGGACGACGAAGGGTACTCTGTTGGTTGCGTCCCGTGTTAGTCTTCTGAGGAGGTCTATGCGATTTTTCGCTGTGGCCCGTCAGAACTGTCGATCGACGAGTCGAGCGTCATATCCCGTTCTTATGAGGGCGTCTTTCAGCGTCTGTAGGTGTCCATCGCGTTCCTCCTCGTCTGAGCAGATCCTGTGTATTCGCAGGGCTTGTCCATAGGGGATGGCCTCTTTGACGTGGTTAGGGTGGAAGCTGGAAAAGTGGAGCATCGTGAGGTTGTCCGTGGGCTTGCGGTGGAGTGAGGTGCTGAGGTGCCCGTCTTTGATGGAGATTCGTGTGTCCAAGAAAGAAATATCCTGAGAGGCCAACATGTGCCACCCCTGCTGCGCCACTGCCTCTTCCATTGATCTGCAGTGGGCAGGCTGCAGAAGATTAGTGACTGCTTGAAAGCCCCTTTCCATTTTCTTCACCAATCTCTCCAGGGTGGATGTCAAGGCACAGCTTTGAACACAAAGTAGGCATGGCTGCTACTTAAGTTGCAAAGCATGCGAACATGCACTTCCTTTGAGAAAGCCCGGCTACAGCGTTCCTGGAGGTGGCCACACTCTCCAAGTTGGATTGCAGAGTGCTGATGATTAAAAGCGAGAGGACACCACTCAGGCTGGAAGCAGAGTACTCCATACTTTCAGCCAGGGTGGTGAAACTTCTTGGCAGGACTTCCAATGATTCGTGCAGCTGCTTGTGTGAGGCAAGCAGTTTTCTTCTCATTGCTTGGCCCCTCAAGTCATCAACTCTGTCCTGCTCAACAGAGGTGGGACATGACCTCACAAGCGAACTGTTTCCTGAAATATCCCTGCCACCACTACCTGCTCTTGCACACTAGTGCTAGGTGCACTACCATGTGCCGACCCCTTTACCTCGCTCGCTAACCTAGTTGTGGTGCCAATCTATGTGCTGGTGGTGGGGAGTGATGGCGCGTGTAATGGTGCCTCCTCAGAAGGACTCTCCTCAGAGTTGTCTTCTTCGGGGGCATTGGCTGTTGAGAAGGATCTAGAGGAAAGGGGAAAAAAAAAGTTAAGATGGCATTGGGAGGCTGCAAAAGATATGCATCACGATGTGATTTCATGTAGTCAAGCTGGCTGATTGTGCGTTTACCCAGTGCTTAATGAAGGGGTACAAGTGATTGTCATAGACCCGGTTCAGTGAAGCCCCCAGCCCTGGCAGACCACACATTTCCATGGCTTGCAGTTCCAGCTCAGTCAGGATCACGAGGTTAACTGGTCCACTCCCGGACTTGCTCCTCTCAAGATTATTGTGCGCCATTTTGTCCTGCAGAAAGAGCAGGCAAGAGTTAGTGAGTGGCTACTGAAAAGAGTGCAGATGTGTGGGGCTAGTGTTGATAGTGCATATGCTGAGAGGGAGAAGAAGCAAGATGTAGGCAGAATGGGGAGGTGTTGAATGGGAAGCAAGTGTCTGGAGTGTGAAGTGAGGATGGAGTCCTGAGAGAAGTTAGTGATCCTGCAAAGGCGAGAAAGTGAGAGGAGAATGCTGCTAGTGGCTGGAGTGAAGGGAGAAAGAAGTGGTGAGTGCATGTTTGTAATGAGAATGAAAGGTGGTGTAACATGGCCTTATGCTGGGCGGTGAAGAAATTGTTGGAGGGAAGCTAATTGTTGAGTGCTAGAGAAGGGGGTGAAGGACTGCTGCAATGATTTGTAGAGAGAGGGATAAATGGAGAGCGTTACTCACCCTTGCTACTCTGGTGAGGTCATTGAAGCACTTCCAGGTCCTGGGGTGACACTCCTGGAGCTGACGACTTCTGGCACTGCTGGGAAACAAGACTTCCCTCCTCGCTCTCACCTCTTCCAGAAGCACATCCAGGGAGTCTTGAGAATTTTGGTGCCTGCCTTACTCAATCGTTACAGCTCAGACAAAGGACATTCGGCCCATCGAGCCCATGCTGGCTCTTTGTAACAGCTATCCAGTTAGTTCTGTTGTCCCAAAGCCCTGCAAATCTTTCCCTTCAAGTATTTATCCAATTCCTTTTTGAAAGCCACGATTGAAGTGCTCGTGGCATTCAAGAAATAAGAGCGGGAGTAGGCCGAACGGCCCCTCGAGCCTGCTCTGCCATTCAATAAGATCATGACTAATCTTCAACCTCAACTCCACTTTCCTGCCCGATCTCCATATCCCTTGATTTCCTTAGAGTCAAAAAATCCATCGATTTCAGTCTTGAATCAGTCTTCAACGACTGAGCACCACAGCCCTATGGGGTAGAGAATGCCAAAGATTCACAGCCCTCTGAGTGAAGAAATTCCTCCTCATCTCAGTCCTAAATGGCTGACCCCTTATCCTGAGACCATGCCCCCTAGCTGTAGACTCTCCAGCCAGGGGAAACAGCCTCTCAGCATGTCTCAGAAGATTTTCTTCTACCACCTTGCAAACAAAACATGCCACAAAGGAATTAAACCTCACTTTAAGAGGTGAATTTCTGCTTTAAATAGGCCTCTGCTTCTGGGGCACAATTTCTGGGTCAGCCAGACGGGTTTCCCGTTGGGTCAGCCAATTCAGTTGGATACATGCCAGTGACATCACAATGAGGCCTGGGCGTTAAAATACCTAATCCTGTTTGCTACTGACATGGCCAAAACCCACCCAGAGTTAAAATCAGGGCCAATGACTTTAAAATGGGGACTGAATTACATTTCTGCCTTGGTCCGCACTTTAGCTAAAGGCTACATTTGATCTTGACTATGTTTAAAGTCATGGGAGATTGACCAGTGACCAGTTAATTTGGTTTTGATGGTGTTGGTTTTAGGGAGGAATGTTGGCCCTTTCAGCATCTTAAAGCCCAGGATCATTTTTAAAATTTGGTTAATGGGATTTGGGCGTCGCTGGCGAGGCCGCCATTTATTGCCCATCCCTAATTGCCCTTGAGAAGGTGGTGGTGAGCCGCTTCTTGAACCGCTGCAGTCCGTGTGGTGAAGGTTCTCCCATGGTGCTGTTAGGAAGGGAGTTCCAGGATTTTGACCCAGTGACGATGAAGGTATAGTTCCAAGTCGGGATGGTGTGTGACTTGGAGGGGAACGTGCAGGTGGTGTTGTTCCCATGTGCCTGCTACCTTTGTCCTTCTAGGTGGTAGAGGTAATGGGTTTGGGAGGTGCTGTAGTGCATCCTGTGGATGTTACACACTGCAGCCACTGTGCGCCGGTGGTGAAGAGAGTGAATGTTTAGGGTGGTGGGATGGGGTGCCAATCAAGCGGGCTGCATTGTCCTGGATGGTGTCGAGCTTCTTGAGTGATGTTGGAGCTGAACTCATCCAGGCAAGTGGAGAGTATTCCATCATACTCCTGACTTGTGCCTTGTAGATGGTGGAAAGGCTTTGGGGAGTCATGAGCTGAGTCACTCGCCACAGAATACCCAGCCTCTGACCTGCTCTTGTAGCCACAGTATTTATATGGCTGGTCCAATTACGTTTCTGGTCAATGGTGACCCCCAGGATGTTGATGGTGGGGGATTCGGCGATGGTAATGCTGTTGAATGTCAAGGGGAGGTGGTTAGACTCTCTCTTGTTGGAGATGGTCATTGCCTGGCACGAATGTTCCTTGCCACTTATCAGCTCAAGCCTGGACATTGTCCAGGTCTTGCTACATGCGGGCTCAGACTGCTTCATTATTTAAGGGGTTGCGAACGGAACTGAACACTGCAATCATCAGCGAACATCCCCATTTCTGACCTTATGATGAGGGAAGGTCATTGATGAAGCAGCTGAAGATGGTAGGCCTAGGACACTGCCCTGAGGAACTCCTGCAGCAATGTCCTGGGGCTGTGATGATTGGCCTCCAACAACCACTACCATCTTCCTTTGTGCTAGGTATGACTCCAGCCACTGGAGAGTTTTCCCCCTGATTCCCATTGTCTTCAATTTTACGAGGGCTCCTTGGTGCCACACTCAGTCAAATGCTGCCTTGATGTCAAGGGCAGTCACTCTCACTTCACCTCTGGAATTCAGCTCTTCTGTCCATGTTTGGACCAAGGCTGTAATGAGGTCTGGAGCCCAGTGGTCCTGGCGGAACCCAAACTGAGCATCGGTGAGCAGGTTATTGGTGAGTAAGTGCCGCTTGATAGCACTGTCGACGACACCTTCCATCACTTTGCTGATGATTAAGAGTAGACTGATGGGGCGGTAATTGGCCGGATTGGATTTGTCCTGCTTTTTGTGGACAGGACATATCCGGGCAATTTTCCATATTGTCGGTTAGATGCCAGTGTTGTAGCTGTACTGGAATAGCTTGGCTAGAGGCGCAGCTAGTTCTGGAGCACAAGTCTTCAGCACTATAGCCGGGATGTTGTCGGGGCCCATAGCCTTTGCTGTATCCAGTGCACTCAGCTGTTTCTTGATATTGCGTGGAGTGAATCGAATTGGCTGAAGATTGGCTTCTGTGATGGTGGGGATATCGAGAGGAGGCAGAGATGGATCATCCACTCGGAACTTCTGGCTGAAGATGGTTGCAAACGCTTCAGCCTTGCCTTTTGCACTCATGTGCTGGACTCTGCCATCATTGAGGATGGGGATGTTTGCAGAGCCTCCTCCTCCCGTTAGTTGTTTAATTGTCCACCACCATTCACGACTGGATGTGGCAGGACTGCAGAGCTTTCATCTGATCCGTTGCTTGTGGAATCGCTTAGCTCTGTCTATAGCATGTTGCTTCCGCTGTTTAGCATGCATGTAGTCCTGAGTTGTAGCTTCACCAGGTTGGCACCTCATTTTTAGGTACGCCTGGTGCAGCTCCTGGCCTGCTCTTCTACACTCCTCATTGAACCAGGGTTGATCCCCTGGCTTGTTGGTAATGGTAGAGTGAGGAATATGCCGGGCCATGAGTTTACAGATTGTGCTGTAATACAATTCTGCTGCTGCTGATGGCCCACAGTGCCTCATGGATGCTCAGTTTTGAGCTGCTAGATCTGTTCTGAATCTAGCCCATTTAGCACAGTGGTAGTGCCACACAACACGTTGGATGGTCTCCTCGGTGCAAAGATGGGACTTCGTCTCCACGAGGACTGTGCGGTGGTCACTCCTACCAATACTGTCATGGACAGATGCATTTGTGACAGGTCGATTGGTGAGGATGAGGTCAAGTAGGTTTTCCCCCTCGTGTTGGTTCGCTCACCACCTGCCGCAGGCCCAGTCTGGCAGCTATGTCCTTTAGGACTCGGCCAGCTCGGTCAGTAGTGGTGCTACCGAGCCACTCTTGGTGATGGATATTGAAGTCTCCCACCCAGAGTACATTCTGTGCCCTTGCTTCAGTGCTTCCTCCAAGTGGTGTTCAACATGGAGGAGGACTGATTCATCAGCTGAGGGAGGGCGGTAGGTGGTAATCAGCAGGAGGTTGCCTTGCCCATGTTTGACCTGATGCCATGAGATTTCATGGGGTCCGGAGTCAATGTTGAGGACTCCAGGGCCACTCCCTCCTGACTGTATATCACTGTACCACCACCTCTGGTCGGTCTGTCCTGCCGGTGGGACAGGTAAGATTCTGCGAGTATGGCTATGTCAGGCTGTTGCTTGACTAATCTCTGGGACAGCTCTCCCAATTTTGGCACAGGTCCCCAGATGTTAGTCTTCCGATGCCGGGTGGTCCGTCCGATTTTATTCTTATTATGACTTTTCGTAGGGAGATTGTACAACTGAGTGGCTTGCTTGGCCATTTCAGAGGGCAATTAAGAACCAACCACATTGCTGTGGGTCCGGAATCACATAGGCCAGACCGGGTAAGGATGGCAGGTTTCCTTCCCTAAAAGGACATTAGTGAACCAGATGGGTTTTTATGACAAACTGGTAGTTTCATGGCCACCATTACTGATACTAGTATTTTAATTCCAGATTTTATTTAATTAATTGAATTTAAATTCCCCAGCTGCTGTGGCGGGATTTGAACTCATGACTCCGGATTATTAGTCCAGGCCTCTGTATTACTTGTCCAGTAACATAACCACTGTGCGACTGCACCCTCAATGTTGCCCTTCAAGCTTCTTTTCCCCAGTGAAAACAAAATCAGCCCTGTTATTCTCTCCTCATAACTTAGATACATAACTTAGGATCAACAAGGTCATCTATGTGCGGAACCACAAGAGATGGGTGAGATCCTGAATGAATATTTCACATCGGTATTTACGGTTGAGAAAGGCATGGATGTTAGGGAACTTGGGGAAATAAATAGTGATGTCTTGAGGAGTGTACATATTACAGAGAGGGAGGTGCTGGAAGTCTTAACGCGCATCAAGGTAGATAAATCTCCGGGACCTGATGAAATGTATCCCAGGACGTTATGGGAGGTTAGGGAGGAAATTGCGGGTCCCCTAGCAGAGATATTTGAATCATCCACCGCTACAGGTGAGGTGCCTGAAGATTGGAGGGTAGCAAATGTTGTGCCTTTGTTTAAGAAGGGCGGCAGGGAAAAGCCTGGGAACTACAGACCAGTGAGCCTGACATCTGTAGTGGGTAAGTTGTTAGAGGGTATTCTGAGGGACAGAATCTACAGGCATTTGGAGAGGCAGGGACTAATTAGGAACAGTCAGCATGGTTTTGTGAGAGGAAAATCATGTCTCACGAATTTGATTGAGTTTTTTGAAGGGGTAACCAAGAAGATAGATGAGGGCTGTGCAGTAGACGTGGTCTACATGGACTTCAGCAAAGCATTTGACAAGGTACCGCATGGTAGGTTGTTACATAAGGTTAAATCTCATGGGATCCAAGGTGAGGTAGCCAATTGGATACAAAATTGGCTTGACGACAGAAGACAGAGGGTGGTTGTCGAGGGTTGTTTTTCAAACTGGATGCCTGTGTCCAGCGGTGTGCCTCAGGGATCGGTGCTGGGTCCGCTGTTATTTGTTATTTATATTAATGATTTGGATGAGAATTTAGGAGGCATGGTTAGTAAGTTTGCAGATGACACCAAGATTGGTGGCATTGTGGACAGTGAAGAAGGTTATCTAGGATTGCAACGGGATCTTGATAAATTGGGCCAGTGGGCCGATGAATGGCAGATGGAGTTTAATTTAGATAAATGTGAGGTGATGCATTTTGGTAGATCGAATCGGGCCAGGACCTACTCCGTTAATGGTAGGGCGTTGGGGAGAGTTATAGAACAAAGAGATCTAGGAGTACAGATTCATAGCTCCTTGAAAGTGGAGTCACAGGTGGATAGGGTGGTGAAGAAGGCATTCAGCATGCTTGGTTTCATTGGTCAGAACATTGAATGCAGGAGTTGGGATGTCTTGATGAAGTTGTACAGGGCATTGGTGAGGCCACACTTGGAGTACTGTGTACAGTTCTGGTCACCCTATTATAGAAAGGATATTATTAAACTAGAAAGAGTGCAGAAAAGATTTACTAGGATGCTACCGGGACTTGATGGTTTGACTTACAGGGAGAGGTTAGACAGACTGGGACTTTATTCCCTGGAGAGTAGGAGGTTAAGGGGTGATCTTATAGAAGTCTATAAAATAATGAGGGGCATAGATAAGGTCGATAGTCAAAATCTTTTCCCAAAGGTAGGGGAGTCTATAACGAGGGGGCACAGATTTAAGGTGAGAGGGGAGAGATACAAAAGGATCCAGAGGGGCAATTTTTTCACTCAAAGGGTGGTGAGTGTCTGGAACGAGCTGCCAGAGGCAGTAGTAGAGGCGGGTACAATTTTGTCTTTTAAAAAGCATTTGGACAGTTACATGGGGAAGATGGGTATCGAGGGATATGGGCCAAGTGCAGGCAATTGGGACTAGCTTAGTGGTATAAACTGGGCGACATGGACATGTTGGGCCGAAGGGCCTGTTTCCATGTTGTAACTTCTATGATTCTATGATTCTATGATACCTTAACATCTTGCTTTTATCTGATCGCTCTCCAATGCATTAGGTAGTGTGATCAAAACTGAACAAAATATTCCAAATGCATCCTCACCAGCAATCAGCGTAAGATAAAAATAACTTATCAAATGCATTTGAGATATATTTCAGCACTTGACTAACTTTGTTAATAGAGTAACATCGACTGGATACTGTCAGTGAATCCTAAGTAATCATGCACAAATCTTCTTTCTTTTCCACTTTTCCTAATGTAACGTCCTTTATTGACATATACCTGTTTGATTCTTTTCCTCTACCAATGCACATTATATTATTATCTGCATTAATACATTCCTTAGCCTTAGGGTACCAAGCTTTCTTTTGTCTTCATGGGCCTTACTGGTGTACATTTGGAGCCTTGAGGCCACATATAAAATTTAAATCTTCATTCCCATTAATTTGCATATATCTCAAGTTGCCAGTACTAACTGATGTTGCTGTTCTGATTTAGGATTTATCTATCAATGAGACAACAGCGCTAAGTACAGTCCTTTTGAAACCTCCAGGTTCACACACAACGTAGCAAATAATAAAAATATAAATGCAAATAAGATTGAGTTGTCTGAGCTTCAAGGGCTGGATTGCAAGTGTTTGGGCAACAATGATCCATGGGCTATGTTTGGTCACCCCTGCCTTAACCAATCTGCTTAATTGGTCCAAATCCAATAGATCTTCAAAGCAAGACTGATACAAGTCTTTGGAGCGAACAATCCTTTTTCTTTGTATGATATTTTCAAACCACAATAGGAGGTTGATCACAGGCAATGAATAAGTGTGAACAGACAACTTCAAGCTTAATATTTACACACACAGATCTGCATCTCTAGCATTAATTTACCTAAATCTTGCATACAAGCAGGCTTTACTGAACTAATCAAATTCATGTTATTGCTTATTTTTGCACCTTATAGGTGAAAACCCTTATAATTTATACAGGTTTTTCATCTCACTGAGGATCTTTAGCAAACACTGCTAGTATTTTTGCTGTTATTTCTCTGCTGTTCTGTCCTTGTTCCTAAAGGTAAACTAATTAAGAAAACAGCATAGCTTACCAATACTCCTTTGGGTAAAAACCATCTTTATAGCTTACAGTAGGATTTTACTTATGCTAAAGAACACTCATGCCATGTTTACCAATGTACTAAATGAAATTAAACCTTTAAATATAGTGAGTCATACAAACTAAGAAGGTGTAAACACCAATTTGTAATGAATTAGCTGATCTCAGCCAAGATAGCGACAGGAATACTACAATTGGCTTCTGTGTCTCTAGACTAGGAAGGACAAAAAGTAGTCAGGGTTCCCTCTCCTGATTGTTGCCTAATAACTGCCACCAGAAAGTGCTTGTGCTTGGATAGCAGCTGAGAACAGCTATGATGCCACCATGATAAAATAAGCTTGTGACCATTCACTGTCATAGCTACCAGGGAGGGGCCAGCATGAATTAGTACCTTCGGGAGAGAAAGGGAGCAAACTGGAGGGGGTAAAACCAAAGAGAGTGGAATTGAAGCCAGGAATGCAGATTAGAGTGCTCTGTTTAAGGCAGGCTTTATATGGTGTGTCCCCCACTTCCTATGCAATGTATATTTAAGTTATTATAGATACATTTTCAATACAAATATTTATGAAATCAATCTCATTTTTTATTCATACCTCAGACCAAAGAACCCCATCTTCAATCAGTTTTCCCTTCTTATAAAATTCCATTCAACATTTAACTATTCATGTCACTAAGTACATACCTTTGTCATTAATATTCTTTCATGTTACTGGCTTCCACAGCCTTCTTCCATTTATATTTTGAGTAATAGCATTTGAGTCAGCCTTCACTGCCTTCAGTTTTTTGATAATCATTACTGTCAGTAACATGGCATTCAAACTTGCAATATTATGAAAAGTATGAAAGAAAGAACTTGCATTTATATAGCACCTTTCACAACCCCAGGACATCCCAAAGTGCTTCACACCAATGAAGTACTTTTAAAGTATAGTCACTGTTGTAATGTAGGAAAATACAAGAGTGACTGCTGATGCTGAATTCAAGAAGATGGTTGATGCAGACCCGAAATTTGTAACATTTGAGCTAAATTATCACAATTATTTATTGGCTGTATGTGTGTGCACTGCTTGTCAACTTTTACCATTATAAATTCCTATGTCCACATTTATAATGGAAATGGCCTATGTAATTTTGTCAAGCTGTGATGATACCCTCCCACCAATGGACCATTATAGTGCCATCACTGGTGGAAGGATATAACTGCAACATGAAAAGTTTGTGTAGGCAGTTTCCATTATAAATGTGGACATAGAGGCCTAGAAATTAGTTTGGGCCCATTTTCGGTGCCCAGAGAGGCCCGAGGATTGATGAAAATTGGTCCTTGGCCTTCATTAACACATTGTAAACAATTTTACAACACCAAGTTATAGTCCAGCAATTTTATTTTAAATTCACAAGCTTTCGGAGGCTTCCTCCTTCCTCAGGTGAAATCTTGTGAATTTAAAATAAATTTGTTGGACTATAACTTGGTGTTGTAAAATTGTTTACAATTGTCAACCTCAGTCCATCACCGGCATCTCCACTTCATTAACACACTCAGTGCGAGCTGCTGGCGTTGGTCACACCTCCACAGACTGCTTGCCTGAGCAAAGACATTAATGTTGGGCTGTTTACCTCGCTAGCAGTGGCCGTCAGTTAAGTCCTGGGAGGGGAGATTGGAACAGACTACGGTGGGGACAACCATGACTCCTGTTAATAATAAATAATTTTTTTCAACTTACCACCAAAGAATCCAGGCCTGCCCCACTCGTACCTGAGTGATTTCTCTGTGGGATTCTTAATCAGGTGTTAGGCTCCTAATTTACATATTTAAGGGACCTGACGCCTGATTTTGGTGTCCACCCAAGAAGCCTAAAAAAAGGCCCTCACAAATTTAGCAGTGGAACCAATGCTTGCGGAGAATTGGCACAGGCTGTCCCATTGCTAAATTGGTATGCTTTGCACCCGTTTTACACCCAAAGAATGGGCGTAACGCATACCAATTTCTACCCAAGGATGTTTTAAGGGAAAAATGGATATTTGAAGGGGATCATACAGAGCTATGGGGGGAAAGCACGGCAGACACTAGGAGGAGTTTTGGACTGCTCTATCAAAGATCCAGCACAGATACAATGGGCTAAATTGGCACTTTCTGCGTAGTAAAATGCTATGGTTCCATGGACTTTTGCTGGAAAGTACATTAGTGTGTGGAATCTAGGTGAGGGCAGGTTGTGATGCCTCCACAGTCATACAGTCCACCAAAACTTATTATCTGGGCCCCTACATGAAGAATGGCTATTTGGATGAGGTACTGGAGGATGGCTGCCACTCATGGTAGGAGTCTAGCCCTTGGGAGAGAAAGAGAGAAAGCTGGAATGAATGGAAAGTAAGTTCTACTACAGTGACATCATGCAGAGGGGTTGTGGGTAAGATACTCGATTTCTGATGTCGCTGGATTGGAACCTCATTTTAGCTGAATTAGACAACTTAAGGGAATATATTTCCTCTTGTAAGCATTATATAGAGTCCATCACAAACCAGCCAAAATGTGTGTGAGCATTATTCAGTTTGCTTCAAACTGAATTATGATGATTCCATTTATTTGCTAGATTTTGTGACTATAGTGCATCTCCTAAATAGTTTAAAGCCCTAATGGTATTTGGTGATATATTAATGGCACCAATGCTATTTAGCAGTGTGTTAAACTTGAGTTATATTTTATTTCCCTTCCATAGACAGGGAAATATCAGTGTCCCATAGGAAATACCACCAACAAAATGCAGTAATTTGTGGTTTACTGCCACTAATCTCATTACATATTCTTCAAATGGAAAGATACTGAATTTCCCCATAATGCAAGGATTCTCTATTTCCTTAGTGGCAATTTTAACCTTTTGAACATATAGGGATTCATGACTGGACATGAAATTATGCCTTATACATCCTGCAGTATGCGAGAGATTTCCTTGCAGTGTCAGAACAAAGCATCTTAGAAAGTCATGTAAACTGGGTGATATTTATTCAGTTTGTCTACCTATTACATTGCACCACTGACTAAAATAAAATCAAGCTGCAAGAATGCTAATGCAAAGAGTGAATATAAAACTTGACCTTACATGAGGTATTGAGAAAGAATTGTTTTGCATTTAATGATATAATCCCAATGGAAATAATTTGAGACAGTAGCACAGTCACCAGCACTGCCATGTAGTGAGATCAGGATCTCCAAATAAGAGCAAATTCTGCAAACAGTTAATTTCTGCAATAAATTTCATGACAGTAAAATCACAGAATCTGATAGAAAGCAAATGCTAAAGTGTTACTTTGCTTTGCAGGTAATTATGATATATTATGGCCAGTAATGTAATCTATTTTTTAAAAGTACAAACAAACACAAAATAGGATCTCTAAAAGTGGTTTTACCCACAACAGTATCCATTAGCAGCACTCAACTAAAATGTTAATAAGTCTTTTGATGACCTGCTACAGCTTATTCTCACTATGAAAAAATGTAAACATTAACGTCTCTGTGGCACAAGTGGCGGCTCAACTGCCAATGAATGGGCTAAGCAGAGGCTGAGTAAAAGCCAAAGATAAACGATGAAATGAAAAAGGGAGCAAATTTAAGGGCAAGGAAGAGATGCTAAATGGAAGGGAAACACATGATAAACCTTTAGAATGGGACTGAAGTGTGAGGTGCCAAAGGTGCATAGTGGTAGGAAAGGCCAATAATGGTGGCCTAACAACAGATAGACAATGTTGAGGTAGAGTCAGTGGATTCTGGAAATCTGAAATAAAAACAGGAGGAGATGCTAGAAATAGACATGAAGTGAATAATGATCGGAAAAAGGGAGACCGGTTAATCGAAAAGAACTGTTCTGTTGAAGAGTCCCACCTGAAACATTAAGCTAACTTTATTTTTCAGTTGTTGTCTGATCTGCTGCTTATTTCCAGCATTTTCTGTTTTTAACGGATACTTGTTGGTCAGATTGAATAATAGGGACTACATATATTTTTTGCATATAAATAAATGAGGTCCACAAATTAATGAAGCATTCTTAAATCAATGAACATAGCACAACAATTCAACAGCATAAAACCCAAGCATTATAGAAGGGATTATTAATGAAATATTTTCAGGCGCATTTTTGGACAAGTAGGACCAAACCATGAGGCTTTGCTGTTACAAGTAGCTTAACCACCCTGCTGGGAATATGTACGATGGAGATGTGAATGACTTTTGCCATGATTACTCATCTGTCCCCTATCCACTGTTGAATAGTCTGCCAACATTCACTATCTAGACTCACAGATGAAGAATGACCACTTCAGCAAGCTATCTGAAGACTACTACAGCCATGGAGAAAATTTGGACAGGAGAAAAATGGGATAACTACAAAATGGCAGTGATGTGAGCCCTTTTTGTCACTTAGAATTCGTAACAGGCAGCCTTAATGCACAGCACTGTTTCAAAAGGGGCAGTTGTGGTTCACCCACCTGGCCTAGAAATTGAATCATGCTGTTACGGTTTTCCAGGTGTAAACTGGGCATCTAAGGATCCAATATGGTGGACATGCACATGCTCATTCCATGCCAGAAGTGTGCCGCCCACCATATTGGATAGGACTCCTCCATAGGCATATGCACAAAATATGCATTAGGCCCTTTGCATATGCAAATAGGGGGGCCTAATGTTTGTTTCAGACCCCTTTGCAAAATTGGATTGCGAATGAACGTAGCGTGCATGTTGCATGCTGCAGTCAGACGCTTAGCAGCTAAACCTTAATGGGACCGCTGGAGTCTGCCACCCAAAAGGTAAGTTGGAAGGAGCAGGATGTTCCTCTTCGCTCCACATTAAATCCACAGGCTGCTGTTGGCCACCGGTCGCCCCCTCCCCCTGAATGTCTCCCCCTCCTGGACTCCGCTGAGGACCTTGGTCAGAACTATTCAAGCAACCAAATTCGCTCCCCCTCTGACAGGCAAACTGCCTCTTAAGCTGCAACTGTCACCCGCAGTTTACCAGTAATAAACAAACATGGCTGGCGGACTAATTTGCCTTGGACTTTCCCCCATCCTCATTAGGTGCGTGCAGCACCTGAATCGTGCCCCAATTCGGGCATGATCCAAAATTTTCAGCCACTGTTTTATTACTGAATTTAGCTGGGGCAGTGGGGAGAGGAATAGAAAAATTATAAACAGCCCAGACTGACTGTTGCAAGTTTCAGATCTGCCTTAGAAATTCTCTTGGGTACAGTAGTGCTGGTCACTCACATAAGTGGTCTGATCATCTTGCACTCGAGTTTGCCTCTACTATCCAATATCTAACTGTACAATTGAGTAACCTAGGGGTTTTACAATCAGACATCTTTGTTATCTGAGCTGGATATTCATGTCATTTGCACATGCCCCCATATATGCCTCTCCAATCTTTTCAACAGTGGACCAAGAAAACACTTGTTAAAACAAGGCCAGATATGACTGACTAAGCTGTTTTATTCCTCAGACTGTAAGTGAACATACAGAGCAACAATTATGATCGGAGTCACTTAATTCAATCAGTACAACTTGTGTTTGTGTAATAATACAAAATAATGAACATGCATTGGTAGGTTATCTTTCCTGACTTAAACAGAATAACTTCTAACTACTCTCCTACGTCCTCACCTGCTCAGTCTCAGCGAAAACCCACCCTAGCAGATTTGTTAAAAAATGTGGTTCACAACCAGAGGGGAGACCGACATCAAACAATCCTTGTCTAATGCCCAGGGACTTCTCAACACAATAGCTGTGATGTATTTATTGGTTTCTGTGATACTGGGTAAACCAGGCACCTGAGGATCCAATATGGTGGACCTAATTACCAAATTTCTTATTGTCTTCAGAAAATAATTTCAATGCCTAGCTCATTAGCATTTTAACTGCATTTTGTCTCAGTATTTTTTTGTTTTGACAAATGTGTATGAATACACTTTGCTTTAAAAACCCAACATTTAAGTGTAACTCTTTTCCATATCCTTCTTGTGGAAAAAATAGTCAAAATTCCCAAGACATGACATTGATCTAACACCATCCTATTGACCAGTTGTAAAGGAGCAGAGAGAGAAGCCTGGGGAGAGCTCATCTGTTTTCCCTGTCTGCTGGTAAATAATGGGGGTGGACCTAAAGAGGGACAAAAATAGCAATTACTATAAAAAGAGTGGAGAATAAATAAAAAGGCTGTAAGGTTGTCAGAATATCCAAATATTAAATATCATGTCTGACATCATACTATCAGAGTAGAGAATGCCATTAATTCTTCATGTTTTGGTGTACTTGTAATGATAAATAGAAATTCCAGCCTATGGTCCAAGAATTAAGAATACAATTGAGCAGTGCATTTCAGGTCTTAAAAAGTAGAATTTATTTTAAATTAATCCCTGTTCACATAAGCACTGAGCAGTTTTTTTTTTATGTGGGATCCATAGTAAAACATTGTACATATACCATCACAATATTTTGTTTTATGGTATTTAAATTACATCATACCATGTTCTCCAAGGTGTTCAAATGTTTACCAGAAAGATTCTTTCTACATTTATATTTTCATCCCAGAATTTGTTAAGATGAAAACCATATTTACATAATTAGCTGCATCTATTTAAATAGTGGGCCAGAAATTGCTCCCGAAATAACGGAGGAGCTCAACACTGCTCTCAGTTTTGAAGGAGCAAGTTCCCACATTTTGCACATACGCACCAAAACGCCAAAATCGGGAAATGGTTCACCAGCGATTTGACAGCTTCAAGTTAAAGGGCTATCGCACGCTGCAAGCAGGGAAGTCATTGAAAAATCGCAAGCTTGGTCATCTGCCCAGCTAGAAAGTAACTAATTATGCCACCAAACAGGTAGGCTTAAAAATACCAGGTTCAAACTAAGTTTTAAAAGCATGGTTAGTATTAATGACTGCCAAACAATTAAAAATTAAATTTTAAACTGTGGCATCTCATATTACTCGTTATTTTAATAGTTTTCGGTCATTAAAAAAATTTAAAATTTATTTTATTTTTCCTTCAGTCTCTTTTTCAATTATTTCTTTGGCTTTTTATTAAAAAAAAATCTAAAATTTTCATTTACAGTGACATCCAGAATACTAACTTTAAATGAATGGAGTCTGCTTGCCTGCTTGAGCAATGCAGCCTGAATCTGTGGGCAGGACTTCTCTTCCTGACAGATTTTGTGGGTGTGTCTTCTCCTCACAGACTGTTCCATGCAAGTCAACTCACGCTGTTCAGAGGCTGGGTTGATAGCGCACAATTTTTAAAAAGTTCAAAATCAAGCAATGAGATGCCCCAGAGCCCGCAGTAAGTATTTTCTTTAATTTAATTCGCAGGAGCTGCGGTGAGCTTTGCCGATCAATTAAATTCTTATCTCCCCTAACTGCATTACATGTTGGTAGAAATTGGGACACCTTAGTAAAGGCTGTATATTATCATCCAATCCAAATATTTTAGCCAGTTCAGCTAAAATAGGAGCATCTGTTCCTAAGGGATGGAGCACTTCTCGCTATTGTGGACATAGTATATATACTTGGAATGGAAAAATTTGTAGGGCTATGGGGAAAGAGCAGGGGAGTGGGACTAATTGGAAAGCTCTTTCCAAAAGCCAGCATAGGTACGATGGGTCATGTGGCTTGCTTTTGTGCTGTAAGAGTCCATGATTCTATTCTATGATTTGCTTGATAAATGTAGGCATGTGTGTTTCCCTTTTGAGGGCAGCATAAGTTTGTTCTAGATAATATGCTTGGCACAAAATGTTTTCTGTTTTCAAATTGTAAATAATACTATGATTGTGCTGTAGAGTGGGCTCAGCATTCAGTTTTGAATACGCTGGTTTCATGGAGCTGTCTCATTTATACTGGTGGACAGTTTCAATAAATATTCCACTTTTTAAAAAATCTGCATGAACACACTGACTCTCCTCATAGTCAACCTACTCTGCAAGATTGACTCATGGCTCCACTCCCATATGTCCCAATGCAGTCAATTCATCTAGTTTCTCCTCCCATGCCCACATGGTCATTTGTGGCATCTCTTCGATTTCCATCCTTGGTCTCCTCCTATTCATAATCTATGTGCTATCTCTTGATAATAAAATCTGCAAGTATGGGATAGGGTCTGTAAATGTATACTTTGGTCTCCTTCCTAACTTCCTTTACTTCCTGTTCAGTGTCTACCTCTGTCCACTATAAAACACTCAAATGTTCTTTTACATAAAATATATAAATGCAAGTTCTTGCAGTTAGAAATCTATTTTCATACAAGCATGAGGCCTCTAGATGTTACGTGTTTCTGTGACTTTAAAAATCTGTGCTTGGTCAGAGCCCACAGACCAGGTATGAATTAGAAGAATAAGTTACACTGGTGAGGGGCCTCCATTATAACATTCTGTTTACAATGGAAGGTAGTAAAGAATAATCGAGAAAGTGCAATAAAGCAGACAAGTTTATTTTCAGGAACAGTTTGGTTCAAGCTGGCTTCCGTTAAATGGGAAGGAAAGTCTAATGGGATTACTTTTTATTCGAAGTACTTCCCCATTCTCTGATAAATAAAATCTATATTTATAAAAATCTTTTGTGATGTCTTAAATATTTGTTTTCTGAAAGTGAAATGATTTTTAGTATATATTGCAGCTGACCAAAGATGAACCTATATATATCATTATTATTTTATGCCCATTCCCCCCCCCCCTCTTTCTATCCTGACGGTGTTAATTGCTTGCTGGGAAACCATCCTCAAGTATCTCATTCGACAGGCCATTCTTCATTTGTCAGTCTAAGCAGTATCTTTTGGCAGGCTAATCACCAAGGGAGGACATTGCAATCAAGCCTGGTCCTGTCCTTCCATTATGTTCATGCATGCACAATTCCGGCAGGGGTCACCAGATAGCAATTGGAAACAGGAACCCGAGTAGATTTTCCCTCTGCTAGCTCAGAGGTGCAGAAGCAAATTTTAACATCTTTACCGCCACCCTGGTTGAGATCAGTTTCCTCAGCACAGAGCAGGAAACAAACCTGAAGCTTTCTGCTCCATTTAATTGACTGGGATTATATTAAACCACATGGTTGTGTGTAATGAAGCAGCAAAATGGGCCCACAACACAATCAACCATTTTGTAATTTGTATCAATATGACTTTAGTGGAATATTCAAAGAAAAGGGGTTCAAATTATCTTTTTCTGTGTTGTTTACAGGACAGTGACCTGATGACCTTTAATATCTCCATGCACCGTTCATGGTGGAGGGAGCATGGGCCGGGTTGTGTGCGGAAGGAGTTGACTGCTTCAGCCAGCAAAAGCCTGGATGATCGCACTTATATCTCAGTGACAGGCTGCATTGTCGACTTTCAGTACCTGGAGGTTATTCACAGCTCCTTCCAAATACTGCTGTCAGTAAGTATAGTCATCAAAAGCACCTCTGTTACACAGACATGGCCCTGTCTGCACGTGAAAACCAAAAAAAAAGTCACCTCAGTTTGCTCCACATGTATTCACTGTGCCCAATGGCGGTTCATTCCGAGGATAACCAAAAGGACATGCTTCCCTGGAAAATGTCACATTTTACATTAAATAGTTAATTCTGGTTAATTGACACTTTAAAAAAAAATTGATAGATTTTTTAGATTTTTAAAAAATGATGGAGTGAGCCTTGGCTCAGTGGTAGTATTCCCAACCATGAGTTGGAAGGTCATTGGTTTGAGCCCCACTCCAGACAGCCCCTGTGAGCAGAGATAAGAGTTACGATCCCTGCCGTTCATTCAGTGGTGAACCCCCATCGCATAACAGGTTTTGTATTCTTGCACAAGTCAATATTCAAAATATATTGCTACACCATTATTCCCAATGCTTGAACAGATTAGGGTAAGCATCTTTTTGTTTAATGCCCTAGAAATGTTTGCTCGAATTACAGCTTCAAAGAGAAGTTTGTGGATACTTTTAACATTTTCTCTTCCCTCATGTTGAATTCACACACAGGGAGAATAGGAATAGGAACAGGCATTTACATCCTGCAACTGGCTTTGCTATTTCCCATTCTCAATATGCCTGGATAGGTTCCCAGTTTTGTCCACATGTGAGCACACTTTGGCCTCCTCTTATCTGTGCATGCTGCCATGGACAAACAAAAATTTTTTTAATTTTTGGCAGTTTCCACCAAATCCAAACAAGTATACACAAATAAAATGACCTAAGCCCATTAATGTGAGTTGTGCACCCCTTGTATTCCCAAACATCAAAATGGATGTGACATCTGATTCCTTGTTGCCCATAATCATTTTGATCAATATGTGAGAAATATATTGATGATAACCACCTTGGCATAAAGTTGTGCTCATGTACAATTTGGTGAAACTAGGTCCTGGATATTTGATTATTTTTGTGTAGGCCATAACTGTGGAAGTAGCCAATGGACAGTCTCAATGTAGTCATTCAGTATTTGTTGGACACAGAAGTGGATGGTGAGTTCTTTTGGCACGTAACATACTCATAATATTGCTGGTGAATATAATAATCAGCCCTCAGATAACCCTTAAGTACTGAATATAAGCACAAGTGTGAAGCACTAGTAGCCTTCTGTAAACTGCTTGTTGCTACAG
Source organism: Heptranchias perlo (assembly GCF_035084215.1). Lineage (NCBI taxonomy): Eukaryota > Metazoa > Chordata > Chondrichthyes > Hexanchiformes > Hexanchidae > Heptranchias > Heptranchias perlo. The sequence goes on from NC_090327.1 coordinate 71,119,715, forward strand.
ATCCTGAGAAACTGTTTCAAACTGAAAGGTGATATTGCACTAGGGCCACTGCGAGGTCTGCCTGCAGAGCTGACTCAGTAATATGGTTAGACCACTACAACTCGCTAACTGTCAATTCAAAGACAATCACAAGGCACTTTTACACTGGCAGTGGCTTAGTTTGGATTGCAGGAGAGTAGATGTGTGCTGGCTGCCTGTGTTTCTACTGCTCACAAAACTGGGGGCTAGATTTTTCTGTAAGCGGCAAACGAATGGGGTGCTGCTCACAGGCACCTGGGACCTGTGTGAACAGGGCAAGCAACTGTGTACCTCTTTAACCAATCAGATTGAAGAATTGTTTTTCAGCAGCACAGATTCTGGACTAAGAGGTGTAAGTTAGAATAGTGAATTCAATGTCAAATCAGGTACAGAAAACAAAATAAAGAGAGGGAAAGAGACAAAGATAAAAAAGAGAAAGAAAAAAAAGTGAAAAAAATGATTTTATTTTAAAAATGTTTTAAAATCTCCATCAATTAAAAGCTGATGGAATGAGGCTCCACACTTGTAAAAGTTAATTTTCAGTGCCAGAGAGGTTGTTTGGCAGTAATTAACACTTATCACACCGTTAAAAGGGTATTTAGACTGGAATGGACAAACCCTAACTTTTTGTGGCGCATTTAGTCCATATCTACGATGTCAGTACAGGAACTTCACGCCATGCAATACATTTAAATGGGGAACCAGGTGGTGAGATACCATTTTCGCACAGCTTACAGAGGAGTGGTGCATCTTGGAAAGCAACTTCCGGATTTTCGTGTTTAACTGCACATCTGCGCTCGCTGGAAGTTGTTGTCTGATTTGCGCATAAATTACGTTGAGCACCGTTAGACTCATCGTTATTTTCACAGCAAAATCTGGGCTTGGGTCTATGATTCTGCTGTTGGAATGATAGATCCTTGTTTTAATAATGGAACATGGAAAACTGGTGCAAGGAAAAACCAAACAAGCATCAATCTCAAAGTGCCTATACTTTACTTCCACTTCAGAGTAAGCAGAATTTACCAACAACAAATAAAAAATTCCCTGTTAACCTGTGTATGCTGTTGCCAGAAATGAATATTCCCACTATTACTAATAATTTTAATAAGGCAACACAAGAGGGAGTTTAGGGCAGATAGCTCCTAATCATTCAGGAGCAAACCTGAAAACTCTGTTCAAGAACAAAGTAGAAAAATTGAAAATGCTGAAAATCTGAAATGATAAAAATTGCATGAAGTGCATAGCAGGTCAGTCAACATCTGAAAGGGAAAGAAAGTTAATGTTTCAGAAGTGACCCTTTAACCAAACTGGATTGCATCTGAATCTCTGATATTCATAGAATGATACAGCACAGAAGGAGGCCATTCAGCCCATCTGCCTGTGCTTGCCAACTCCCCTGCTCTATCCCCATAGCTCTGCAAATTTTTTCCCTTCAAGTATTTATCTAATTCCCTTTTGAAAGTTATTATTGAATCTACTTCCACTATCTTTTCAGGCAGTGCATTCTAAATCATAACAACTCGCTGTATAAAAATTATTTTTTCATGTGTTGCCTCTGGTTCTTTTGTCAATTACCTTAAATCTGTGTCCTCTGGTTACCGACCCTTCTGCCACTGGAAACGGTTTCTCCTTATTTACTCTATCAAAACCCTTCATGATCTTGGACACCTGTATCAAATCTGCCCTTAACCTTCTCTGCTCGAAGAACAACCCCAGTTTCTCTAGTCTCTCCACATAACATAGAAACATAGAAAATAGGAGCAGGAGTAGCCATTTGGCCCTTCGAGCCTGCTCTGCCATTCAATATGATAATGTCTGATCCTTTATCTCAATACCATATTCGCGCTCTGCCCCCATACCCCTTGATGCCTTTTGTGTCTAGAAATCTATCTAGCTCCTTCTTAAATGTATTCAGTGACTTGGCCTCCACAGCCTTCTGTGGTAGAGAATTCCACAGGTTCACCAGCTTCTGAGTGAAGAAATTTCTCCTCATCTCAGTCCTAAATGTCCTGCCCCATATCCTGAGACTGTGACCCTTCGTTCTGGACCCCACAGCCAGGGGAAAATCCTCCCTGCATCCAGTCTGTCTGGCCCTGTCAGAATTTTATATGTTTCAATGAGATCCCCTCTCATTCTTCTAAACTCGAGTGAACATAGGCCAAGTCGAACCAATCTCTCCTTATACGACAGTCCTGCCGTCCCAAGAATCAGTCTGGTGAACCTTTGCTGCACTCCCTCTATGGCAAGTATATCCTTTAAGTAAAGAGACAAAAACTTCACACACAACTCCAGGTGTGGTCTCACCAAGGCCCTATATAACTGCAGCAAGACATCCTCGCTCCTGTACTCAAATACTGTTCCAATGAAGGCCAACATACCATTTGCCTTCTAACTGCTTGCTGCACCTGCATGTTTGCTTTCAGAGTATTATTTAAATGGTGATAGATTGGGGAATGTTAATGTACAAGGGCTCCCAGGTCCCTTTGTACATTAACATTCCCCAATTGATCACCATTTAAATAATACTCTGCCTTTCTGTTTTTCCTTCCAAAGTGGATATCTTCACATTTATCCACATTGTACTGCGTCTGCTATGTATTTGCCCACTCACTCAACTTGTCCAAATTGCCTTGAAGCCTCTTTGCATCCTCCTCACAACTCACGATCCCACCTAGTTTTGTATCGTCAGCAAACTTGGAAATATTACTTTTGGTTCCCATAAACCAAATCATTGCTTGGACCCCAGCTATTCACAATATATATCACTGATCCCTGCGGTACCTCACTAGTCACTGCCTGCCACCCTGAAAAAGACCCATTTATTCCTACTCTCTGTTTCCTGTCGGTTAACCAATTTTCAATTCATGCCAGTATATTACCCCCAATCCCATGGGCTTTAATTTTGTACACTAACCTCTTATGTGGGACTTTATCAAAGGCCTTCTGAAAATCCAAATAAACCACATCCACTGGTTCTTCTTTATCTATTCTACCAGTTACATCCTCAAAAAACTCCAGTAGGATTGTCAAACATGATTTCCTCTTTCATAAATCCATGTTGACTTTGTCTAATCCCATTGATATTTTCTAAGCTTCCTGTTATCACATCCTTTTTAATAGACTAGCATTTTCCCTACTTCTGATGTTAGGCTAACCAGTCTGTAGTTCCCTGTTTTCTCTCTCCCTCCTTTTTTAAACAGTTCCTCCAATCTGCAGGAACTGTTCCATAATCTATATAATTTGGGAAGATGGCAACTAAAGCATCCACTATTTCCATGGCTACCTCTTGTAGTACTCTGGGATGCAGATTATCAGGTCCTGGGGATTTATCGACTTTCAGTCCCATTAATTTCTCCAGCACTATTTTTTTTACTAATACCAATTTCCTTTAATTCCTCCTCCTCACTAGTCCCTTGGTTCCCTAGCATTTCTGCATTAGTTATTTGTGTCCTTTTCCATGAAGACAGAACCAAAGTATTTGTTTAATTGCGCTGGCATTTCCCCGTTCCCCATTATAAATTCTCCCATTTCTGACTGTAAGGGACCTACATTTGTCTTCACTAATCTTTTTCTTTTTATATGCTTGTAGAAGCTTTTACAGTCCACTTTTATGTTCCTTGCAAGTTTACTCTCATACTCTATTTTCCCCCTCTTAATCAATCTCTTGATCCTTTTTTGCTGAATTCCAAACTGCTCCCAATCCTCAGGCTTGCTACTTTTTCTGGCAACTTCATATGACTCCTCTTTGGATCTAATGCTATCCTTAATTTATTTTGTTTGCCATGGTTGTGCTGCATTTTCTTGTGTTTTTGCACCAGAAAGGAATGTATAATTGTTGCAATTCATGCATTCGTTCCTTAAAATGTTAGCCATTTTCTATCCACCGTCATGCCTTTTAATGACACTTCCCAATCTATCATAGCTAACTCACTCCTTATACCTTCGTAGTTTCCTTTGTTTAGATTTAGGACCCTAGTTTCGGATTGGACTACTTATTTAATGTAATTTGTACCCCTTTAATGTTGGTATCCTCTACTTATTCAATTTTAATTTTATCCCCTTAGATCTAATTTATTACTGATTATTTCTATATTTACTTTTTTACTGTTGCCCCTTGGTTTAAATTACTTAGCACCTCCTTCCCCCTCTGCACCTAATTCCCACTCTCACCAAATTCCCATTTTTAAAGCCCTCATTCTGTTTGCAATTCACTCTGTTTAAGCAGATTCATCCAACTCTTGTCCTCATCAAGCTTTGTGCTCAAAGCTCTCTGTGGACTGATCTGCTGCACATTTCCATTTTTAATTTCTGTTGAAAAGCTACCATGTTGACACTGTGGGAATGTTTGCGCTGCAGCAGTTGTTGCATTTGTCGTAGCATGCTTTTTCAGTGAACTTTTCATTAAAACTAATACCATACTTGTATCACCACCTGCAATTGTTGTTGTTGCTGCATTGCCAATGGCATTATTGCCTTCTGACGCATATAAGACAGCATCATGATGACACAGCCCCTTCAAGACTTTAGGATAAATTTTGCAAGGCCCTACACTGCTGGCGGGACCTCTTATGCAGCCAAGTGCATATTGGAAAATCGGGGATGCGTTGCCCATTTTCCATCCATTATGGCAGGGGTCCTCGCAAAATTTGTCCTTTCGTATCTGGTAATAATTGGTATCTTATGAAGGCGGGCTTATGGTACTGTCATGTTTAAAAATCAAAGCAGATTTTGATTGACAGCTGACTGACTCTTTATGCACCGAACAGAAAAATACATGTTCACCCCAGATACCTGCCAAAGAAAACCTGAAATAAATGGTTTGCTTTTAGCAGAGATTTAGTGCTATAGATATGAATAGGGAACAAATAAGTATGTAAAGAAAACCTGCTGCAAATCTGAAGTTGGACAACAGACCAAAATTGATATGTCTCCGTTGCAAATATTACAGGGTAATTTTGATATTATAAAAAAGATAGTGAATCGGCAGCACATTTTTTATTTCCATTATAGTCAATAGAAATAAGAATTGGGAGAGATGGAAAATGGGCTGCCGACTTGCTATCACCCATTTTACATTATCACACAAAGTCAAAATTACCCCCTACTTTTTCCCTCGGATCAGCATAGTCACATCCTGTTTCTAACAGCTTCACTATGTTCTTGGCAGCCTTTTGAAGCCATTGAGGGAAGGTGAGTAAATGTAGTGTTAAAGGATATATGTCCAGGATAAAACTTCGCAAACCTCAAGTCTGAAAAAGTGACTGGTGCACTACACTGGTCAAGCCTCGTGAGAAAAATATCATGTTTTTCCTTTTAAAGATAAGTGATATGCAAGCATCCTTAAAATTCATTATCAGGTGGCTGGTCTTCCAAATGTGGTCACTTGCTTTATTGTGTTTCCAACACAAGGCAGGAAAATGTAAAGCCAGCCTTGGCTCCCAGCAATGTCTGCTGCTCTGAGCATATTTTTTCCCAATTTATCGACAGGGATTTCCCCGCCCCCCCCCCCGCCAGAGGATGCAGCCATTATAGAACATATCAAAGTATTGCTTTATGGGTAGGATATTTTTAGAAACCATCTTTTAACTAAAACATGGTGACTTGATTTCTCCCAGTATGTTCTGCCACTAAGCTGCTTTAATGAAAAAGGTTAAAACAATATAAATGTAACTTTCTCCAAAAGGCTGCTACTCTCTGCAGGTCACTGAGCATGGTCAGTGCAACAGGGGGAATCAGTGACATTTGGAGGATCCATAATCGAGTTTCTATGACGTTTAGCATCAGAACTCAGAGACATGCTCGCAAAATGCAGCTAAGTAATTAATAATGCCAATAATGTGACTGAGGCTTGGGTAGTTGATTGCCCAAGTGTACAGTGAAAGGGAAATGGTGTTTACATGGACAGGCTGTAGACAGGCTTTCCACTCCTGCAGCTTATCACACATTTCAAGGATTGGAATTAGTTTCATTGTGAGCTGTGCATGTATTATAACGTTTATTTTCAACCAAAAGTGTAGATCTTGGCACAAGGTGTGACACCAATTGTAATGGAGAAGACTGCAGGCCACAATTCAGCTTGTGTTTATCTGCACAGATTGACAAAAATGTTGACATACAAGCCAAGACTAAACACTAGAGATAGCAGCTCCTTCCTTCCGCCCGCCCCCCCCCCCCCCCACACAAAAAAAACCCAAAACATTTTAAATGGTGATGTAAAGCTCCAGTTAGCTTAGTGAGTTTCTAAGTTTACTCTGTGCAAAAGCATGCTGGGATTGAATACAACACAACACGGTTGAGAAAGGCATGGATGTTAGGGAACTTGGGGAAATAAATAGTGATGTCTTGAGGAGTGTACATATTACAGAGAGGGAGGTGCTGGAAGTCTTAACGCGCATCAAGGTAGATAAATCTCCGGGACCTGATGAAATGTATCCCAGGACGTTATGGGAGGTTAGGGAGGAAATTGCGGGTCCCCTATGATTCTATTGTCTGGAATGAGCTGCCAGAGGCAGTAGTAGAGGCGGGTACAATTTTGTCTTTTAAAAAGCATTTGGACAGTTACATGGGTAAGATGGGTATCGAGGGATATGGGCCAAGTGCAGGCAATTGGGACTAGCTTAGTGGTATAAACTGGGCGACATGGACATGTTGGGCCGAAGGGCCTGTTTCCATGTTGTAACTTCTATGATTCTATGATTCTATATTTGAATCATCGACAGCTACAGGTGAGGTGCCTGAAGATTGGAGGGTAGCAAATGTTGTGCCTTTGTTTAAGAAGGGCGGCAGGGAGGAGCCTGGGAACTACAGACCGGTAAGCCTGACATCTGTTAGAGGGTATTCTGAGAGACAGGATCTACAGGCATTTGGAGAGGCAGGGACTGATTAGGAACAGTCAGCATGGTTTTGTGAGTGGAAAATCATGTCTCACAAATTTGATTGAGTTTTTTGAAGGGGTAACCAAGAAGATAGATGAGGGCTGTGCAGTAGACGTGGTCTACATGGACTTTAGCAAAGTCTTTGACAAGGTACCGCATGGTAGGTTGTTACATGAGGTTAAATCTCACGGGATCCAAGGTGAGGTAGCCAATTGGATACAAAATTGGATTGACGACAGAAGATGGTTGTAGAGGGTTGTTTTTCAAACTGGAGGCCTGTGACCAGTGGTGTGCCTCAGGGATCGGTGCTGGGTCCGCTGTTATTTGTTATTTATATTAATGATTTGGATGAGAATTTAGGAGGCATGGTTAGTAAGTTTGCAGATGACACCAAGATTGGTGGCATTGTGGACAGTGAAGAAGGTTATCTAGGATTGCAACGGGATCTTGATAAATTGGGCCAGTGGGCCGATGAATGGCAGATGGAGTTTAATTTAGATAAATGGGAGGTGATGCAATTTCGTAGATCGAATCGGGCCAGGACCTACTCCGTTAATGGTAGGGCGTTGGGGAGAATTATGGAACAAAGGAGTACAGGTTCATAGCTCCTTGAAAGTGGAGTCACAGGTGGATAGGGTGGTGAAGAAGGCATTCAGCATGCTTGGTTTCATTGGTCAGAACATTGAATACAGGAGTTGGGATGCCTTGTTGAAGTTGTACAAGACATTAGTAAGGCCACACTTGGAATACTGTGTACAGTTCTGGTCACCCTATTATAGAAAGGATATTATTAAACTAGAAAGAGTGCAGAAAAGATTTACTAGGATGCTACCGGGACTTGATGGTTTGACTTATAGGGAGAGGTTGGATAGACTGAGACTTTTTCCCCTGGAGAGTAGGGGGTTTAGGGGTGATCTTATAGAAGTCTATAAAATAATGAGGGGCATAGATAAGGTAGATAGTCAAAATCTTTTCCCAAAGGTAGGGGAGTCTATAACGAGGGGACATTGATTTAAGGTGAGAGGGGAGAGATACAAAAGGGTCCAGAGGGGCAATTTTTTCACTCAAAGGGTGGTGAGTGTCTGGAACGAGCTGCCAGAGGCAGTAGTAGAGGCGGATACAATTTTGTCTTTTAAAAAGCATTTGGACAGTTACATGGGTAAGATGGGTATAGAGGGATATGGGCCAAGTGCAGGCAATTGGGACTAGCTTAGTGGTATAAACTGGGCGACATGGACATGTTGGGCCGAAGGGCCTGTTTCCATGTTGTAAACTTCTATGATTCTATTCTAACACAAGTTAACATCTTTAAGCTGGTTTTTCATTTTGCTTTTTCAATGTTATGTTGTTTTAAAAGTTCCTAATAATCAAACATCAATTGATAAAGGAATAACAACAAAGTTTATTATGGTTGAACACAACTTTACATTCAGAAGCTCAATCTCTGCTACAACCTCCATCTTGTAGATTGACCATATTCCTCAATTTGGTTCTGACTGGTTGTGGTTAATTCACCAGTGTTGGAACATCTATAAATTCTCATAGTCAAACTGATACATTCTTGTGGCCTACGGTTTCCCTCTTTTCATGCACTCGCTAATTGTATCCAACTTGTGTACACATCAATTGAAAGTAGTCAATGACCTTCTCCTCCTTCACATCGACCCTCACCCCTTTGTCAAGCATCTAAATAGCTGTAAAAATAAAATCAAAGTAGAAAGTTAGGGCTTTCCACGCGACACTAGTACAAGCACCTTGGCCAGCAAGATTAGCTAGCATTAGGACAGAGATTGAGTGGAATGGGCCTATATTCTCTGAAGTTTAGAAGAATGAGAGGTGATCTCATTGAAACATATAAAATTCTTAGAGGGCTTGTCAGGGTAGAAGCTGAGAGGCTGTTTCCCCTGGCTGGAGAGTCTAGTACTAGAGGTCATAGTCTCAAGATAAGGGGTCGGCCATTTAGGACAGAGATGAGGAAAAATGTCTTCATTCAGAGGGTTGTGAATCTTTGGAATTCTCTACCCCAGAGGGCTATGGACGCTCAGTCTTTGAGAATATGCAAGACCGAGATTGATGGATATTTGGACACTAAGGGAATCAAAGGATATGGGTTGTTGAGGTAGAAGATCAGCCATGATCTTATTGAATGGCGGAGCAGGCGCGAGGGGCCGTACGACCTACTCCTGCTCCTATTTATGTTCTTATGAGCATATATGGCTGGCAGCAGTTGAGTTTTCTGCCTAACACCAGGGTCAAGTAAGGTTCTGCTTGAGAGCAGAGTGAGATCACATTGGTTCAGGTTCTGCCTGACAATGGGTTGGACTGGTTCGAGAAATTTTGGATACCCTGAAAAAGCTATTCTATGGCTGCAATATTCAAGCAGCCAATGAAAGGATTTCCATTTTAATAGCCTCAGTACATTCTTGGAAAAAAAAATCAGAAATCCACATATACAAAAAAGGTATCAGGCCTGGCTTTGGTCTCTCTAACACTCTGTTTTTCAACATGAACAGGGCAGAGGTGAGACTAAAAACACAAAAAGTTACTTATCTCAACTTTCCTCCTAAGGCCCACCCACTACAATTTTCCAACAGGGCCTCGATTTAGGTGGCTAGTGCTCCCACCAGAAGCAGCTAAGAGTTTCATTAAACACAACCAATGAGGAAGAAAATTGACCAATAGCTTGACAATCATAACACAGACAACAGTCTCAACATACATAAGAAATATAACACTTGGAATGCCATTGGACTACTAAGCAGTAATATGGGAATGCCATTTTGTGTGCACATCCCATCCATTGCACACATGTTGCCAAATTGCTGTTCAGGGAACATGGGTTTTGTGCATTACAGCATGGAGGATATGAGTAACTTTGTTATTGCTGGCATAACAGCTTCTTAAGATCACAGTGCACCTTCCAGTACAAACACATTACAAGTGTACCAGCCCTAATATTTGAACAGTCATTGCAGTCTGTGACTGCCTGATCTGTAACTACTCCAGGAAAGCCAATGCTACCCAAACATGCCTATTGATCGGTTTGAGAGCAGCACTTTAGATTGCTAAAAGGCCTGTGAATCACTGCCTCAAGGTAGGCTCCCTAAATGTTCAAACTGACCCATGACAACATCTTTAAGATTTGAGCCCAGGACCTCCACAGCAGCAGTGTAAACACTCATAAGAGATGCTCCCACTGTGCCTATGAAAGGATCTGCTGCAGATGTCACAGGAGTTGCTATGTGGTCCTTTGCTGACTATAGTGCAGACTACTGTTAATCTATTACAGATTCAAATTGAACTCCTCCATACATTTTGGAAAGTGTTTTACATAGCCATAAGTGACTCACGTGTACAATCCTGCACAGACAACAATCTATGTTTGCAAGCAGGATCTGAGAGGTCTGAATCCTTAGCTACAATAGCAGGAACTGTGCTGGGCCCCCTGTCAGCAGATTCCATCAACACCACTTACTGCTCCTCATCTGTATAGTTGCACATCTTGTGCTACCTCCTCAATACATGTAGGTAACCTGTTCTCACTGCTTTGCATCTTTCAGCATTGAAGAATTAAACTGTTAGCAGAGAGGATTTTCTTGTATATAGCCTTGGAGCAGGAGCTTATCTTGGCAAATTTCTTCTGGTCTGACATTTTTTAGATGCCTTGCTAGCTCCTGTGGGTCCTAAATACTACATTCACTCTTCCTTTCATCCCTGCTACACCAGGTGCTTCTGGGAGAGTGGTGGCCATCGCTCCTTAACTCATTCCAATAGGGCTTCTAGTGTTTGGTCAGTAAACCTGGCTTTCCTCCCTATACAAGATGCCATTCTTCTAATATGGCTTAAAAGACTGCTGCCCTGGCCTCCCCACACTATTTCAGCTGTTTAAATGGTTCTTAGCTGCATTTCACAGCTCATTGTCAGGATTATTGATTCTGCTGTTTCATTAGATGGCTCGTTGTGCAGGCATTAAAATGCACATTTTAGTGCAGCTCCAGGAAATAGTAAAATGGGCACTTAACCATCACGGTTAGTAAATCCAACCAAAAGTAGCACTTAGTTAACCTTGCAGTCGTGCACCAACAGTAATTGCTAGGCTATAATATCTATAAAGTGTTTCTAGATCGTTAACTCTTCCTACTACCATTTCAGAGTATTCTGTACTCTCATGAAAATGATGGATGGCCCCTCATCATGATATAGCTTCCCAATATTTAAGTGAGGCTGACATCACAGTAATATGAACAGGACTTTAATAAACTCATCTAATTAAAATCAAAGCATTACCCAATAATTAAAACAAATCCCACAATATTAATTGGGGAATTGTATTCCATGTCCAATGAGCAGTGACTCATTTGCTCATGACATGTTGTAGATGTTACTTCTCATTATGAATTACTGTCAGGGATTGTTCATCCCTAATTTAAAGAAAACCTGCATTGCCATTAATAATTGAATGTGAAAATGGATGCAAATGTACAATGTAATTGAATATTATTTCATCAAAGAGAAGTTACACTGAGCTGCATTTAATAAGAAATTAGTTTCCTCGACTCAACCTTTGAAGATGAGAAGTAGAAAGAACATGATAAATGATTAAGATGTGCTTCATGTATTGTGGGCACAGTTTTTCAGAAGTGCTAATTATTTGGGGGGTGGATCTTTAACTTTAAATATTTTAAAAGATGCATTAGTTAAAGGTAAGTTTAAAAAAATCATTTTATGTTCACTCTTTAGTTTTATGCGCCCAGAGATAATGGGGGTGAAATTGCTTTTCAGCGGTAACGCAAAACAGGCAACAGCGAATTGGTAGCCTGATTTACACTCCACCCACTTACTTTTCTATTAAAGAACTGTGCCATGGGAGATCAACTAGTGGATCAAAAAATTCACAGCAACCAACCAACACATGAAAGAGATAGATAACATTTTGCGTGTGATATTTCCAGCAATTTTTTGCTTTTATTATATACCAGCAGATCTTTTGTGGCATTGCTCATGGCGAGGCAGAGGTTATTTTGTATTATAACAATAGAAGCGTTACGAATAAAGTGTGATGGGGAAAGTGTTACAGAAAGTAGTGTGACACTTATAGGAATGTTTAATAAATTATAGAAATGTTTAAATGGAGAAACCAGTGTCTAATAATGCTAGGAGCAGCAGGAAAAAGCCATAAAACAATACCATATGAATTATTTCATTGCTAGGGACATTACTGATTAATTTACAAATGATTTATTGAATTTGCAAACCTTTCTTTAAAGGCAATGTAATGGAGGTCCTTGCACCTCACATCCAGACTCCCTCAGGGCTGGCCTTGACGACATCTCCATTTCCAAGTTTGGATCGAGTGTTGGATGTAGTTTAATAAAATTAAAGCAGATTTTTGAGATTCATAAAACAGGTTGTCAATCAGTAGAGCCAAGCCACATTCATTGCTGTAATCAACTCGAAAGAACACATAATTATGCCTGATTCAGCTGGCTGTACTGTACCCACTAAATGATCTATATAATTGAATCAAACAAATATTCCACCTGCACACACAGTAATTTCTGAACTTACTGGCATATATTCTGCTTTGTCCCAGAAGCTACACGGTAGTGAACTTATGTCAATACACACAAAAATAATCACCTTTTCTTAATAACTGGGAAGAATGCGTGAGAGACAGAGACAACTCAAATCTGGAGTAAAAGAGAGATATTTTCCAATTCCTACCACTATTATGCAGGTTCTTCTACAAAAGGAAAAGAAAGACTTGCATTTATATAGTGCCTTTCATGACCTCAGGACATCCCAAAGCGCTTTACAGCCAGTGAAGTACTTTTGGGCCCCGAAATTTGGGTGTGCCCATTTTTGGGGGAACGGGGGTGAAGGGGCAGAATACTTTCCCTGTGCCAGAATGGTGAGGCCCGAGGCTCCCCAGATATTGGGCCTCAGGCCTCATTATAATGGAGCCAATGCGGAATCAGAGCCCGCCGACAAAGAGTTGTGTAATATTGGGCTGCTGCTAGTATCACAGCCGTCCTCGGGTAAGTGGTTCTGGGATTGAGTGGGGGATCGGGTCCAGGAGTTGGGGCCACAGGTTGGGCCAGGATTGGGCCCGAGATCCGGAGTTCAGAAATCTCGGGGTTGGATCGGAGGTTGGGAGAGGAGGCTGGGGTGGAGGATCAGGGGTCAGGAAATGAGGCCAGGGGGAAATATCGGGGGTCAGGAGCGGTGGTAATCCTGCTCTTCCTGGCTTCACATCCAGGTAAGTTACTCACCTTCTTTGTTTTTGATCCCTAGGGCTGAAAAACAGGTGCTGCATGGACCACTTTCTAGGCCTTGAAGTGTAGTCACTGTTGTAATATAGGAAACACAGCAGCTAATTTGCGCACAGCAAACTCCCACAAACAGCAATGAAATAAATGACCACATCATCTGTTTTTTGATGTTGCTTGAGGGATAAATATAGGCCAAGACACCGGGAGAACTCCCCCGCTCTTCTTCGAATAGTGCCGTGGGATCTTTTACATCCACCTTAGAGGGCAGGTAGGGCCTTGATTTAACGACTCATCCGAAAGATGGCATCTCCTACAGTGCAGCACTTCCTCAGTACTGCACTGAAGTACCAGCCTAGATTATGTGCTCAATTGGACTGGACTCTCTGAAGTGGGGCTTGAACCCACAATCTTCTGACCTAGAGGCGACAGTGCTACCACTTAGCCAATGAAATTCTGTCAGGACAACCTCTGAAAAGAGGGTTCCTTAACATCCCTTCCTTACTAATCCCTTCTGCTGGGGTTCAGTGGAAACTGCCTATATAAACTTGTCATGTTGTAATTACACCGACCTGCCACCTGCCAGTCGTGAAACAATAATGCCTCAATTTTGCATCTCCCAGCTCCTCAGCCTATACTGCAGAGAAACTCCTATGCTCCAACCAACTCTTCCCCTTCCTTCCTTTGCAAATCGGTGCACAAATTAAAATGGACAAAATTGGAGCAAATACCATGGAATTGTGGAAGATGTACATTTAAATGCTTTTGCAACAAATCTGGGACCTTAATGTGTCCAAGACCTGAAATTGATGCAAGCACTTCAGCTCAGTAAATGCGGAAGACTAATGTAGGAAATAGGTGCTGGTCATGCTCTCTCAATTCTGCATGAATTGTGCACCTGCTCTCCTAGCAACATGGACTGCTAAATCTGCCCTATAAATTATCTTTACATTAGCCTCAGGAGCATTTAAAGTTTCAGAATCCAGTCAATGTGTGGTGTTGCTGATTGAAATTGCCCTTCAGTAAAGTTCTCAGAGGTATATTTATGATTTGAAAATCAAGGTACAGGAAATGTTGATGATGTTTGTCAGAAAAATTGAAATCTGGAGACCAATCCGCAGATGAGCTTTCTTTTGTTCCAGATTAGGTACAACTTGAGAATATTGCTTGATTATAAAGTAGTGGTATTTATGTAACTTTTCTGACATTGGAAACATACTCTTGCAATAAGTCAACTAAAAAAAAATCCAAAAATAAAAACAGAAAATGCTAAAAATGAACAGCAGGTCGGTCATCATCTGAAAGATAAAGATAGGATAATATTTTGGTTTTGACCCATCATCAGAATTGACACATTCAGTCTGCAGAAGCCTCTTTATAGATTGACAAGGGCAAGTTTGGACATGGCCAAAAAAGCAAAGAGAAGAAGGAAGAACAAAGGTGGGGTCAAGAGTTCACATCTACTATCTGCTTCTAATTGGAAAAATTGAATTTCATCGATTTTAATGCAACAAAAAATACAGATAGGAATCTTCAAAACACAATCTGCTTTCTGGGTCTTGAGCAGGTAATGTTGCACTCCGAAAGATTCCTCAACAAGCCAGGGCCAAGTATATCATTATAGGGTTTAACTATGTCCCATGGATAAAGAATGCTTTTCTGTCAGTGTTAGCATTACAACTATTTAATGTTCCATGCATTAAATACAGTCAGAAGGTAATGAGTGAAAAGGATCATTGTGTGCAGGATGAGTAGTGTTTAACTATTTTAACAAAGACGATGGCCTAGCAATTAGACCACGTAGTGCCTGTTTTTCAGGCACTAAGCGGCCACATAAATTAGAGAATGTGCACAAGTATCATGCACCGAATACCTGGTTAACAGAACATATTTAATGTGTCATTAAATTCATTCTAGCTAGACATTGTCATTACCATACAGAGAATTTTCCATCAATTTATGCCAGGATGTCAACAGAGACCTCTTAAATTGGTATAGCAGAACCTTGCATGAGGCAATATCGACCATGCTACAAATTGCTAACTGACTAGCATGACAGCTGGGCATGCCCATAAGATCATTAAATCATTAATTAAAGATCATTTTGCTTCATTAAAATAATAAAATTTGAAACTAAGTTGTTTAATTAAATATTTCATTAACATAGACAGTGCTTGTGTTTCAATATCTAAAATTTTTAAATTATAATTTTCCTCGCTACTAATCATAGTCCCAATATGATAAGTTTTTAAACTCTTCACAAATCACATTCATGATTCAGATTTATTTAGATTTATTTCAACTCTCAACATTTTAGTAGTAATGAGACATTAATACCAATATGTTTTAGAGGCAAAATATGTCTCCCCACTGCTTCATCAACAAGGATTTTGCACTGCCCAAACTCAGATCAAAAAACAGTTTGTAAATTAAATTAGTTTCACTCACACCATTCCACCAATTGACAGTGCTAAGTAGATAGGCTGGCCCTATAAACTAAGCCTGAATAAATGCATTGTTTGTTAGATCCATGATATAATTGATGAGAGTTCTGATAAACACAGAGACCTGTGGTGGAAGAGACAGGGGCCGAGAGATCGGTTCACACTGGTGTGAACTTGGTGCAGGCAGCTCCCAGCTCCACATGCAGGTAAATAAGTTTTTTAAAACTTACCTTTTTTCGTAGTGGCCTGCAGGGGTGCTGCATGTAATGATGCATTAAGGGTAAGCTAGATAAATACATGAGGGAGAAAGGAACAGAAGGATATGCTGATAGGGTTAGATGAAGTAGGGTGGGAGGAGACTTGTGTGGAGCATAAACACATATAAGCAAGTTGGGCCGAATGGCCTGTTTCTGTGCTGTAAATTCTATGTAATTCTATGTAATATATTCGTTGTCAGGATGTGGACATTGCTGGCAGGGCTGGTATTTATTGCCCATCCCTAACAACTGACTGGCTTGCTAGCCACTTCAGATGGCAATTAAGAGTCAACCATCTTGATGCCGGCCTCACCAGCGACGCCCACATCCCATGAACAAATTTTTTTTTAAATGTAGGACTGGAGTCACATATAGGTTGGACGGGTAATGACGGCAGGTTTCCTTCACTAAAGGACATTACTGAACCAGTTGGGTTTTAATGACAATCTGACAACTTCATGGTCACTTTTACTGATACCAGTTTTTCATTTCCAGAATTTTTTTTTAATTGAATTCAAATTTTCAAACTGCTATGGTGAGGTTTGAACTCATGTTCTTTGGATTACTAGTCCAGTAACATAACCAATACACTACTGTACCCCTAAATATAGACCTGGTTTTCCTGAGGCAGCCAACCCAGCACCAGTGGCGTTCACGGCAAACCAATTTAGAAAAGGAGACATCAAACAGGCGCTAGGCCCTTTACTTGCATATTTAAAATGCCTAACACCTGTTCCAGGTGTGGGCTCTGGATGCCTCTTTTGATGCCTATACCAATATGGTAGGCATTGCACTACTGGCTCAGAGTGTGCGCGCAAGCCGCCTGCCATATTGGATGCTTTGGCGTCTGTTTTACTTCTGTAAAACAGGCACAGTGTCATCGATTTTCTAGGCCAGGATCTGGGGAAAGGGAGGAATGACTCGTTTCAGTGGAGTTAGCAAATCAATGTTATTTTCTACATCTGGGACAAATCCACTGGACTTTTGGCCTAATACCCACTGCCATGGTACTAAACCTGGCAGAGAACATCAAAAATTGCTGTGGCAGAGACAATTGGCACTGCCAGCAGAGGTTTGATTCCTTTGTAAACTCCAAGGCACAGTTAAAATGTTTAGAAAAATTCACTTTTTGTCCAATTTCAAGTTTGTTAAGACTTGTTTGTTACACTACTGTTTCCACTGGCACTGTCCTCTCCTGATTTCTATTTAAATACTCCAGTTATTGCTTATCCCTCAGTTTGAACTGTAATAAAAAGTTATTAAAAAGTTATTGGTGTGGAGCAGTTGCTGCTTAGTTTACACAATGAGCACATTGACAATGGTCATATTTGATGCAGCGGCACAGAGGGCACAGTGCTGAAAAGGAACACAGCCTGTATAGAACCTTCCTAGCCCCTGGCATCAGACACCCACATGAATGCACCTACCCCCTCCAGGAGCAACTACCTGGATATGATTATAGATCAGTGCATGCAATAGCTGTGATTACCCAGGGTCATGTTTACTGAATTGTGTCATCTAGTGGCGCCACAGTTGGAGATAGATGCAGTCTGTAAGCACTGCTCTGCCTGTGGCTCTCAAAGTGACCACAGCCCTGATTTTTTTACATTTCAGGGTCTTTTCAAGCTGCCACTAGTGATTTAACAGGAGCTCTGTCCTGTGTTCACTGATGGATCCAAAATGTCAAGGAGGTTCAGCTGAAGCACATACCTGCTTCGTGTACCTTGGCACCCAGCTGAAAAAGTAGAGATCCAACCAGCAAGGCTTCTTTGATATTGACAGTTCCCCAAGGCTGCAGGGCATCATCAATTACAAACTTGTGCCCATTTAGGTTCTGTCAGACCAAGCCATTCCATATAAAAATAGAGAAGTATATTGCTCAGCCAGTGCACAGATAATAGGGAAGATTTTTCTGGCCCTTGCACCTGTGGCAGAATATTCTGGGTGCAAAAGTCAAGAAAAGGGACAAAGATCCAGATGGGCAGGACCTTCCCCCAAACATTTTAATTTCAATTGGGATCTTCTCACTGCCAATCTCCATTGGCAGTCAGAAGGTCCTGATCATCAAGGCCAAAGAGGCAATTGCGGGACTTAGAGGCCTGCAGCTGCCCTTGATTTTCTGGCTCCTACTGCTAGTGCTGGGCCTGCCCACAGGCCATTTCAATGACCTGGGAAAGGAACTCCAGGTGATACTGGGACTGGATAGGTGTAGTGCCGTTTTGGTGCACTACTTCTATTTAACACCCGAGTGAGTGGCAGACGGGCAGCAGAAAAATTGGGCGATGAGCAGCTCCACTTTAATGTCAGGTATCCTAGGTTCTTCCATGGAAGACATTTTGGAATGGTGACATTCCAAAATTCAAGATTTGTTCCAGGGAGATAGTGAGCTGGATGGATAATCCAGAGTGATTTTGGCTATGCCCTTAACCCTTGGCTGATGACATCAACCTCCATGACAATCAACAAGGCTGAGGAGCACTATAATGATGCCCATGCCAAAATCAGCATGCTCATTCAGCAGCCTTTGGAGTCCTGAAGCAATGATTCTGTTGCCTAGATCAGTTGGCAAAGTATCGTATAGTACACATC